>NC_083280.1:28916719-29243717 GCF_963506605.1 Zootoca vivipara
TTGGCACAAGGCTATGAGACATCAGTCCTGCTGCAGAAACAAATTTGGAGGGGTCTGAAGTTTCATAGTTCTCAAATACGGTACTATTTTTTTTTGCTACATATAGCAAATAAAATTTCAATTCTCATTTTCAGCATGGGAGTGGCTAACCTTTTCTGCCTCGGGGGCTGTATTCATCCTTGGCCATCTCTCTAGGGTGCATATGCTAGTGCAGGGTTCCCCAAACTTGGGTCTCCAGCTGTTTTTGGACTACAATTCCCATCATCCCTGACCACTGGTCCTGCTAGCCAGGGATGATGGGAGTTGTAGTCCAAAAACAGCTGGAGACCCAAGTTTGGGGAACCCTGTGCTAGTGGGTGGGTTTGGCCACACTCCTTCACACACAAGATACACCCTCACACACAACCCCCAGTTGGTCCACAATCAGCTCAGGATGACCGTCAATGCATTCTCCCCACTGATCAAGTGATCAATCTGATGACAATTTGCAATTTCTATGACCACCCTGCACCATGTCTACTTAACACTCCATTTTTACCAACACCAAAATCAGTGTGGTTTATAGGGCAGAAAAACTTGCTTGGGGACTTCATTAGTCCAAGAGTTAACAATCCCTGAATTAAAGGCTTCTATCTTCTTGAACAAAGATAAATCACATTCATCTGATGACTATTTATTCCCTTAAAAACAAGTCTGTAATACTTACTTCATTCCCATGTTTCTGCAGAAATTCTATTTCTTGCTGTGTGAATGTAGTCATGGAAATGGACTTCACTCTGTGAGGTGGATTTAAACCTCGTCTATAAAACAAGGAAATTGAAGGAAGTCATTCTAGAAACTTTTCAAGAAGAAAATAAAGTTCTACTACACCTTGAAGCTACAATTGGTCAAAGAAACCATACTAGCTCTGAAGAATCTTGGGCATGAAAGAAAATTGCCATTTTTTCAGTGTTAGTACTTATTTTGGAGTACATATCCAAGAGCGGTGAAAAGGTTAGGCCTAATAAGAATATCAGATCTCAATTCCATAGTTAGCCCTTTCTCTTAAGGACATAAATCTTTTGAAGGGACTAAGGAACTGGATGGTTTAAAGTACTGTACTTTGTAAAGATAGATTCACCTGTTTGCCTTGAATCTGTGAAATTTTCTCCCTATTTACCTACTTAAGATCTGGAAAGCTAAAAGTGTTAGATAACCTGAGGTTTCATATATTATTTTGATCATTACGTGTTTGATGTCTTACTGTGTTCTAATTTGTTGGAAGTCACCCAGAGTGGTTGGGGTAACCCAGTCAGATGGCGGCACATAAAGAAATAATAATAATAATAACATCAAAGTATTTGAAATTTATTTAAGTATCGTATTGCTAGCATTGAAGTTTTATGAAATAGAACCCAAAGGTCTGGAAGTGAGAGGTACTAAATAGGAAACTTCAGCAATACATCTAAGCTACACCTCTGTATAAGGATTACTGCAGGAAGGATTAGTGACTCAATGGAAATAGTGATATGGCTAAAGTTACTTTCATGTGTATTTGTAATGGTGAACTAGTAAAAATCAATTAAGAGTAAACTTTTGAGTACATAATATGGTGCTGACAGCAAGTCTTTTTACATATAATTTTTATGGAGAACTTTTTATATGCACATGTATCTAATTATAGATGGCAAGTGATGGATTCCTTAAACATGGTCACACAGGGAGCACTATAACTTTGGTTCTACAAGTTATTTAGCATAAGGCCTTCCAGAAACTTTCTTTACTATACACTTTAAATTGGATATCCAATTGTCAGTTTGGAACCTTCCATACAAAGCACATATTCCACCTATAGCTCCAATCCAGAAGCAGGTGTCAACAGTTCTGATCCATTTGACAAGTACTGTACCTTCATTTTAGTAACTGTCACAGCTAATCAAGCTCAAACTGTCATGTGCAACACCATGTGGTTGAACAAAACAAATCTTGCAAGGTAAAAAGGATAACATGCTGGAGAAAACTGCAACTGCTTCAAAATGATTAGAGACAGTTTGCAAACCATTTGCACAGCAAGTTTGATATTAATTGGGTTAGGAAAAAAGACCAAATTATGCTAACCAAACAACTGGCATGGTGAACTCAAATCCAGAGGTTAACCAGTAACCATTAATCTGTTTCCTGTTGCAAACCCTCAAGGCAAACTTTTAATGTGCTCAATAAACTCAAACCCATGAAGTGAACACTCAGGCAAAAGTGTGTGTGCCATCTTAATTACACGAGTACCAAAAAAATAAAAATAAAAATGCATCTGTAGAGTATTTGTCAAGCTTCCCCCACCCTTTTTACATACTTCCTGGATTAATATCATAATTGGCACCTGTCCACCTCTAGCCTTTCATATGCTAAGGGAACTTGATCAAACTAGCAGACAAAGTTTGCATCCCTCCTCCTAAAGGCATAGCCCACTTTATATACAGAGAGAATATGCTCGTTAAGACCCTCAATTTTTCATTACCGATATTCCTCCCACTTTGAGGAAATAAAACCCACCCCTTCTACACTTAAACACACCATAAGGGACGCTGGAAGATTCAGCAAGCCCCACACCCTCTATCCTCCACCACATCAGCTTCCTTCTTTTCTTTCCGGGGATCTCTTCAGCCCGGTCTCCCAATTCTCACCCGTACCCATGCGCAGCCTTCTTGCATAGCGGGTCCCTGTCACTCACCCCACCCCCGTTCTCTGCCCAACACCACACGCCCCATTCCTCTCAAAGGGTCTGGCCCAACAATTATGGGGAAAATGAGAGGAGAGGAACGGGGAAAGAAAAACCGGTGCGCCCCCCCAGTCTCGTTTACACTTCAGCCTCTCCCCACCCCAGTTCTCCGCCCACCCCCTACCCGAGACCACTGCCAATTCCCATATGGGATGGGGGTGGGGTGGGAGTCTCCACCAACCCCCCTCCCAGCCCCCCTATTTCTCCTCAGCTCCACCACCCCCCTCCCTCCCATCGCCTGCTTAAAGCTCTCGACTGTTTCCTCCCGCCTGGGAGGAGGGCAACCCATCCTCCTCCTCCTCCTCCCTTTCTCTGTGTCTCTTTTTCTACGTCTCCTCAACTCTCCTCTCCTCAACTCACAGGATGCCGGAGCAGGAGGTACACACGAAGCTGCCCACCGTCATGTCGGTGTAGGTGGGGCCGCGCTGGTCGCAGTCGAAGCACTTGCGGTTGGGCGGGAGGCTGCTCATCTCCCTCAGCAGCTTCAGGTGCTTCTCCTCCTGCTTCCGCTTGGCGCTCGCCGCCATGGCTTCGGAGGCGGCGGCCGGGTAATGTCTGTGTGTGTGTGCGCGCGCGGAGGTATAGAGGCCGCTCCCCGGGCTCTCTCACGCCGGACGGGGAATGAGGAGGGAGGCCGGGACCCGTCCCGCTCCGAGACGCTCGTCGCGAGGGGGACGAGGCTTGGGCCCGCTCCCAACCCCAACTGACGGACCGACGGAAGGAAGGGAAGGGAGGGGGGAAAGGGAAGGAGGGGGAGGGGAGCGGCGTCGGCCCTCGGCAAGGAGGCCGGGGCGGCTGAATGACGAACCGAAGCGGAACCTGCGCGGCACCTTTTCTCTGTAGAGACAAGGAGAGGAGGTGGGGGGGGGAGCGAGGAAGAGGAGGAGGCGGCGGCGAGCAGCTCGGCGATAAGCCGCCGCCTGCGCCCTGAAGGCGCCTGACGACGAGCGCCCCCTCCCGCTTGGGAGGATTCTTTCCACGAGCGCCTCCTTCCCTGTTCTATCTCATTCTCCTCCCCCCCCCTCCCCACCCACTCGTCTCTCCCTGTGGGAGACGCTTACCTGGCGTGACCCTGCAGGTGGTTAAAAATAAGTAAATAGGAAAGGAGAAGGAAGAAGGGGGGGGGCAAAACAACAACAACCTGGCCCAGTTGTGGGGATCGGCAGGGGGAGGTAGCGAGAAGAGGTCAAATAGAGAAATAGAGTTAGGGAAGGGATGGAGACAGATGGGACAACTGGCGGCCAATAAGCAGCGAATGACCCCGAGATTTTGTCCCCGCAATTTTGCCTGATTTTAATGAAATATTTGACCCGTGGCATGTCTAGTCCATAGTTCCTAGCTGTGACCTGCCAAAAAGGCCCCCAGGCAGGACACAATAGTTCCATAGTCCTCTCCGCGGCAATTTCACAGCTGCTTGTACTGTACTCAGAAGCGTGCAGGATCCGAAGCTGGAGGCAGTATATAGCCACCCCGCTATTTCATTGGTAAGGTAGAGAGAGAAAGGGTGTATGTATTGCACCCACGCACAGCGAGGATGTGTTCTATGCGAGCAAACCACTACAAGGCAGCTCTTTAAATCCACTGGCCCCGATCCAACAGTTAATCAGTATGCCGATCAAAGCAGCGGCCCAAGCAGTGCTATCCACGTTCACTGTTGATTGGACAGTGGCCTGAGTGCTTCACTGGTCCATCAGGGCGTTGTCTACTACTCTGACAGCGAGCACAGCATACTGTGGCTAGGGTTGCAATTTTCAAAAAGTACAATTTCTGACACCCCACAAAGTTGTTGAGCTCTCTTTAGGAAGATCCCAAAATTGTTGAGCTTTTTTGGGCTGTTTCCCACTGCTTTTTACATAGCATTGCCATACTTCTGGGTTTCCCCTGACATTTTACCTACCGGTATTAGGCAAAATTCCTGATATTTTGTGCACCCTTAAGAAATTGCAAGGAATTCTGGCAAGAGGAATCTAAGGGGAAAGGATTTTCCTCGGGAGCACATGAGAGCTTTTGGACTTTACCCATGTGGGTTGGGTGCTGCTTTCACCATGAACAAGTCAGTTAAGTGTGGGGCAAGGCAGAAAAGGCTGATGTGAGAGGAGCAATGAGTGCAGCTGCTATGCTAGCCGGTAGAGCTGGCTTATCAGCAGAGGCGTACCTAGGATCTCTTGTGCCCTTGGCAAGGAGATGTATCGGTCCATTGCATCCTTGCCAGAGGAGCCGAGCCAGAATAGAGAGGTGCAATTTTTGCGCTCCTGTGGGTCCACACCCTTTACTGGGGCCACCCCCTGGGTACACACCTGCTTTTCAGGCAACAGAAAGGGAAGGATTGGTCTCATTGGTTCCCAGAGTTGGGACCTGGGGGCAGAAAGAGCTCACTGACCTGTGCAAGCCCCACAAGCTCTTCTGTCCCATTCATTCACTGTTTTTGCTAGGCACCCGAAATGTGAATGTGAACGTTACCCTATTCCAGGGCTCAAACTCCTGTCTTCTGCTATGTCTGTGGCTTCCTTCGTCTGGCCCCTTCCTTTTTACTACTGACCCCTCCTGGGTGTGTCTTTAACCCTCATCCAGGAGGGCTGCTTATGGTCTTTGCAGGCATTCTGCTCAGATAAGTTGCCTCCCTCCCTTAAGAATGTTGTGCTGCAAAACTGTGGCTGTGAACAGATAAGGGCATTTGAACCCCTTCCTGAAGGAGCTGGCAGAATGAGGTGGTGCAGGGGTTCCGCCCCTGTGGTCATGAGTTCAATTGGATCGCTGGACTTCCAGTGGAGCAGTCCAGTTGGTGGCTTTGGCAGCGTTTTCAAGGAGATTGGGGGTGGGTTTATTCAATTTTTCGTTTCTGCATTTTCTGATCTCCTTGGGCTATGTACATATCATGCTGCAGCATATATTTACCCCCCCCCCCCCCGCCACACACACACCAGCGCATAACTGGTGTGTAGAATTGCTCTCTGAAAGCTCTCTATAGCTAATAGCAGCTTTTAGAATTAACATTTACTTTCACTTTAAGAAGCTAATTCAAGGTTTAAATGCCACAAATGCATTCCATTTTCAGAATAAAAAACCAGGAACTAAAAGCATGCTTGGGCATGGGTTAATGTTTTTTGAAAGCTATGATCAGCTGTCATTTTCATTTCTAAATCCCTATGTACATAGCAAAGTGGCAAATATATTTTTGCCTGCTCCACTGGAATGCTTGGTCTTGCACAATTCTTGTTCATTCCAATGAGAGATGCATACACAGTAATAGTCCAGTAGAAATTTGCAGAAGCACACAACAGGCAAATAGCAAAAGGGAACGTTGTTTGAAACTGAGTGAAGCCTTTTAAAGAATGTGTTGCAAATCAGCATTGCCCACTGGAATGCAGAACTTGGACCTGGGCATAAAACTATACTGAGTCAAGAATTCACTGAGTAATCAAAGAAGATGACCCAATCTCAGTTTTACTTCCCCTTCAAGAGAGATACATTATCTTCTCTTCCAAGTATGGGAATTCAAATAAACAAGAGTACAAAGGAATGAAGAACTGGCCTCTCTCCACAATGAAAGGAATGCTGAAGACAGTAGCTCATGTGAATCATTGCTACATATTGATTACTTTTTTTCAAACAGATTTAATCAACCGAGAGGAATTTTAAGTAGAAGGGAAAGAAAAATGGGATCCAAAGGTTAACATGTTTGTTGTAGCTTTTTACTCAGTTCCATTAATGCTAAGCATGCCTGATGAAATTAGCAGATATTTTTCATAATGGGTTTGGAAGTAATGGAAATAGACTCTAGAGATTGGGATAATGGACTATATTGATTCTTTGGGATACATGAATAAATTAAAAGCCGATTTTCTTCTTTTTCGTTCCTTGTAATATGAGAAAATATATACAGCTGGGTAACTTTTGAAAGTTGTTGTGACGCATAGATGTTCAGAAGACAGAATCAGTACTAGCTGTTATATAACTCATATTTATGAGTTAATTTTATGCTATAGGGAAATCTGAAATGCAGTGTTGGCCTAAATTATACTAGCATTTTGTATTGTAGACTTCCCCTCTGTACTCCACATTTGCTCTGAGCCTATGCAACACAAGGTCTAACAGAGCTTTCAACACGCCATAATGCATAAACTAGTAGAAAAATATGTACTGCAAACATGTTTATTAGCAGTAAGAGAAACTGGTATTTTCAAAAATCTTAGATTCTTAATAGTTTACTCATTAAATCTTGTTCCTTTAAAATGTAGCATTCTTGCACACATAAGAAGTGACCTTTTCTGCCTAACTGCTGCTAATAGCATTTTCTGCTTTCTGCTCCCATTTTGGAGAAGAATAATCCCATGGCTTTCTGTTCTCAGTAAACCCATAAAGTTTTCGCAGGGCTACACGTGCAGCCTCTTCTTCAGCTGCTAATATTGTTTCAGCAGTACCTTCTGCCAGAAGCTTCTTATCACTGAAAAAGAGGAAATGCATTTATGAGAAGTCTTAATTAATTAATACTGTGCATATAGAGAAAGGTAAATGACCCCTGGATGGTTAAGTCCAGTCAGAGGTGACTATGGGGTTGCGGCCCTCATCTCACTTTCAGGCCGAGGGAGCCAGCGTTTGTCCACAGACAGCTTTCTGGGCCATATGTCCAGCATGACTAAACCAGAACACCGTGATTGAAGCCAGAGTGCACAGAAACTCCATTTACTGTGTATATATGACAATATAGAAGGAAACAACAATACTGCCTTCATTTTTCCTAAGTTGTATGTCCAAGTCCCTATGGCCATGTGCTAAATATTCACAGGCAATTTTAATTCACTGAACCTCAACTTACATGCAGAGTAACAAGATCTAACAAATTCAGAATGAAGTCCAGTTAAGTACTTGGCAGGAAATAAATGACAGTCATGTTTATACAACCAAGAATTGAATTTGTAAGATTACTCCACGCATTCAGAGAAGACAAGGAGATAGGAATGAACTATAAAACAGTAGTGATAACAAAGCAAATAGTAGGACTAAGATAAAGTCAAGACAAAAGCTTGGTTATGTAATTAAATTCTCTCCTCCCTTTTAAAGATTAAAAATACATCAGACTAAATCTGAGGCATTCACAGCAACCTAACATTTTGACATTACAATTTCTGTACTGACATTTCAAAGAAGTGAACAGTGAATCAGGCTAAAGAATGCCAGACAAGTCTCCTCCTGTCAGAACAGTCTGACACACATTTCTTGTACATCTGCCAAGCTGAAAGACTTATTGGTACACTGATACCTAACATTTTAGGAGAGTGGAAACTAACAGAATCATGTAGCTTCTTTATAAGATGCATCTCTCATCTTAGCAAAAAATATGTGACTAGATAAAGAGCCAGTTCTGGTTATCTACCAACTAAATGGGGTAGAAGTGCCCGCTAGGAATGACAATGCCACATCACAGGCTCTAGCAGATCTACTTGTGAGGGCATCACATTTGACTCACCAATATGCCATGGTTGATTCCCACATTACATTGATTGCATGATCAGGGCTTAGGCTGTGATATACAGTATTTCAAGCACTGATTCAAATGCAACATCCACACATACAACCTGTGGGCCTAGAGGCAGGACAGGTATGATCTCACCATACACAGTCAGTAAGGTCATTCAAACCAGTCTCAGGTCTTACTAACCAGTACAATCCAACGAAGTACAAGGGCAGTACAGTGCTAGCTCCTGACTGTCGAGTTAGTCTTGGTTCTGGAGCAGACACATTCCTCTTGGCCAGTTCCTCCAGCAGCAAGCCCATTGGGTTCATAACATTCCACATCTCAAACAGATCTTTTCCTATCATTTGAGGAATAAAGAAGTCCTGAATATAAAAATGGAATATTTTCAGATGTCAATTCACTTGGATTCCTGGTATGTATTTTTAATTGATAATGATTGTTACAAAGAGCTATGGTTATAAATGTCTCTTGTTAATTCTAATTGTTCAAAGACAGAAGAACTTGATAGCCAACAGGCTCGGAGTAACACAGAGCACAGATTATAATATTTTAAAATAAAATAAAATAAATAAAATAAATAAAAACATACAATCCTTTAAAGTCAAACAGAACTGTTAAGGATTATGTGGCTATGGGTTGTATCCAATGTTAATCATATTCTGAGTAGATCCACTAAAATTAATGAACGCATGACTAGCTTGCTCTGAGTAGAACCTAGTTGGATACATCTCTATATTTCTTGCAAAGGCTAACTGCTGATACATCATGCTGTTTTTGATGAACTAAGTACAGTCATATCTCGGTTTAAGTACACCTCGGTTTGAGTACTTTCAGTTTAAGTACTCCGTGGACCCGTCTGGAACGGATTAATCCACTTTCCATTACTTTCAATGGGAATGTTTGCTTCAGGTTAAGTACGCTTCAGTTTAAGTAGTCCGTAGACCGTCTGGAACGGATTAATCCACTTTCCATTACTTTCAATGGGAAAGTTCGCTTCAGGTTAAGTATGCCTCAGGTTAAGTACAGACTTCCGGAACCAATTGTGTACTTAAACCGAGGTACCACTGTAACCCTCTTTCAAGACACTTCACAATCAAGGACATTTTTTTATTTGCATATTAATAGGAAAAAGTTTATTGTAGATAATAATGCAGCTGAGATGAACACATTGCATCCCTCTTTGGAGGACAGAGAAAGTGAGTCATTACAGTTTGGTGCCTGTTCCCACCAACAGGCCTGCATGCAGATACAGACATCAAGCACACAAGACAGCCTGCTAGTTATATCACATGTTCTCTGAAATCACCCGCTAAAAGGACAGAGGTAGTTAAGCTAGTGGTCCTTCTGACCCCTGAAGGCACTGCAAAGACCCAACCACATATTTGTGAAGTGCCTTGCCCCGAACTCAGGCCAGAGCCCTATTTATTGCAGTAGTCAAACATGTACATGCTGTAAGCAGACTAATAAACAATGCCATAACAGTATTGTCGTTCTACTAATATAGCTGGATATGCATGCTTTGTAATTACCGGTGGCACTGGGAGCTCTCCAGTTTTCAGATGCCTGTATTAAAATGTACATATGCAGGCCTTTGTCTCTTCCAAACCTTAATGCTTCATTTAACATTTTAAAAATAATACATTTTAAAATCCCTGTTAGTATTTTGTATAATCCATTTCTCAAAAGTAAGTTAAGAGTGATATCAATGCATGAAAGCACCATGCTAAAAGAAGACTGGGTCATAGAGGTCAAAACACTGTGCCTGAAGTATTATTAATATTGTTATTAATTAATTAGATTTGTATATACGTAGATCTCAGGGCAGTTCCCAACTACTACTTGGGTACTAAAGGAACCAGGTACAGTGTACTACAGGAACCAGGCAGAGGGCCTTCTCGATGGCGGCGCCCGCCCTGTGGAACGTCCTCCCATCAGATGTCAAAGAAAAAAACAGCTACCAGATTTTTAGAAGACATCTGAAGGCCGCCCTGTTTAAGGAGGCTTTTAATGTTTAATAGATTATTTTATTTCATTTTTCTGTTGTAAGCCGCCCAGAGTGGCTGGGGAAACCCAGCCAGATGGGTGGGGTATAAATAAATTATTATTATTATTATTATTATTATTATTATTATTATTATTATTATTATATAATATAGGTTCTATTTTCTAGGTGCAACATTGATTTTCTTGGGCACAATTTACAAACACTCCTGCCACAAGCTGCTTGAAGCATTGTTTCTACTTCAATCACACACATGGAGTTAAAGCTAATTGGATGGTTGTAGGAGATTACACACTATATGCTTGAGCAAGAGAATGCAATTTATCATTCCTTTAAGTGTTATGACAGAGAGTACTGTAGTCCTGGATGGGTGCCAAAGAACTATTAATTATGCTATACATAACAATGTTATAGTACACAATAACTTACCCTCACAAAGATCTCTGTTCTCTGAGAGCCACTGCTTTGAAGCAACGCTCCTATTACAGCAAAGAAAGTCTGCTGAAGCACATTAGGTGGCACAGGAAATTCTGCGCAAAGTGTGAAGTCTTGCAGAGACAGGTTTCTGGCCAAATAAGACACTAATTCCTCACTGGTAAGAAAGTTAACAAGTGCCTCAATGCCAGCATCTGGAATTTTTGGATAAGCTTCTTCCAAGCACCGTGTGAGGTAAGATCGTGAAAAAGAGACACCCTTCAGAGAAAGTTCATCATTATCCTTGAGATTAAGGGCAATTGCTTCTTTGTCTAGTCCCAGCTCTTGGCGTCTCGACTCTTCTTGTTTAATATAACAACGGTTAACAAATGCAGTTTTGAGGAATTCCAATGAAAACTTCTCATGTAACCGGTGGCTAAAAGCCTGTAATTCTGCATGGTAATCCCAGTTAGGTTTCTCAGAGCTAAATAATGACAAAAAGCGAGAAAACAATAATGATAGGCATTTGAATGGGATGGAGAACCTGTGGCCCTGCTATGTTGTCAGATTATAACCCTCATTATCCTTGACTACTGGCCATGCCAGCTGGGGCTGATGGAGTCCAACCACAGATTGTCCACCCCAACTCTATCTGATCATTCTGAACTAGATTTTACAAAACAAATATTACATTCCCAATTGTTCCATGTTTTGTTTAGGAAAACCTTGAGTGCAAGAATACAAAGCTTAATAATGCATTATGCACAATAGGACAAGAGTTACTTGCTGTTAGCTTAAGTATTTTGGAAAGAGAGAATCTGATGAACTTCGAATGGTATTACCCATAGTCCCTTAATTTCAGTGGCTCTACTCTTATTATGACTTAGTTGAATATCACCCACTATCTTTAATTACATAAGCTTTAATTTACTGTACATTAATTAATGCAAGCGTAAACTATCTAATGTTGAACAAAGTGGTGAAAAGGCAGGCATAAAATTCATGTAGAAATCAAATACTTCGGTCTGGTTTGCACATCCTGCTAAGCCAAAGTGAAACTATTGTTTATCAAGCCATCATTTGTAAACAAGCACAAGTCACCCCACATACAATCAAACATATATTGGCTTGTTTCACGAGGTAGGCTTGTTTAACTCCTGCCTACTCTGCACTCCCTGTCAGACATCCTGAAAGCCTTTGCAGTGTCATACTACTGGAGTTGCCTCACTGTGACACCATGCCTCTTCCCACAGATCCAGAATGAAAAAAACCTTCTCAAAGTCAAGCAATATGGTGTTTCTTAACATTTTCCTTCTATCACCCTGCTCTACTTTGCATCCTTACTTTGAAACCTCAGCATGAGTCCTCAGTAGGTATTTAACTACTGGCTCAAATGTAAGTGAATGATGAATTGCTTTATCAGAAACAATTGACTTTTAGTCCACAATGGGAGAAATCCATGTATTTTTCACTATGGTCAATAGTTACTTACAAACTAAAATTAGGAACACGTGTGGCAAGTAATTCCAGCTTAGCCAGTTGGTAAGTATGCCATTTGAAGGACGGACTACAAATTTTCAATTAAGTCACTTTTTTAATAGATTGTACTCAATTCCAATTTACCTATCCCCTCCTTATAGCATTTTGTACTGTGATGATTTATTGCTTTTTAATTCTATATTGTGATGAGCTATGGTTTTGATTGACTGAAAAACCTGTCATCTCAACTCAAGTTGATATTCCATTAATCTGATTATACGGTAAGTGTTCACTGGTCCCCAAAAACTGATGTCATGGGGCGGGAGCCACCTTGAAGCCTTTGTGGATGCAGAGGCAATATATACAGTACACACTATTACATGAGCATAGCCAGCGGTTGGGGGGGCAGCTGCACCCCCTTCAACTAAATAAATAAACAGACTTAACTGACCAAGTGTGTTGCAGATAACTCAGTTCCCTCCCCCAACATAAAGCCACCCCCCCTGTAAAATAAATGCGTTACACCCATGCACTCTTATAAGTATGGGGAGCCTCTCATTTCAGACACTATGACAGCCCTCCTTCCCTACCGTTTTTTTACCAACCAGTATCAGGCTGGCGCTTCCCCTGGTGCCTGCTGAAGACATTCTTATTTAGGCAAGCCTATCCACACGTTTGGAAAAAATGCATGAGTTTTAATTTCCGTTATCATGGTTTTTAACTTCCTGAATGTTTCAAATTACGGCTGTGGAGGTTTTAGTGATATAACCTTATTCTGAAAGTCCTTCCCCTTCTGTTGGTGGGCATTTCCCTGGGTACCCGTAGGGATTTTCTCAGATTGGAATCTATCCAATCACATTTTCTTAGAGCCATCCTTAGGATTCCCCCCCCCCTTCTGTAGCAGGTGCGATCATGAGATTAGAGGTTGGTTGGCAAGCATTCCGGTATGTGGCCTTGAAGGCAAAACTCTGGCTATGGCTTAAGCTATGTTCTAACCTGGTGGGCATGGCCCCCTTGGTATTGAGGGACGATTTCCAATCATCGTGGGAAAAGGAGATCATAAATGAAGTGCAGGCCTGTGGAGTGTTACATCTTTTCCTGGAGTCTATGACATTTAATCAAGCCAGATCTGTGATCTCTCAAAGACTGAGTGACATTGCTAGACAAGAGGACATTGCCCTTGTGAAACCTGGGATGTTCTTGGGGGATCAGATATTTCAGATTACACCAGCCACTTATCCTGCGGAAATCCACTATGTGGAATACCGTTGACTCCTCACAGCTGCTAGGTTAAATGTCCTGGAATTGGCAGTATTGTTGGGAAGGTACAGGGGAGCCCCATATGTCCAGAGATCTTGTCATTGTGCCCTGGGAGTGGTTGAGTCAACTGAACAGATTCTTTTGATCTGCCCATTCTATGCAGATCTTAGACAAAAACTTATAGCTCCACTCCTATGCTAATTTAGCCGTTTAGCCAGAGAAAGCCAGGTTTTGTTTTTGCTGAACAAGTTTACTGGAACAACAGCCTCCTTGGTGGCCAAATTTCTTTTTCTGGCCCTTAAGTGCCATAAGGTTAAAATTGACAGCATTGACATGGGTCTAAATGTATAGCCTATTTCTTATTGTCGGTTTAAGTTTAAAGTTCCTTTAGATGTTTAATGTTTTAATTTTTGTATGGATACATGTTTATTTCTGACTGACAGTCGAATAAAGTCTGATTGATTGATTGATAACCTTATTTTTTTTGTAAGCAGCCTTGAGGAATCTCTCTCTCTCTCCCCCACACCCACCCCGTCCTACAACCAAGCACTAAATTATTTCTTAAAATGAAATTAATTAAATAAAATAAATAAACATAAATACTGCCCAACTGACCGCGACAACCCGTCTCTCTCGCTGCCCACCTCCTCAAAAGAAGTCACTTTGCAAGCCCGGCAAAGAGATAAGACGGGGCTGTTTGAAACAGCCTGTTTGGGGGGGGGGGGCGCGCGACAAAAACCCTGCCATTCCCACGTTCCTTTCTTCCTTTCCAGAGTTTCTGACACGCATATCGCCAAAGAAACCCTTTCGGCTCCTGATTTCCCCTCAACCCCAGAAGCAAGCGAAGGCAGCAGCCCTACTCGGCGAGGGACGCTCGTTAGCCGACGGTCACAGCACTGCCCTAGGGAAGGAGACGGGCGGGGAAAGCGAGTAGCCCGCGCCAGGCCCTCCCTCGTCCCCGCTCTTCCTAAACCTCCGTCCTCCCAACAGACAGACAGGCAGCCATCCTCCTTCCCGCCCCCCTCTCACCGGCGCCTCGGGGTCTCGAGCAGCCGCTGCTGCTCCACATACGCGCGGACCCAACGCTGGTTATTTCGGCGCGGCTGAGGGCGGAGCGCGACGCGTCCGGGCGCGGCGGAGAGTAAGCGGTGGGAGCCCTCAAGGAACAGAGGCCGCAGCAGCGCAGACGCCATTTTGCATCGAAGGGAGTCAGGCAGGGAGGGAAAGGAGGAGAGGGGGGACCAGGTGCACCGGCCGCCCCGCCGTCCGGAAACAAGCCCCGCTTCGTTTTCAGTTCCGGCCAAGTTCGGGACTGGGCTTATAATCGTTGCTCAGCCATAAATTTATTGTCTGGTCTTCAGACTGTCCTTATCTGTCAGCCCGGCCTGCAGTGAGGACTGACAAAAAACACCGATGATGAATGTAAGCCTTTCTGAGTTGTTTTAAGTAAAATTGATCTAGAAGGAAGGAGGAAAGTGTTGAATAGTTTGTGGGAGTGTGGTTATTGGTTTGCTTTATTTATTTATTTATTTATTTATTTTATGTTCTCATTTTGTGTATTTAGGTTGTGAACCACGCTGTGATCTTCAGATGAAAGGCAGTATACAAATTTTATAAATAATAACTCTTTAGCAATGCAATCATATACATGTCTTCTCAGAAGGAAACCAGGTATGGGATTATAGGATTGCTGTCTCAAGATATCTCTCAGATGAAAACTTATACTATAAAACTCATGGAGGTAAGCTCTGATGTAGCTGCTTCTTGAGACCAGCCACCCACGGGAGCGCCTCGTCAACTCTTTCCCTTTCCATTTTCCTGCCAAAAAAACCCCTGCGGGTATTTGCAGATTTCAATTTTTAAAATACCAGGGCAATTTGCAGTTGCAAGCATTCTGGGCGGAAGCAGACCCAGGTTCCAGACTTGAATCGGCCTTAGTTCTCCTGATACATTACCTTTGGACAGAGAGAGAACAGCCCTGCTGCTTCTGCTCAATCTCTCATTAGTTCTTGATATCACTGAACCTGGTATCGTCCTGGACTGGCTATGGGGGAAGATAGGTATTGTAGAAAACTGTTCTGTGGTGGTTCCGGTCTTATCTTCAAGGACCATTCCAGAGGATAGCATTGCATATCTTATCGGTAATGCAATTTAACCTCTGTAGGAAGTGATTAGATCTGGAACACAGTGTACATTGATGATATCTCAACTATTTCTTTGTTAACATCTGAATTGGGAATGGCTGTGCAGGCCCTGAATCCCTGTCTCTGTGCTATTGCTCTCCAAAATGAGTTTTAATCAACTCTTCTGGCCTTGTCATCACTATTACCTTGAGATTCTATTACCTACATCACTATTAACTGCCTGAGATTCTAGGCAAAGGCCTATCTTAAAAGGTGCTTCGTTTTAATCCCCAAACTCATGCTTTTGTTACTTTATACGGGCTTCTAACAAATGAGTCAGCAACTTCTGAGAGTTTCCGAGTTCTTTATGAAAAAGTTTGATCAAAATACATTTATGTTTGGGAATATAATGTGCATCCAATTTGGCCAGGACAAATAGTCATGGTCTTGGTTCTCCTCAGCCAAATCAAGTAATTTACAAATATTGTAGTTCTGCTACAGTGCTCCCACAACTATCCCGAACAAAGCTTATTAACTATTTTTATTTTTGCCATAAAGAATGGCTTGGTTCAAACATCATGGTAAGCTAACTATGGCTTACTGGGACATGAATGTATAGACTTGTGGGGAGGAGCTTGCAGCTGCATTTATCCTCCTCAATCTTTCTTCCTTCTACCCCACACTGAGCTCAGTCAAATGTGTGGTCCAGCCCCAGGATTATTAACCTCTTTCATCACTAACCATTAGCTGTAGCCGAGAATAAAGCATGACATGCAAACCAGGGATGCATATGTTAACTGATCTGTCTTGCACACCACAGAGTAGCTGTGTCATTACCGAGTTTAGTCACTAGGTAGCAATGGACTTAACTCTATGAATGGAGTCAGGCAATTCCTGTCTTGTTACGGTATTACTGGCGAAATATTGTAAGGTCTTGTCTAGCTTCCATGATACAGAATGAAACAAAAAATAATGTGTGCTTCTTTCTCTGCTTCTCCCATACACAACTCTCACTAGTGGTGAAATAGATGAAAGTTCACATTATGAGCGGTATCTCACTTCACCCACTACTTGAAAAATGGGGTAGGGTGAACAAAGCAACAGCATGACTAAGTTGCAAGATTTTACTCCCACCTTTCCCTTCATTCTTAACTTTAAGAAAGCCTATTACTAGAGCCTATAAGCATATGTAGAAAATCTACTACTGTATTTGTTCCTTTGCCAAGCTATTTGCTCTGCAAACACATTCATCCACTATACTTGCTCACTGCTGGTAACACACCAATTTGGATTTTGTACTGTATAGGGATAACTCCAAACACAGTTCTGCCTGATGTCTTTTGGTGCCTTCCACTTTCAATTTGGAAACTAAGTAGGGGTGAAATCCAGTGATGCACAAGATTTCCATTTATGCAACAAGACTTCATTTCCTTCCTCCTGCAGCCTGTCACACACACATTTGTCTACTCCCCAACTCTTCAGATCTGATTTTGAAGGACATGGGGGATATGGGAAGACAGCAAGCACAGTCCCATTGTGCAAAGTGGCTATCCATTTTGCAGACATATGTCCATTTGTGCCTATCACACCGATATTTAAGCAAATTAGCACACACCGTTCTTAAAGATTTCAGCACTCAGCTCACCTACGGTAGCTTTTACTCATGAAAGTATTTAGGAGCAGGGCTTAATTCCACCCCATTCATGTCCATTTGTTTTTATTTGCCCAAAGAAGGCAGATATTTTAAAATCCAACACAAAGTGTGTATTAATGTAAGAAAATAAGAGTTGTGCAAATGGTTGGACTGAGTAGAAATCTACGAGCAAGCAAAAAAATACAATCAATAATGGGAGTGGTGATTTTAGATGCAGTATATTGACCTAGACTGAGAGATATAAAAGCTTTTTTGTATGCTCCACACATCCAAAGGGCTTAAGGAACAGTTAATTGGAAAAATAAGAAATTAAATACTGCTTTGGGCTGACTTTTATTCAATACATTACATTGGTACTTTGTTCCATAATCTTAAGATCACTCATGGACAGATTTGCTTAAAAACCATCTTTTTTAGAAAAAACATTGCAAAATTAAAGCTCAAATACATCTTACACACACCTCTGGATAATCTGCTGACTTATCTTAGCAAATAATGTATTTTAGTCAATATGTACATGTGCTTGAATGAGAGATACTCAGGATGCTTTTTAATCTGCTGCACTACTACCTGAAATGTGGCTAAAAGAAAACAAGTGCAATAAGGTGAACTATAAAGGTGCTACATTTAATTATGGAATAACAATGAGAAACCATATGTTAGGCCATTTTGCAGGTAATTCCAAAACCCAGTTGTTTCTTTCTACACAAGAGAGAACTGTCTGCGGTATACCTTTGTTAACTGGAGGCAATTCCCTTTGCAAAATAATTCAATGCAAATGTACAAGTCATGCAAAAGGAAAATAGGATGATACAACAATTCTGAAAATATATATACAATCATCCAGGCATCCCTTTAACGTTGTAAAGTTATGTTACAGCTGTTTACTGTGTCAGAAATTTCCAGTGCATGGATCCTAAATCACCATACAATTCAGAGAATGAAACAAAGGACTTTGCAAATTCTCTATATATTTCTCCACTGACAAATCTTCTGAAGTGCTGTGACCATTTCTAGCGCCGAAACCAAAGCCAACTATTTAGTAGCCAGAAAGCTACAGTAATTGAGTACATGATCATTTCTCGTTTAGCACGCTCTTTGTTTTCTTCTTCCAGAAGTTGTAGACGGCGATTAAGTTTAATTATCTAAAAAAGAAAAAGAAAGGAAATGCCTTTCAAATTTAGTGCTTACTATAAGTTTACTAATTATTTCAAGACTTTTCTCATTCATATGCTTCAGATTTGTATCACTTCTCACCCCCAAAGTCTGCTCACATGGGGTACTTAGTAATGAAGTCTGCAGTTCTTGTTAATATAGTAGAATATTTCTGTATCACTGATGACACACATATGGATTCCAGCCTCAAAACCCTGGCTCTATCAATGCTGAGTTTAGAAATCCCTACTTCTGGCAAATTCACTGGTTTTTTTTATTCATTTCAGTTCTGATTTTTGTCCTTCCAGTCTACATCTCTTGTCCTTTTAAAATGCAAAAAATGTGCGGGCTGGATCTCTTATTTTAGAGGTGGAGAGTCTGTGTGCCAACTTTGATAGGTATCCAGCTAGGACAGAACAAAACAGGAACATCTAAGCAGCATGCGCTAGCACCTACTCATTCACACTAAGCCGTGGTTTATGACTTACTATGATATGCAAATAGGCCCATGTATCAATCGAGTATAAATAAATCCCACTACAACCAAAACAAGTACGTAAAGCAAGTAAATCAATTCAGCTGCTTAAAACCAGAAAAATAAAATACAGAAAATACAAAACCAAACAGATTCCATTCTGCCGCATGGTTTGTTTGTTTGCCATTAAACCACACCTTAAACACATTGACTGGCAGCCACACCTCAACCCTGGATATTTTCCATCCAAGTGGATCAATCATGTACACATTATTTAGTTCCTATATATTATTAGTATGTTTCTGAGTTGATAATGTATTCATATACATATTAACACTCAAAGATAAGAAATTGTATCATCATGCCACAGAAAAAGTTGTAGTATTCAGACTTCCAAATTTAATTTTGTCCCCCTCGGATCTTACATTATTTATCTTATTACATTCTGCATTGACTAGACTGGAAAGAGGCATACAAACTTCCACTATAATAGTTGAAACATTTTAATTACCTGTCGTCTTAAAGAAACAGCATCCACAACACTGACATCTTCTGGTGTTCCCTCAAATGTTGTATCCATATTTGAAAGGGTATATCTATGATATAAAAAACAAACAAAAATATGCCTCAAATGGCACACATTTAACTGCACATGGTTTTGTGCACACATTGGGTCATTCTCCCTGTGCCCTCTGAAAAGCAACTGCTGAAATTCAGAGGCCTTTCTATAGTTGTATGCAATACAAGTTGAGGGGCTACAAATGGGAAAGGAAATAAGTAGATTCTCTCAGGTGCATATAGGATTGACCATAGTATACATCTGGGCGTATTTGGATTCCATTCAAAATATACAATTAACTGTTCTTTAGATGATAGGGAGGGAACCACCCATTTTTAAGTGCTTTCTTAAACAGGTTTGACTATGTTCTTATTTTCCTATATACATAGATTTGCTATTTTAAGAAACATATAACCTTGGCTGAATTCTCTCCAGCAATTTCCATCTAAATATAGAACTGTAGTTGGAAGGGACCACAAGGATCATCTATTCCAACCCCCTGCAAAGCAATAATCTTTTGATCAATGTGGGGCTCAGACCCATGCCCCTGAGATTAAGAGTCTCATGTTGTACTGACGGAGCTATGATCAAATATTCTCAGTTAGTTTTTATGTATAAAGTGCCTTTCATAATTTCATCACTGGCCCTGGGCCTCCTGATAAATTCCAGGAGTTTCAATCAAGTTTCCCAAATTTTCCAAATAAATTGAAGCTGAAGCCTGAAATGACAGAGGAACTATGTGTCCCGTGTTCTCATGTCCAGTAGGTGGCAAAACAGCCTGTTCTGGATGGGGTTGCACTCCCTTGGAAGGAGCAGGTCTACAGCTTTGGGGTCCGCTTGGATTCAACACTGGAAGCTCAGGTGGCTAGGAGTGCCTTTTCCCACCTCTGGCTGGCCCACCAACTATGGCCCCTTCTGAACAGAAACAACTCCGCCCCTGTACTCCATTCTTTGGTTGTTTGCAGATTGGATTGCTGCAATGCAATCTATGTGGAGCAGCCCTTGAAGATGACTCAAAAACTTAAATGTCTCCAAAACACAGTGGTCAGATTACTGGCTGAGGTTCCATTTAGATCTCACACAACCTCTATTTTAGTACAGCTGCGTTGAATGGCAGTTTGTTTCTAGGACCAATTCAAGGTGCTTGTGTTAAAAGCCCTAAACACCCCAAATATCTGAAAGACTGCTTCATATCAAGAGACTGGCAGGAGTTGGAGGATGAAGGGGTAGAGGATAGAGGGGACATGCAGGCAGAGGAATGGAAGAGTGAGGAGGATTTGGGGAAAGAGTCCAGTGAGTTGTGGGGTTCCATGGCACCAGTGAGGAGGAAACTTCCCCACTCAACAGCTGCCGGCAGAGTTGGAAGAAGTAGATCAGGAGCCAGGGGGGCATGCCAGAAAGTGTGAGGTACAACAGGACTTTCAGTTTCTCTCCTCCCCTCTAGTCCCCCATATACTGTACCCTCAAAATCTGCTCCAGGGAGTCTCTGAACCTTCTGGCTCAGATTTTGGAGTCGCCTAAGGGGTTACTGAGGAAGAAAGGAAAGAGAAGCCTTTTTGCACTAGTGGATGCCCAATTTTCCAACATTCAATCTTGACCTAGATTTCTAGCTCTCCATTTCTAGCTCTCTAAACCATATTGGGCGTATTTTAAAAACCAAATATTGCCAAACCTGTTTCTTCATAGTCAAAAACAATTTTCTAAGCTTGAATAGGAAAAAAAAATATTTTTTTCCTATTCATGTCAATAGTGAAACAAGTTAAACAGTTTTACAGTCCTATGTCAACACCAGGGACTCGAGAGGGAGAAAACAAAACTTTTTAAATGCATAAAGAGAATAATATTTCAGCTGTGTACAATGAGATCAAAGTAGACTTAGTAAAAGGAACATAGGAAAGGAGGGAGAAGTAAAGCATTCTGAACAACCATTGGCATTAGTTAACAAGTAATTTTTGATTTAACTTTAAATTTCTATTTGAAAAAGTACTCGGAGTGGAATTCAACATGATGCTCTTCCAATCATTCCGTCTGTGCAAGCATTTCAGCTTGCCAGTCAGAATGAATTCCTCCCCTTGGCCCCCCCTTTGTTTTTTCAGGGGTTCTCCTGATCCACTCAGAGCCAATTATGGGGGGGGGGAGATCCATTGCTCAAGCAGAAGTCTTTGTTCAGGGCTTATATAATCATAGAATTGCAGAGCCGGAAGGGATCCCAAGGGCCATCTAGTCCAGCCCCCTACAATGCAGGAACCTCAACTAGACCCATCCAAATTCTGCTTTAAAATCTGCAATGCAGGAGAGTCCACCACCTCTCATGGGAGTCTGTTCCACTGTTGAACAGCTCTTACTGTCAGAAATTTCTTCCTGATATTTAGCCGGAATCATCTTTCTTGCAGAGTTAGACGAGTACACATAATCACAGCCTGTTTCATACAAATGATTATATATCAATTAATAGCAGGAAGTAAGCTCTGCTGAACTCAGAGGGGTTTACTTTCAAGTAAAGTTCAGGAGCAAGCTAGTCTCAGGTTTTGTGAAAGCTGAATATAGACTAGAATGGCTAACTAAGTGCAAATTTACCTGGCGTCATGATGAGGATTAGAGGAAGTGGCAGCAGCAGACCCACCACGTAACACTGGCCTAGGGCAAGTTTTGTAGATAGGAGACACAAGACAGAAGAAGAAAACAGGAAAGACAGAGAAAAGAAGCAGAAGAAAAAAACCAGAGTCAAAGATTGTTAAAAATATTTCTCTTCTATTACACTGAAATACTACATAAACCCTGGTTATGTTTTCAATATATTCTGTTTCATATATACTAATTACTGTACCAATGTGCAAAGGGAACTTAACTATTTGCTTGTTGCTTTTCCAGATTCAAAATTTGTGAAGAAATGCTGGAACTAAAGCTTAGACCTTATTTGTTTATTAAAATACTGATCTACTATTCTCTCATATAAAATAATTAGCTTGTGTACAACAAAATACACAAGTACACTAAAACATAAAATACCATGTAAAATATCATAAAAATGATTGGCTCACTTTGGAAAGTTTAAACAACTGACGAGGCCTGTAGACATATAAAGTCCTTCAAGAGACATCTGAAAATTAGCAGCAAGGACACTACTAAATCACTGCTGGAAGAGTATTCCAAAGCATGCAACTGCTCACAAGGCTTCTGAACATGGGATGCAATGGTTCTCCACGTGATCTCAGTAACTGAGCTGGAATATAAGAGCTCAAGCTGTCCTTACGGTATTCTTGACTGAAGCTGTTCAAGGCTTTAAGAACCCTGAAGGTGATGCAGTAGCATACAAATAGCCCATGCGGGTATTTTATGTGATTATATAGTTTTAAAACTATATAGATCATTTTCACCCATCTAAAGTATGGTCAAGGTGCAATCATGTCAGAAGTTAAACTGAAGTTTTCCATGCAATAATTCAGTGTGCATAACCACAACTAAAGACTTGTCAAAAGGGGCTTAAAGGGACCATAAATCGCAATAGAACACTGTGGCTGTTTATTTCACAGTTGCTAGGGTCTAAAAATATTTTCCCCAATTTAATAACTTGTGTGTTGTTGTTTTTTTAAAAAAATGCTACATTATGTAAGACTATCGGGCGATACCTAAAGTTGTGTGATGAACATCTACTCAAGCAACAAAACTGTCACTTCCTCTTCTCTCCCTGCTCTGTTCTTAACAGTTTTAAAGCCTACACATTTCCCCCGAAAACTGGATTAAGACTATTTTGAGTTTTAAAAAAGTTATCCTAAAAGAAAGGTATCAATCAGGAAGAATCTGCACAATAAATTATAATCATGCACCTTATTTATTTTTGTGCATTTCCTACTACTTAGGGACTAGTTTCTCAACAGAATAATCCCGAGTCCATATAGGTTATCTTACATTCCTATTCTATGGCCTCAAATAATCTGAGTTCTGCAGTGTGTTGTTTCAGATTGTGATAATCTACAACTATTAACTTAACAGCATGTACATTTACTTTCCAGCTCATAGAGAAACATTATTTTCCCCAGTAACTAGCAGTCCTTGGTTTTAGATACTTACAGCCTGATCCGCTGAATATGTAGTCTTAAAATAAGTCACATTTTGTTCAGTGTGACTCACATTTTAAAAAATATACTCTGGGGGCAGAATGTCTGCAATTTATTTTTATGTGTGTGGTTCACACAGTTTGTTTATGTTTATAGAATTGTAAAATTTTGCTTTGTGTCAGAGATGGAGTGTTTCTATAATTTGTATAGACAAAATGACTGGAACTCAGAAAAAATGTAGGAGGAAGGAAAACAGCTGTAACAACAGGGGTACAGTAACTTACTGCCCTGAGTTGAGAGCTGACCCATGGAAAAAGTTAATTCTGCAATCACCACAATTTCTACCTAATTCCCCTGTATTGTCTATGTTTTTTTCAAAGAAACTTGTCATCTCTGTTTCTCTAAAATCATGAGGGATGAAAAATATGTAACCACAATGAGAGAATAAACAAAAAATCCTGTTCACAACTCACTTGAATACGTTTTAAATTGGCAATCAAGAAGCCATAAATACCCATGTTCTATTGGAAATGACAAGACCAGGGGTACAAATTGCTGTTAAAACAGAGGAATCCTGTTACCTGACTTTTTTTTAGACCACAGCTACTGATCAATTAAAGGTTTTGCACTTCCGGTAAAAACCAAACACAATAACTGTATACATCATACATCAACAGTGTGCTGCTATCTGAATGAGACCAGAGTTCAATCTTCTTAAGTTGGAACTGCACATTGTAAGAAATGGTGGCCAGTTGAGAGCTTCCGTCCAACTCTCTGCATAACATCCTGTGTCTCAATTCCCTATCCTGAGTGTTACCAAGTGTCTACCAGCAACGGCCAGATGTGGAAAAGAAAGGTGGAGTACAGAGAAACCCAAGGTAATGACATCAGAACATGGGTAAGTTATAGTGCATGATACTCAACATAAGTGGAAAAAATAGATGACATTCCATTACCAGATTTAAGATTTTATAGACTTGGGGAGTTTCTAAATCTGCATGACCATTTTGCCAACTGCAACCTCTAATAATTATATGCATGTGTAAATGGCCATAATGGTTTAGAAATCAGAGACTGGGGGTAGGTTTCAGTGAAAGGACTTTCACTTGGACAATGAGGCATTCCCCCCTCCCCCTGAAATTAGCTCTGGGGAGGTCAGGAGAACCCCCAGAACAGTACTCAGGGAGAGGAAGGGGGGATCATTCTATCTGGCAAGCTGCAATGCTTGCACAAATAGAATGACTGGAAGTGGGCAACATTGAATTCCACCCTAAGGTTTCACATCATACTATCATCTCTCACACAGTACTCTTTGCAGAGATATTACAAAAAAAGTTTAACTGGAAATGCTAGGACAGGGGTCAGCAAACTTTTTCAGCAGGGGGCCGGCCCACTGTCCCTCAAACCTTGGGGGGACGGACTATATATATTTTTTGGGGGGGATGAATGAATTCCTATGCCCCACAAATAACCCAGAGATGCATTTTACATAAAAGGACACATTCTACTCATGTAAAAACACTGATTCCCGTACCATACGCGGGCCGGATTTAGAAGGCTATTAGACCAGATCCAGCCCCTGGGCCTTAGTTTGCCTACCCATGTGCTAGGAGCTGAACCAGAAATCTTTGGTATGTGAAAGCTACACTCTACAACCAAGCTATGACCAAATTTTCTCTTGAAATGACATATTGACTGAATAACATTGTTCTGCATTAACAACCTCATGACAAATAGTAATGCTTCAAGTAGCACATTCAACTATGACTTTAAGCCCCTATGCAGCTGCTCAAATTTGTCCCAGTTTAATACAGTGGTGCCTTGCTTAACGAATGCCCTGCTTAACGAAATTTCCGCTTAACGAAAGGATTTTTCGAGCGGAGGTTGCCTTGCTAGACGAATGCGTTTTACGAAAAATTCATCTAGCGAATCGCGGTTTCCCATAGGAATGCATTGAAATTCAATTAATGCGTTCCTATGGGCAAAAAAAAGTAAAAAAAAAATCAGTGCATTCCTATGGGATTCGCTAGACGAATTTTTCGCTATAAGACCCGTGGAACGAATTAATTTCGTCTAGCGAGGCACCACTGTATATGCTTTAACTGACATGAAGTTTCATGTTCAAAATTCAGTATTTATTCCCAAAAGAAAATAAGGCATAGAAAGAAAATAATCACTAGCCATCTACTAGATGGCTACTTCTGCTTGATTTTAGTTTTCCTATGTTGTTGTTTAGTCGTTTAGTCGTGTCCGACTCTTCGTGACCCCATGGACCATAGCACGCCAGGCACTTCTGTCTTGCACTGCCTCCTGCAGTTTGGTCAAACTCATGTTCGTAGCTTTGAGAACACTGTCCAACCATCTCGTCCTCTATCGTCCCCTTCTCCTTGTGCCCTCAATCTTTCCCAACATCAGGGTCTTTTCCAGGGAGTCTTCTCTTCTCATGAGGTGGCCAAAGTATTGGAGCCTCAGCTTCACGATCTGTCCTTCCAGTGAGCACTCAGGGCTGATTTCCTTCAGAATGGATACGTTTGATCTTCTTGCAGTCCATGGGACTCTCAAGAGTCTCCTCCAGCACCATAATTCAAAAGCATCAATTCTTCGGCAATCAGCCTTCTTTATGGTCCAGCTCTCACTTCCATACATCACTACTGGGAAAACCATAGCTTTAACTTTACGGACCTTTGTTGGCAAGGTGATGTCTCTGCTTTTTAAGATGCTGTCTAGGTTTGTCTATAGGTTTGTCTAGGTTTTTCTATACCTGCCTTTAAAATGCCATATACTGTATATCCTTCTGTGATCACAATTCTTTGCAAACATACTCAAATGTTCCATTGTATTCCATGGGCTTATTAAGGACTGCAGCCTTAATGTAGCAATTTCTTATATTAGAAAATATACATTCAGCAACAAACTATCAGGTTTGGACTGCTTTGCTTACAAAATGTAATTTTAACAAGTTCTCTCCAACCATGTGTGTTCAAGTGCCCCCTGTGGGGTTGTTTTAGGAAAGTGGCGTGGCATACCCACCAATCCTCTAGGATTAGGAAGAGTAATACTAGCAAGCCAGTACAGTGACAGGTCAGGAGGTGAAGGTATGGGTCAGCTGTACTGGGAGAGGCTTGATGAATCTGGAGAGATGGGGATTGAACTGGTTAGAACAGGCTGACAGGGGAAGACCGGGATGGGTCAAATTAGGGTTAGGTAGAAACAATGGAAACAGGCAGAATGCTTGGAAAATGCTGGAGATCACAGGATTAGAAGGAGGGGGATGTTTGATGAGTAAGACATGCGACAGGTACAAGATGTGAGGGATGTGCAGTCCACCACTTCCTCTATGGCGGAAAGGTTGGGGTGTTGGCAGGAAGTGACCTGTACCTGTACATGTTTATGCATGAGGTTTGCCCTGTAATTGACTGGAAGTTACATCGTGAGTTAATGTTTACCTGTCAAAGCTGCTGCTAATAAATAAAGACCCCCGAGCTCCGCCCGGGGTTGATCTTTGTGGAACTCAGCCTTGTCTCATCTCGTTATTGGATCTAACCATTTACTACAGCCCCCCAGCAGCCCCCCAATGTGCCCCAGAGAGTTAGATCACCCAGAGCATTTGGGAGGCATGTGGAGGGGAGCAGAAGGGAGGAGGACTGGAAGCTGAATTTCATTGCAGAAGTGTAAGCATGCTTGTAAGACTTCAGATTTCACTCACTTTAGTTTAGTGGTGAATTAATAACAATGATGCAAGATATAAAATTTATTCAAAGATGTTCCAGTAGCACCTTAAAGACCTTAAGCTTTCTAGGTATGAACTTTCGTGTGTATACACACTTCTTGTAGTGGCCTCTGCTTCAGAGCATCTGAAGAAGTGTGTATACACACAAAGCTCATACCTAGAAAGCTTATACTTAGTTGGGTCTTTAAGGTGCTACTGGAACATCTTTCAATAATTTTTTTTTTAATTTTCACCATTGTTATTTATTACGACAGACCAACACTGCTACCTACCTGAATCTGTAGTTTAGTGGTGGTTTAACACAAAAATTGTCATAGTAATACTAAGACTTGACTATAAATATTTAATTTTAAGTGCCCATGAAAACTAGGAACATAGGAAGCTGCCTTATGCAGACTCAGACCGTTGGTCAATCTAGTACAGTACTACACTGACTGGCAGTAAACCCTTCAGACAAGGGTCTCTCCCAGTCCTGCTGGAAGATACTGAATATTGAACCTGGAACCTTCTGTATGCAGATGCTTTACCACTAAACCAATGAATCACCAACATGATGCTTACTTTAGGTATTAAATGGAGTCAGATTTTACAAAATATGCAATGGGTTGGATTCAGGTTTAGTCATGCACGGACTGAAACCAAGGAAACTTATGTTAATCATGACTAACAATGTCTACTGTAAGAATGACTAAGTCTGAATCCTAACCAATACGTAGAACCTAAGATGTATTAAAGGGGTCCTCTCTTGTGCTACAGCCTGTGAAATGCAAACACCCATAAACTGTAGGTAGTATATTTTTTTGTAATTTCTCAGCCACTAAAATAAAGGATTCTTAAAAATGAGAAATAATCTGACACCTTTTCATTATCCAAGCTAAGGTAGAGAAATAATAGGCAACATGAATAGGAATAGTTTAGTTCTGTTATGTAGTCCAGTGAGTACTTTTTCACTAACGCTTGTGCATATTTACTGATGTTCCTATGATAACATACTTGTGTGTAACATAAGTATCCAGGTTATAAAATGTTTTTCATGCACAGCACCTTGCTCACATGGGATAGTTTGAACCATTCCAAGTTAACTCTAAAGTGTTGGTATTTACCAATGCATTCCCATATTGGAAATGAGGGAGTGGGGTGGGGTAGGGAACTGAAGAACAGAGAAGAGTTACTTTACCATAATATTATTAGCAATGATAAATTCTCAACATTTCACTTCATTATAGTATAACATGGTATAGCTATGCAAAACTGGAAAAGGAACCAGAAAACTATTTTGAAAGAAAAAAACCAAAACAGAACCAAAACCAGAAGCTTTAGGAAGAACAAAGCCAAAACTCAATCACTGAAATAAGGATTGTACTTACACTTAAAGAAAACATACCTTTAAGCAGTGAGAATATGCTACCAAGGCCAATAAAAGAAAGAGTATAGAGTGAAATGCTTTTTTTTTAAAAAAAAGACAGTATTTTGCAGCCATGCAAGTGATGCATTTTCCAAATTTCACATTCATACATGCAGGTTAGAAAAGTTTCATCTGACAAATAGGTGTATTGAAAACTGAAGAAAAAGAGCATGTTATCCTAGATTTTGAAAATGAACTTTGGCAACAACTGTAATGAGAGTTTTCAATAACACTCAGGTTCTTACTATTAATATACCAAATGAAGAAAAAACCTGTTCAAATAGTTTATAAAATTTAAGAACTAAATGATGGGATAAAAGTGAAAGCTTTTGTTTTTTCCAATAAAAATGAAAATAAGTATATTAAAACCTTCTATTTAAAAATGGGAAGCTATGTGTGTATATCTTTCTGGTGCATGCGAAATTACTGTTTTACTTTGTGTAAGGTTTTCCACTTGCAAGATTTTTAAAGCAGAAAAGCAGGACACAAATATTAAATAAAAAACAAACAAACAAACCAAATTACTCCTGACAGTGAGCAGCCCATGATAAGGTGGTGCTTCATACGTACTGGAGCTTGACAAACTCTTAGATCAGGATTACTGCCATACAAATTTGAACATACAGAATCAATTATTAGTCTTTTAAGACAGTAGGTTTAGGTTTGGTTCCTCCAACCGCCCTTGGTTTCAAGATTAGTACAAAGACTTGAAGGAGGAAGGGATTTAAGGCTTTGCTTCCCCACTAAAAGCTCCTTTGAACTGGCCTTGGAGGAAACTGCAAACTGAGGATTCTGCAGTTATTTGAACCCCAACCTTGGCCTTTCACATTGTAAAAAGAAAGTTATGGCAAAGGAGGTGAACCTTTCATTTGCACAGGTGTCCTCAGCACACACACACCCCACACACCTCCAAGAGGATAACAGGGTCTATGGCTGCTAAACATGAATTTTATTTGGGTAATATTCTCTAGTATGGCTAAGATTCTCAAAAGCCAACACAAACATTTTCCACTAGCAGAATGTGACAAGGAGCAGACTTCTGATCTATAGTCCATAGCTGCCAAATTATCCCTTTTTTTAAGGGATTTTCCCCTATGCTGAATAGGCTTCCTCGCGAGAAAAGGGAAAACTTGGCAGCTAAGCTATAGTCTGATAATACAGTTACACATACAAGAGAGGGTCCACAACACAACTGGGTTTAAAAATGTAATTTATAAGAAAATAACACTTCTTTTGGTGTGAAAAGGAAACAATAATAATAATAATACCTGGTTCATATGTAAGAAGGTCTTACAACTTAAATTGTATAAAATAATATTTGCACACCCACCTCCAATTAACTGGTGGATTGACAGCAAACAAAGACTGAATTTTTTTGAAAGAGTCTCCTCCATGCAGCAGAACTTAAGAACAGATTTTTTTCCAGTTTGTGTCCAGAGCTACTATATAACTTGCCTTTCAATGTAGGTTTTTCTTATCACAATAATCAGAGCAATTGCAGTTACAGGTAGGTAGCCGTGTTGGTCTGCCGTAGTCGAAACAGAATAAAAAAATTCCTTCCAGTAGCACCTTAGAGACCAACTAAGAGACCAGGTATCTGAAGAAGAGTGCATGCACACGAAAGCTCATACCAATGACAAACTTAGTTGGTCTCTAAGGCAGTGTTTCCCAACCTTGTGCCTCCAGCTGTTTTCGGACGACAATTCCCATCATTCCTGACCACTGGTCTTGCTAGCTAGGGATGATGGGAGTTGTAGTCCCAAAACATCTGGAGGCACAAGGTTGGGAAACACTGCTCTAAGGTGCTACTGGAAGGAATTTTTTTATTTTGTTCAGAGCAATTGCAGATAGGACTCTGCTGAGATGAATGTCAATAAAAGCATTTTCATCTAGATCACCCTCAATATTAGTGGATCTTGAATTTTTAGTTTATTAAGACCATTTTGGGATTTGTGTATAAAACATTTCAAACTCTCAGTTGCATTCAAAAGAACAAAAACACTCTCACTGAAAGCAAGAGGATTTAAACAATCAACTTTGTCTATAGTATGCTGCTATGTTTGTAGCACCTTGTTGCCCTTCTGTTTTTGGATTTTCAATTAGAGTGAGACTGACATTTTAACTTACTGTTCAGATGTTTCACTCTTGACCAAAGAAATAAGACAACTAAGCTCCATGAAATGTGAAGTTTGGAAATGTCATTCGCAAATAGCAAAAGCAAAAAAAAGAGTTAATTTTATTTCATGTAATTTAAGCAAACCAAAACCAATTAACTAGGAAATGAAAGGGAAGTAAAAAGCAGTAAACTGGGCAGAATCAGTGATGGCCAATCACCTGCGATTTTCATCCAGCACATCCAAGACTTGCTGGTAAGCCCTACGGGTAGAAGACTGGATAAGCGACAATATGCCCCGAGCAGAGTAAAGATTAGCTCCATCTTCAGAGAACATTTGGGGTGGACAGACACGAACCTGTTGAGGTGATGGTGTCACACTGTTTGTGCAAGTGTAGCAAATGAAGAAAGAAACACTAGTGTCAGGTTTCAGATAGGAAAAAAAACATCAACCAACCCTTTTTTGAAAAATTAAAGCTGACCCCATTTTTTCTTCTTCCTTCCCCATCAACATATTAAAAAACACATCAAGGAAGTGTTATTGGGTATCTTGTGAACTGACTCTTTGACGAGGCAAAATATCCAAGATAATGGCTTTGATTCATTGTGATCAAAGGATACTAAAAACCAGAGGCATGATAATATGCAGGTCTGTATTATAAACACAGGACACAACATAAATCTTTAGCAGATAGTAAAGACAGACTTGGATTCACTGTATGCCAGAATCATACAGTGCGGATCACAGCCTCAAATATATCCAAGTTACTCAGAGACTGGAGGAGAGTACTGTATGTTGAAAACATTCTGATAAACAGAAGCCTATATAAAGTAAGAGTGACATAAACATACTAGTTTGATTGATTGTTTTTTGCAAATACAGGGCTACGTGAAAAACATGCAAATATAGGACTACAAAAGAAACACGCAAGATAGCAAAAACACTGGTGAAGGCTTCTTATATCCCAAATATTCTGACGAGCAAAAATGCCTTTAAGCACTTATCCTGAAAGCAAAAGGCTGAGGATTAACCCCAAAAAAATTGCATCAAAAGCACTCATTGCCTATAAGACAAATGAAAGTGCAATTCAGCACCATCTATCTAAATGGGAATTTTGCAATTCACTTCAATAGGACATTGATTAAACTTTTATTTCTCAAAGGTCAATTCTCAGAGAGCTATTGATCCCAACAAGATTTCAGAAAATTACACATATGAAGATGCAAAAGACGTACTAAGCAAAATCTTCAAAGCTTGCAGTATTGACCTTTTTTGTTTTTGTTTAAAAAGAAACATTTCTCCCTTTCCACATTTAAGATTGTTCTTTAATTTTGAGATTTAACTATGTTAATCAAGATTTTACCATTTAGTCTGAACCCTGCCTTACTAAGAGCAGGAAGAGAAGCATTAGGGGTGCAGCATTTTAAATCCTTCTGAAAAGTCAGTTCATGACACAATCTGGATGCAAGCCAACAAGCACTTTTGTTTCAAGCAACATTTTAAATAATTGTTTTAAAATGAACCTGATGAACTAAGAGGGTACTCTGTGGAATCCATGAAGGGATTGAAAGGCAGCCATGCCTATCCTCTGTTTAAGAACAAAACAATTATATATAAAATACAATTTTTAAAAATCCTTATTGAATGTTAGAAAGAGAAAAATACAGAGCTTGTGGAAAGAGAAAAGAAAAAGCAGTACTGATAACCTGGAAATAAACACGTTTGGGCCTCAAAAAAACATACACATGTAGTGTCCCCATATAATAGTCTGCCAAGCTGTACAGTATGTATATATTCTATAGAAATAGCTCTGATGAATACACTCAATGGACCTTTAAAAATGACTATATATAGGTTACATATTGTAATTATATCCTCACACACAACCCTACCGGTATATTCTCACAGGGAGGCTATGTCTGTTGTGCTTCAAATGGAAAATTATTACTTATGTTTTACACAACCAACAAATAAGAAAGGCTATTCTCACAATCCTGAATGTATTTAAATAAAATGAAACCTCAAGAGTTTTCAGTGGAACTTGCTTTCAAGGAAGTCTCATTAGAACTGCAAACCTCTTGTACCTTGTTACTTCGGCAACAGTAAAATGCAGATTTTCGGATATGAAGTTCTGCAAGTAAACCAAAAACAACTATTCTAGCAAACACAAGGCTGCAAATTAGTATTATTCTATGATCCTGGTGTTTTACAAAAAATTAAAAATAAAATGAGAGAACAGGTCCCTGTCTCAGTAAGCTCAACTAAAATGGAACATTGGGTCTCTTACTGTGTTGATAAGTGAATCGGCCATGAAACGTGATTTGTCCAAAATAGGGCCATGTGACTAACTGATTTAACTGGCTTCCTCCTTCCAGTTTCTCTTTCAGTTTTTATCTGTGACTAAGCTTGGTTATGCAGGTGGTGCTGTGGGTTAAACCACTGAACCTAGGGCTTGCTGATCAGAAGGTCGGCAGTTCTAATCCCCGCGGGGTGAGCTCCCGTTCCTCGGTCCCAGCTCCGGCCAACCTAGCAGTTTGAAAGCATGTCAAAGTGCAAGTAGATAAATAGGTACCGCTCCAAGAGGAAGGTAAACGGCGTTTCTGTGTGCTGCTCTGGTTCGCCAGAAGCAGCTTTGTCATGCTGGCCACATGACCTGGAAGCTGTACGCCGGCTCCCTTGGCCAATAATGTGAGATGAGCACCGCAACCCCAGAGTCGGTCACTTTACCTTTAAGCTTGGTTAGAGAAGGATTCTGAGAACCTAGACAGAACAGTAGACAAACAAAGTATGACTAGGGAATCAGGATGCCAGACTGAACCTGACACAGAGGAGAGGAGGATTTGCTGTGATTAATGTGAGTGGCCTGGGATGCAGAGCGTTCTCATGACTGTCTCATTTATCCACTTGAGAAGAAATATACATAACAATATATTTTTCAGCTAATATAAGCTGAAATTTGTTTTATTCTTTGCTATCTTCACATACCAGAAAACCAACTATGGTGGTCAAGACCTGCTGGGACTGATTCTATGACTGAAGAGGAAATCCTATACACCAGAGATTTTCAACCTTTTTGAGTCCACAGCTCCCTTAACCAACTACATTCTTTCTGTGGCACCCCTGTGGGGCTCAGAAGCCCAGTTATGTCACCCCTTGCCTGCAGAACTGGCAGCCTCTCACCCTTTTTCGAACACCCTCTCCTCTCCTCTCTCCTTGGGAGTTCTCCTCTCCTCTCTCCTTGGGAGTTCTCTGGGAGTTCCCAGGGTGCCACAGCACACTGGTTGAAAAACACTGCTCTAAACCTTACTAAGGAGAAAAGCCAATTGAATTCAATGGAACTTCCTCAGAATGTATAGGATTTGACTACAAGTAGGTTCATGAAAGAAAAAAACCTGACTGATTCATCCACCATCTGCTCATGAACTACGTTTACTGCTTTTATCGCCGCAAAAACTACCTTCAGGGACTCTGTTCAAGGCTAGTTGTGTATTTGTCTGAGAAAATGTGCTAACAACCCAAGTCAAAGCTAAGATACACTCAAAAAGCTGTACAACAGACTTATATAATAATCAAACCATCATTTCATTCAGTTCAGTATTGTCTACACTTGGAAGCATCTGTCCAGGATTTGAAACTGGAATATTTCCTAACACTACCTTGAGATGATAGGAGCTGAACTGGGACCTTCTGCATGCAAAGAATGCACTCTGCTGCTGAGCTTTCCCCAGGTTGTGTGATAAGATGTATATTGGGGATCAAACTCTTATTTACAAATTTGGTTGTGAAAGTATTTACAAAATGTCAAAGGGAAAATAATAGACAACATTCATAATGACATCGCAAGTAATATAAACCCATAAAGAATTGTGGGAAATTCAGGAGCATGTACAAAATCATATTCAGCTTAAAATCTGACAATAGTTTCTCATCAGCTATGATATGCCGTCACTTCCTCTAGCATGTTCAAGCAAGAGCGTCAAGGCTAGCACAAGAAAAGAAGGGTTTATTAAAAATTCTATGTCTCTCCCCTTCCTCTATTCCCTGCATCAAGTTAGTGATCTAAGAAGCCTCAGCTTTTAACTATCAATAGGGAGAGCCAAAGGAACAATAATTTAAAGAAGGCCAACTTCCCTACAGTATTTATACAACTAATAACATTGCTTATACCAGTGCTTTTTTTCTTTAAAAAAAGTTTAGGGGTACTCTCATTTTCCTACTCATATTGAAATACTGCCCCTCAATGAGGCCAAACTTAGATTCAGAAACTGTTTAGGGGTATGCGTACCACCAGAAAAAAAGCACTGGCTAAGCCACTTATGTAGAAAGAATACATTTGCAAATAGAAGTTATGCATTGTCATATTTTTTCGCCCTGATTATGATACCTATCTGGCCTCTGGGCCCACCTGATATCCTTGCACTGGCGTAACATTTGCATGCATAAAATCCAAAGTGCATAGGTCTGAACAGTGCAGTCAATCCACAAACCAACCACATGGTTCAGCTGATATGCGTTGAATTTTACACACACATATGTCTACTACCCTCATGTAGGATTGGTATGCCAGAAACATGCAACCTTGTCCTCTCCACCAACCACTGTTCATCCCTAAAATTTGTTCTCAAATTTTATAGTTAAAAACTAAGCAAAAATATGCTCCCAAATTCATTACAAGAATGACAAATTTTCATAATCGTTAATTGTCTTAATTACAGGTGGAACCAGGCATACAGAATGTTTTTTAAAAATCAAATCAGACAATATAGACAAGTCTCTTAGATGGCAATGCATTAAGTACACACTTGATATATTTAAAAGTGAATGGTTATAATTAGTGGTCAAGCTTACGTTTCATCTTTAGCTGTGAAGGGTGACTGATACCTTGGCATTTTAACTCTCAGGATAGTTTCAAGACTGTGCCACCATTAATATCTTAAAGAGGGAGCAACTTTCTAAATAATTGGAAGGTCATTAAGGCAACCATCATTACTGGTTATCACTTCTTGTGCCTAGTTATTACTAGTCCTCAAAAGCATTTGAGAATCCGTGTATGCTCAAAAGGTTATCAGGAAAGCCACTACATACAGTTGTATGGCAAGTGCAGAAATGACAAAATATATTGTTCCAAGAAGGCAGATGAGGAAAAGGAACCAGGCCAATTCCTCTTCTAGACATGGTAAGGTTTGGCACAGAATTTTCTCATTGTTGCAACAAACATACTAGAATGCCATGTCACAGTTCCTATACTAGAATGTGGAAGCTACCCTGTGCAATTGTACTTGCCATTCATGGCCACAGTTCCAACTACTAACATGCATATGCACCCTCCAAAAAAAAACAGGTGTTTGCCAAAATGCTGCACAACAGCACTTGAAAGGATAACTTTTTATGCACTGTTAGCTTATTTGGCCACAGTTTCTTTTTTTGTGGAAAAGCAGGAAACAAATTGAAAATGAAAACTGGAGGCAGCACCCTGGAAACTCAGAACTGAGAAGACAATGCTATCAGTACCCCACATCAAGCAACACCCTTAATTCAGTCCATGTGAAACTCTCCACTGCAGTGCTAGAATATAATCCGACCCTTTTCAAATGCAAGTGGGATTGGCTAAAGTACTGTGATGGCTGCAGATAGATTCAGGAAAGGTCATATACCTTAGCTTGACACTTGGAGGACATACCGGTAGTTTATATCCAAGGACCACTTACCATTTGAATGAGTCATCACAGCACCAACATTACAAAGAGGCCTCACAGCACCAGAAATGACCACCAGCTCCAACAGTGATCTACAGATAGCTAGAAACCCTTCTGTGAGACCTTGAACTCCCAGTCACCCTTGTGATAGCATATAACTTCCACTACAGAGGAGACAAGGAGTTGTTGTTCTAGCTGTTTCCGTCTCCCCACTTTCCTCTCCTGCCAACAGGGGACAAGCAGGAAACAGTAGTGGAAACTGATGTCTTTCTTCAGGCTAATAGCTGAAAGCAAAATGAAGTGTTTACCTCACTACAAGAATCCTAATTAAAAGATACTGATCACCCCATAGTCTTGATGAATCAGCATTTATAAGTTTGTAATAAAGACCCACTCTGTCCTTTGCATTGCATAAACAAAGACGATGTAATTAATTCTAAGCATGCATGCAGCCGAAGATTCCAGTAGATCCAGCAACAATATGAAATACTTCCCTTCACATACGGTAAATCCACTATAAATGTATTTTACAAACAAACGTTCTTTACCCTATAAAGAGAGTTCTGGATCCAGGCTAGGTTAGTGACACTTAAGCCTCACTGAAATTAAGGGAACTTATGTCTGTCATGACTAAATTGTCCCTCTGTTTCAATGGAGCTCAAGTGTCACTTTAGTTTGGATTCAATGCAGAAAAAAGAAGGAACTATTAAAAATTATCATACAAAGTGTTAAAGAACATTTTCACTTATTCACAAGAATTACACACAAAAAAGTGCTAGTTAAAAAAGGAACAGAAAATGATGCATTTCCTGTGAAGATATACTAAATAATCTGATATATAGCTTGTCATATTTGATTTTGGGTGATATCCACCTAAGTCATTTTAGTTACCGGTAAGTTCATTAATTTCAACTGGTCTACTCTGAACATGACTGGTGGGTATCTACCTCTAGCTTAATATGTACCAGGAGACTTCCAAAGATGTGTTGAACCATTGTGATAAACACACAGTTAAGTTGGTTTGTTTAACAATGATTCCTATTCATATCTACTCACGAGCAAGCCCCGCTAAGTTAATAGGGTCTTACTCCCAAGGTAGGTAGGTATAGGACTGCAGCCAAAGTTAACACATTTTGAGCTGATCCAGTGATGCGTGTGTTTGTTTTTTAAAATTAAGTACAACATTTTAGCAATATATACATATATACTTGGGGGGGGGGGTACCAAATGCTGCTATATGAAGACATTTAGCAAATGCCATTTTCCGCAGCTGAAAAAATGTTTTGAGATCACACAAAATTTATTTCATTAATGGTTAGTTATTATTCCAACAAACAGAACAAAAAATATTTGGAAAGTCAGTTGTTGCTGTGCAAGATTAAGTAACTTCTGTTTATAAAGAACATAATCAGTTGAAAGGCATATCCTAATCATGAACTGGTAAGGAACACATGAAGAAGCTTTTTCTACATATGTTGCATGCACCAATAACCCCTCTACTCACATTGACTCATTTCTCATCAATTGACCATTTTGACGATTTGCATTTTCACTCATGGAGCGTTCTCTTTTCAGTCTCCCAACTGAGCGAACCTGCAAAACAAAGCAGGGCCGAAAAAACCAAAAAACATCATTCACCATTGCTATGGCATCAGTATCCAGCTTTACCAAATATCAACAAATGAAGCATTTTCATTTTTAGTAAAGCAGAAAATGAATAAAAACAGTCTTCCTGGATGGTGACGTTTTGCCTGATATTTTGGAAAGTAAGGAGAGCAGAGACTCACTCCTCTCTCCTGCATGTTCACAATTTTAAAAATGAGAAAAAATTGTCAAAAATAATTTAAGTTTACCTACAGCTTTTGAAATTAAGTTTGGTTCAAGTCAGAAATCGGGAACCATTGGGTCTCTAGACATTGTAGGACTCCCAACTCTCATCAGCCCCAGCGAGCACAGAACATCGGGAAAGATGGGAACTATAGTCCAAGAACATATAAAGCCCTTCCACTAAAATTCTTATGCCAGTTTACACAATAATAAAATACAAATGATTAAGATCCAAATCCAAATTATCATAAAAACTTGAAGACCAAAAGGCATTAAGTCTTATAAGCCAGATAAAAACAATCAACATAGCCCAAATTATGTCTAAGCAGCCTGGTACCAAACATACAACCAAGTAAGCACCACACAAAAAAGTGCTCTGGGGTTATCTTTGCTTTCAACAGGGAGTATTAAAATAATATACTGTGTTCTACAAAGCAGTAACCTATTTTATAGTACTGATCTGAAATGAAGTATAAAGCAATAAATATTTGACTTCTCTTTTGACATATTAAATATAATATTGAAACAAAACATAATGAAATGAAAGGCATAAAGAATACTAGCCTCTTCATTTTGAGGAGTTTGAGTAGGGGCTCGCTCTAAGTCCAGGAAATCTAGCGGTCGTTCACTGAGTGAAATAACACGGGGAGGTGTTTTCAGTGACAGAGACTTGAATGGAGTTGACTGGAGAAGATCTAGATCTGGCGGCCTGGAGAGTGGAATGTCTTCATTATTACCTGTAACAGAGTTAATATTAAGATCAAGAACATTTTACTAACAAATAATTCAAAATGGCTCAATGGGTATACTGCTGGAGCTGGGTAAAATCAAGCTCAAATCCCATATGAGGTATGAATTCACAGGGTGGTCTGAAGCAAATCACACTCAAGTTCATACGTAAAAATAAATTGACTGGGTGTGAAGTCTGACAGCATGCTGCTTTATCACCTCTGTCCACCTGAAGGCAAACATACCTGCCACTACAATCCGCTCTGGAACCTGCATTGTTACACTGGCATTTGGAAGCCCCCCTTCATGACCACTGTGTTCAAGGTCAGCATTTGGTGGAGCAACCTTGAGTTTTTCCGGAACTCTCATTCTCTGATTGATCCCTTCAGTATACTCCATTTCATATTGAATTCGATTCATTTCTGCCATTTCGGCAGCCGGAGATGGGAATGCTGTTGTGCTCATCCTAATATGAGATAAAACAACCTGAATTACTCCTCAGTAGTAAGAAGAAACACAACATGGGTTTTGATCCACAATAAATTGAAGTCTTCCACTGTTGGTAGAGAATGTGTTTTAAGTCTATGTAACGGTAGATGTGCAGCACAGCCATTGTGTATAATAAGATACCCCCTATGATTTAACACTGGAATTAAAATTTGCATACACCTGCTTTACTGCTTGCTCCATGTGAGTGAAGAAACAAGCCACATAGCCAGTTATCCACAGCTTCTGGTTTTGATACAATGATAAAAAAATATAATTAATTAATTAATGACTTTCAAACAAACCATAATATAAACTAAGGTTTAAAGTTGGCTTCCATATATTGGCTTGTTTGGAAGCCATTAACCATAGTTTCCAGTTCAGATGCAAAAGGAAGCTAGAGTTAACCACAACTTCGTGTGTGAAGGAGCTGCATGTGGGGGCATGAAACTTTTACATATCTTTGCACCAAGATATCAAAGCCTTACTAAGCAGAAATTTGTTTGTGCAAATGTGGCTAATTTATACCAACCCAGGGCAACCATATTGGAGGCAGATGGTAAAGAGACCAATTTCACAAATATTAAGCATACAGGGTGCAAAGAGTGCCTGCAAGTGAGCAAGTCTCACATTCTGACCTACATTTAAAAAAATGAGGGTTCTGTGTGTCTCTTCCCCCAGCTTCACCCCACACCTTAGATTCTTGCTTCAAAATTTATGAAGCGTCTACAACCATCTAAATTAAATAGTACTAATTATTCCAAATTAGTGCCTAGCTCTGGGCAATTTATTTTAAAGACATCTCTTTCTAACAGGGAAGAACAGGGGTGGTTAACCTCGCCTCCTTAACTGCTATGCACGTACAAGTAAAGGAGAAGGGGCTATGTGCCTGGCTGCCTGTGTCCTTTGCTGTGTGGGGGAACAGTGTGCAGCAGACTGTGGAATGGCCACACTCTTTTGGCCATACCCAACTTTAGAATGTGGCTCCCAGAAGGGCAGCCAAGGGTGAAAGTAGCCCTTGGGCCAAAAAAAGCTTAGCCACCACTGGCCAAGAACAAAGCACACTTTTGAAGATCCCAGTGTTCTGATGGAAGACAATGCAGCCATATCAGCATTCTCTATTCTCAAATAATGAGACTTCTCCAAGAGCCAATCAAACAAAATTAACCATTCCAACCTATATGCATTTTAAATTCACCAATATAGATTCATATTAAGGATTTCCTAACATTTAAGGCAGAGACAGCCAACACAGAGCCCTCCAGATGTTGTGGGACTCCAACTCCCAGACCATTGCCATGTTGGCTGAGGCCAATGAGATGTAACCCCACAAAACATCAAAATTCCACCTGTCTGCTTGCAAGAATAGGCTCTAACTACCAGATGTTTACCTGTGCTGCAATTTGAATACATTTCTATTGTTTCTTTCCAAATTTCTGTGAAAAGGAGACAAGACCCTATCTTTCCCTCAAGTAAGGGAACACATTAGGCTAGAAAAGAGTTTTTTAAATATTGCAATCAACAGAGATAAAAAATACCTACAAGAGTCAATCTTCTATCTGCTTCTACAAGCACAAGTTCAACTCTACAGCTTTCACTAACCTTCCTACAGGAATGTCACTGCTTGATCGCTTGCTCATTTTGCTGTTTGCTTGCAACGTTTTAATATCACTACACTGCAGCACTGTTCACTTTACATAACAGTATCCCTAAAAAGTGGAACTTTTGAACATAAGACAGCATGACAACTGCTTTCGAGCTGTAAAGGGGGGGAGGGAAGAAAAGAACAGAAAACAGCATTAGGCATATTACATAATTAAATATTTATTACCTACGACATATCTAATCTGTACCCATCTATTCCATAATGTGAGCTCAGTAAGTAAATGCCAGATATCTTCCATATACTTAAACTTACGAGGCTTTGTAAATGCCAAATTTTTCTGGTCTCCAGTTCTGATTTTTGAAAGAATGGAACTATAAAATTCAACAGATGTACTCTTGAAGGAGCAAAATATGCAATCAGATGGCAGTTGCTAAATTTACAAAATAATTAAACCACCCTAAAGAAAAATAGATTGTTTTTGTGCCTATCTAAATATAACTACAACAAAGCACAGACTACTTGGTTTCTAACACTTTCTTTTTATCCTAGGCTACATGGCAAGCAGATCCAAAAACAAGACAGGGACTCTGCATATGGTTCAGCATATGGTTTATTGCAAATCTCACAAGGGTGAATAAGTATATGTGGTGGGAGTTTAGAAATCAGAATACAACTAACCATGCTGCATATGTTGCAATGTAGCAAGAGATATTATTTTGCTGCCATACAGAAAAGAGGGAACAATTATGACATGAACGTCAGCATGTTCACACTTCTGTAAAAAGGCTCAACCCCTACTGAGAATCTTAAGAGGTAGAACAAGATGTGAACAAAGGACAGCATACACTAGGTACCTGTGGTCCGACTTTGATAGCAAAGGCCAAGAATCCAGGGCCAATCACTTCAACCACTGAAGAAAGCCCAAAGAACCAACATTAATCCCTGTAAGCCTTGTGCACCTGTGGATGAGTGTGTTAGGTCGAAACACTCTAAATCGACAGCATCTGGAGGACACCGGTTTGGGGGAAAGCCGGTGGAACTGCTGGCACATGAAGAAATCAGCTTTTGGCATTAAAAAAAAAACACCTGCTAAGCATTGTTACTCAAATCTTCAGGCAACAGAGGAGTGTCTGACCCTCGGCTCGCACCTCTACTCGCAATACCGGTCGCTGGGATTCCACAAGTGGGGACAGTGTTGCGGTGCCCCAATCCCGCTTACAGGCTTCCCATGATGACTCCTTTGAGAAGAGGAAGCTGGATGAGATGGGCCTTTGGCCTGATCCTGCAGGGCTCTTCTTAAGGCGCACCAAAGAAGTGGTTTGCAATGCTTTACGGCCTGAGGGCAAGGAGTGCAACAGGTTCACAAGGCAAACTGTAGTAACGTTAAGAGGAGCCCAAGGCAGGATCGGAGCAGAGGTCTACCCAATTCAGCACCCATTTCCTCAACGTGGCAAGTTGGGTGCTTTGACAAGAACCTTCAGCACACAGCATGTAATATATAGTTTGTAAAGTCCTCTTGAGCATAGAAATTACAGCCAGATTCGAACTGAGAGGTGGGGGGAGACTCTGGTCAGAAACCGAGAAAAGCGCAGTAAGCCAACAGGTTCAACGGGTATTTTTTTTGGAGGGGGGATTTGACATGACAGTAACAAAGGCCTCGGCAACGGGGGTGGGGGCGAGGAATAACGGCAACGGCAGGGGAGGCGGGCTGAGGCAACGATTTGATAGGAACCTGTGTGGGCTGCGGGACCGTTATTTATGAGGAAGGGGGTTCAAAGATGGGGCGGGAATCAAGCCCCCCTTCCCGCCAATGCTGAGGGAACCAGGCGCAACGGCGATTGGACTCGGGCAACTGGTCGGTGGTGGGAGGTGTGTGTGCTAATTTCGCAGCTTCCTCCCCATTCCCGCGCCCCCCGCCGCCGGCTCCTTCTGAGGGGAAGGGAAGGCCCAGACCAGCACTCTCTCCGGTTCTCACCCTGAGGCCAACGGGGAGGCGGCTTCTTGGGTCCCGGATATCCACTCCGACCGCCTTGGTCTCGCTTCCTCTCTCTCCCTCAGGGGCCGTTAGCCAAAGGGCATCCAAGCAGCCCCTCGCCTACACAGCCCTGGAACAGAAGCAACGAAACGAAACAAAAAAAAAACGACCCCGATTGTCCCCATAGAGTTGCCGTAACCGGCGGGGGAGAGAATGAGCCGTGAAACCTCACGTGACGGGAAAAGGGGTGGGGAGGAAAAAAAAGGTTGCCGGCAGGGGCTGAAGGTGCAGCGGCCATCTTTACTGTGGTCACGATGCTGCTTCGGGGGAAGCAAGTACAGTACTGTAGATTCATTTCCCTGCTGCTCATGGCGATGCAGCGTGGTCTGGGTGATGAGACCCATGTGCTGTAAGAGAGTAGAACTTAGCCCCTTACCTCCATATATAAGTGTGAGGCTCATACGTGATAATGAGCTTCGGTTTGCTGTGGAATTTGCAGATAAGTTTTTTGATAACACTGGCGGCTGTAGGCGGCGAAGACCTAGATATTCAGGGTTAAGAGCGAGGAAAGGATCTTCATATCCTGCTAAGGTTTTGTTTTGTTTTCCTGTTGCATGTAGATCCGCCTCGCTTGCTTTCAAAGTAATATATCTATATTATGAGAGATTTTACTTTCTTGGGCTCCTTGATCACTGCAGATGGTGACATGGGCGTACCCAGGATCAAAACTAGGGGGGGGCAAGGGGAGGGGCCAAGGCATGGAAGGGGAGGGGCCACAAAGTGGGCGGGAACGGCGAACTCGCGCTCCGCTGGGCTGTGCCCCTCCCTAGAAGCAGGGCTGGTGGGCGGAGGCGGAGCCCAGCCCAGCGGAGCGTGAGTTCAGCGTGCCCGCCCGCCGCGCCGCGCTCTCTGGTTCCCCGCCGCGCTTGGCCTTGCCTGAGGGCGCGCCGGGGAGCTGGAGGGAGGGTGCGGCACGGCGGGGCGGGAATGGCGAACTCGCGCTCCGCCGGGCTGTGCTCCGCCTCTGCCCACCAGCCCTGCTTCTAGAGTAGGGCAGCTGCCCTAACTTGCCCCGTGGTGGGTACGCCCTTGGATGGTGACAGCAGTCACGAAATTAAAAGACGCCTGCTTCTTGGGAGAAAAGCAATGACAAACCTAGACAGCATCTTAAAAAGCAGAGACATCACCTTGCCTACAAAGGTCCGTATAGTTAAAGCTATGGTTTTCCCAGTAGTGATGTATGGAAGTGAGAGCTGGACCATAAAGAAGGCTGATCGCCGAAGAATTGATGCTTTTGAATTATGGTGCTGGAGGAGACTCTTGAGAGTCCCATGGACTGCAAGAAGATCAAACCTCTCCATTCTGAAGGAAATCAACCCTGGGTGCTCCCTGGAAGGACAGATCGTGAAGCTGAGGCTCCAATACTTTGGCCACCTCATGAGAAGAGAAGAATCCTTGGAAAAGACCCTGATGTTGGGAAAGATTGAGGGCACTAGGAGAAGGGGACGACAGAGGACAAGATGGTTGGACAGTGTTCTCGAAGCTACGAACATGAGTTTGACCAAACTGCGGGAGGCAGTGCAAGACAGGAGTGCCTGGCATGCTATGGTCCATGGGGTCACGAAGAGTCGGACACGACTAAACGACTAAACAACAACATATCTATATTATAGCACATGCGTTGCACATTCGCATGTTTAGGGCACGTTACGTACATTACAATCTTATATGTTATATCAATTTTTATTATTTTCCGATATTGGAGTTAGGGCTTTGAGATTCGAATTGGTGATTTCAATCCGGTACACCCATTCCTGGAAGCTCCACTGAGTACCGCGAGAACAGGATGCTGGACTAGATGAGCCACTGCACTAGCCTGATCATATGAACTTAGTGGGACTTACTTCTGAGTAGACTAGCATAGGGTGGTGCTTTTAACCATTATGCTCAGCGAGTGGGATTTCTTGCCTTGCTCTATAGTTCCACCCAACCCTGAGAAGTATGATCTTAGGAGATGTTTCCTTTTAACTTCCATAAGCATAGGCACACTTCAACTCACTGTAAAATGAATTGCAGTCTTGTGTCTACTCCCATTGAATTTAATGGGGCTTAGTTACATGTACGCTTGCATTGTGGTTACTGAATTACAGTACATGTATTGCTTTTTGAAATTTATCTGCTTGTGTATTTATAGGTTCTTTTTCAAAACATAATTCTCATGAAATATGTTATTCTCTTCCCTCTTACTTTCCTGTCAATCCTTCATTTTGCTTCCACACAGAATAAGTAAAAAATAAGAGAGGGGCATCTCATTGTCTTTAGAGATTTTCTTGTACCCAGGTCTTGTTTTGAGTGATACGCTTATAATCAAACCCTTAAAAAGAAAAGGCTGGCACCTGCAATTTCCAACACCTCCAGTACAGCCCATTTTGCAGGCAGCTAGGTTTATGACTGCTGCAATGCTGTCCATTATCATTAGCACAGGTTAGGTGAGGCAGAGGCTGGTTTGGATTTCCAGCCAAAAGTTTTCCTAATAAACTACTCAGATGCAAAAAAGGTCATGTTCCTTATATTACCCCCTGCCAACCCAAATCCAGCACTCAAATGTACACAAAAATGTTGTGCTCTATCAACTTGCATGCAGCCAACCTGCACTTTTAAATGTTTACAAGTACTACAAAATCAAAATTGTCCAAGGCTGCTGCCCTATGTACACTTGCTAGAGCAGCGTTTCTCAACCGCTGTTCCGCGGCACACTAGTGTGCCGTGAGACGCTGGCTGGTGTGCCGCAACGTGCGGCGACGAGAAGGGCGATTTCCATTGTCACGTGCCTGGCGGCCGCCAATACACACCACTGACCCGCCGGAAAGCAATATTTGGCAAGTGTTTCTTACAGTCGTAATTATAATATAGGGCGGCACAGAGTTAAATTTTTTAACTTTTTTAATGGTGGTGTGCCTCGTGATTTTTTTCACGGAACAAGTGTGCCGTGGCCCAAAAAAGGTTGAGAAACACTGTGCTAGAGAGTAAGCATCCTTTAACTCGGTGAGACTGCTGAGTGGTGGTTAAATAACTTAAGGGATATCCAAACCATAACCATTAGGTAATCTATAAAGAACTCCATCCTTTGACAATCCCACTGATGCTGCTGAGCTGGGCTACAACTCTTACCATACTTGAATCCCATAGGATTTACTTCTGAGTTGTTAGGCACTGTTTGTTAACTAGCTGATGAATCAATGTGTTTCAGAGATGTTGCATACGCCAGATAGTGAGAGTCAAGTACATTAGCCAAAGCTCTGTTTAAAAGAACCTGCTAGTCTCTCTCTGTGATCTAGTTTCCTAAAGTTCTTTATCAACATAGGGCAGCTATTACAGGTGCTTCCAATGATCTAAGATGCTAACTTTCCATAGCTTCCATGTGATGCAAAACTCCATATAAACTGGATAAAGAAAAACAGCATTGAACACACAAAGGTTCTTTATTGGATACTAGCAGCCTTATACCTGATGCTGCTCAGGAATTCCAAGAAACAAAAAAAATTGATGCAGTTTTGAAATCAGTCATTAAAATCAGTGCAGCTTGGAAAGGGTTAAGTCTGCGATATTGATTAAAAATGGTGCCCAATTATATATAAACAAACAAAATCCTGATTCTGGATCTCGGGAATCATAATGCAAAACTTGGTTATGGTAACTGAAGAGGTGTCCAAATGCATATCAAACAGACAACCCCCTTTCCAAAATAAACAGTACGGTAGATGCTGTACATTTTGTTATTTATGGGAAGGATGGAAAACCTATAAACATGCAATGGTCTCTACTTGTTTCAGGGTTGCTTATTAGCCTGCCCTGGGATCAACTTTGGAGGCTTTCTGTAGGTGTTCAACAAATGAGATACAGCTGATGGGAAGTGAGGAAAGAGCCCTATCGGTGATTGTGCCTCATCTGTGAAATGGGAGCACCCAGGGAGGTTTCTTTTGACATCAAGCACAGGCTTCCTCTGTTATCCCCTATCTCCCCCCTCCTTTAATAACTTTAAACTCTTGGCAAATTAGTTTGTATGCTGTTTTTAATTTGTATCTGTTCTCATCTTTTATTGCATATAAGCTTTCCTTCTAAATTTTAGTTGTAGTGTGGCATAACAATCTATTCTCTATGAAACATGTATTAAGACAATAGTTAACATTCAGGTAGATATCTGGGGCCCAGGAAATTATGTCCTCTTCCCATGCATCTAATAAAAAGTCACTTTAAAAGAAGGTTGTGTTTGATTGTTGATTTGTGCTATTGATAAGAGGCCAGAAAGAAGACTATAATTCAAACATCTGTCCCACAAGACATTTTATTTAGTACCAGAACATTTGCAATGACACATCCGATTGCTTGCAGTTACAGAGCATATGAAGTGTTCTTGCTCTACCATATAATCAAATTATCTGTGATACTGTAATGATTCTGGGGTTGGCTTAAGCACTTAATTTTCAGCACAGCAAGCTTTGGCATCAGAATGATTTTGCAGCATTGTTATCACTGAAAGTGTACCATTAAAAGACAGACACCAGAGTAATTAAAATATAAATTAAATAAAAAATGTTTACTTGCAAAAAATACCCATTAGTAATGAGAGGGAAATGGCGCACTTGTAGATCTCTAAATCCTTTATTTAGAATTATACATTTACACAAGTATGTAGATTAATGAGATAAGATTATTATTGTTAAATATTGCAATGCTGATACTTGTGCAAAAGCATTAAGCAACCTTAATGTTAACGTTAATATTTTCCATAATTTTTTCAAGTGCAATGTTATAAATATAAAACATTCAGAACTACACTTTTATACAAGAAATGTACATAAATTATAATAATATATAAAGACCCTGATCCAATTCCAGCTGTGCTTTGTTGCACACTAAAGCAACTAGTGGCCCTAAACTGGGATTGCCTGTGCAGCCCCCATCATCAAGTTCAACAGGAATTGGATGTACCTTGTCATGAGTTTTTAGATCCAGATGGATATCTGCATTGGCTGTGCATGGAAGTCTCCTTTGCTGGATCAGAATGATGTACCTAAATTTGCACTCCTATACTCACAAATCCCATTGAAGTCAATGAGGCTTTCATCTGAATAGACATATAAGATTGCTCTGAAAGCTCACTGAACACTGTGTGACTTACTTCTGAGTAAATGCATAGGGTTGTAGAGTCGGTTTACTTAAACCACATGTTCTATATAAACCTTTCCCCAGACAGTACCACTTGAATTTGCTGAAAAGCTATTACCTTTAGCTGCTTGTGTTTCACTGGATGGACTTTGATTAAGTTTGGCTGATGTTTTCAACCACCATTTATGTCCACAAAAGTTATTATTATTAAATTTATTATCCACCCTTCACCATAAGGCCCCACGGTGGGTCACAACAACGTAAAATACAAACAATAAAACAGTTTAGAACAAATTAAATGTGCAGATACTACCTGATACCTTATAATAGAGACAAAAAGGAGAGGTTTTGCATTTATTGCAGTGGCTAAAGTACCATACAAAATATTCTTATGGGGGATCCAATTTAAATTTGGTGCACATTTCTGACATCATACTCCAGCCTCATTCTGAATAAGCCTATTCGGCCTCAAATATATATATATATATTCAGTCTCAAATATATATACAGTACAGTTTCAACACATAGTACAATACTGTACAGTATACTAATAATTTGTGCTGAATGAAAACCAGTTTTCTTCCATTTCTGTTTCTGGTTGATGATTCTTACTTGTTAAGAGTTATCAGGAAAGTGACCATTTATAGTTTGTCAGTTCTGCCTCAGTAGCCTCAGCTGGAGCCATATTAGGTTAGTCATACCTTAGTCTCAAAGGGATTTAATGTACTCATGCTTCCCTTGTCCCTTTTTATTTCAATGGGATTAAAGCACAGCCAGCTTAATCTGGAACCAATCCAAAGGCAGCATAAATCACATAAGATTTGCATTTTTTAGGACTCGTTTAGTAAGGCTGGCCAAAATACTAACTGAAGTTAGTAGGATCCAATAAATTTGCAAATGTATCACGGATGTATTTAGAGGGCAACTAACCTACAAGTTCATCTTTTATTGCACTGCTATGAATATGTTAAAATTCTCTTTCTTTGCAAAAGGAAGGGCGATTGGAGAATTATAATTCATTTGATGAACTTTCAAAAGTTTTGTGCAGCCCCCTCCCACTTAAATTGCTTGTTGCGCCAGAGTTTCAACTGAAATAATATCTGCTTTGGCAACACTTATGTAAACCAACACTACCCTGATTACTCCATTTTGCAGGTAGAAAAGCACAAGAAAGGCAGCTTGAGGTGTCTTTTTCTAGATTAAAGAGACCAGTTACGCTCTAGTTCAGATTTATACGGACCCAGGAGTTGGCAGAGTTCAGAAGGTGACAACCTTTTAGTACTGCCAACCATAGCTGCCAAGTTTTCCCTTTTCTCACGAGGAAGCCTATTCAGCATAAGGGAATTTCCCTTAAAAAAAGGGATAATTTGGCAGCTATGCTGCCAACACAAACAATTTACTCCAGGAAAGTGCTTTGCATTCTACTAGAAACAAAAACTAAAATATTGCACTATTTCAAATTTCATTATAGTACCATTGGTATCTTCTTCAAGTTTACTGTGCAAATACAGTTTGGCTTTTGTTAAGGCACCTGTGAAACTGTAGAGAAAAGAACACACGCCACCTAGTGTTGGAAACAAAAAGTGGAGGGAAGGCATAGTATCTGAACCCAGCATGTCGCATTCATGTGCATTTTGGATAGTTGCACTCTGTGAGTGGAATTCAGCATCATACTAAGGCAATTGTTCTGTAAGCACAAATATTTCTGCCTGCTAGGTGGAATGATCTTCCCTCTCCCCCCCCCCCTGCGACCCGTTCTGGGGGTTCTCCTGACCCGAGCTGATGCTTGCATAGGAAGATTCATAGAATTGTAGAGCTGGAAGGGACCCTGAGGATCATCTAGTCAAACCCCCTGCAATGCAGGAATATGCAGCTGTCCCATACGGGGATCGAACCTGCAACATTGGCGTTATCAGCACCACACTCTAACCAACTGAGCTATCCAGGAAAGAAGAGAGTGGGGAAGTCCCATTGCCTTACCAAGACTTGTTGAACTGGCTCCCACCAGCACAACAACTAGCCTTGTGTCGTACTGTGACTGCTGGAATAAACTAACACAGAGAAGGATGCCTGGGTCACTTGTGCTTTATTATTAACTAGTTACCTTCAATAAGAGTGCTGCTGTATGCTGGTTCACCCTGGAGAGCAGGGACACATATCTGGTCAGGCAGGGGGCTACTTTTCTCTTTGTAAAGGGGAGAGGAGATTGAAAAGCTTCCAGCAGTTACACTAAAGCAGCACAGAGTGCAACTCTATCCAACATACAAATGAGTGGCATGCTTGGTCCAGAAGCTACGTTTTCCCTGCACTTTCTGATTCCACTACTTTGCAGAGTGTGTTCTCTTCTCTGCAGCTTTTAAACACCATATTACAAGTTCACAAAACCTTTTTGGTTTATTTTAGTTTGGCGACACAAAACTGGAGCTTCGTTCTCTAATGACAGTTCTGTTTAGCTGGGTCTCCTCATGCAGACTTGGCAGCGACTTATGATTTTTTCCATTTCTCCAGCTTTCAGAGTCTGCGACAATGGTTTCCTTAAAAAGAAAAAGAAAACCATGAATATTCTATAGGGATGGAAACTCTCAGTGTGAAAAAACAACAAAACAGGCTGGTAAACACAGTGATTCCACAAAAGTATGAGTCATTGGTTGCATTCCTACATAATGCTAAAACTGTGGTTTAGTGCTATGTGCAGAAGCTAAAGCAAACCTGAGCAAATCCCTTGGCCCATGTACTCTGCTGCCCCTTCTCCTTCCGCATTTAGTCTCACTTTCAGAAAATCCCAGTTTGCTATGCCAGAGAAGAGGTTTAAAACAAAGGTTGGTTAATAATTCATGCTTTGACGTTTTCTTGTTTGAAATTAAACTACAACAGTCTGGTTCACACATCATGCTATGCCGCTGTTTGGCTTAGTGTGGTGTGTGAACCATTCCATGGTTCATATGATATAACAAGCCAGGATTCACTGAAAGTGAAACTTAACACAACACAACTTAACACAAGTCTCCTGACTACACAGGAAGTAGAACAAGAGGGAATAAACAAGCCCAAGGCTTTGCTTGGGCTTATTCCACCTCACGTATGTTGCACCAAGTGGCTTAAACCACGGCCATTAATAACAAACTGATCATAGCAGTGTCTACTTAAATGGGACTCATAATGGCAGGCTGCTAGCGAAGGACAAATGTTTATGTGCTTGTACATGTTAGCAGTGCATGAAAATGTTTAAATGTACGTATGAAAATGGAAAAGGGCAACCAAAATGGTCAAAGGCCTGGAAATGATGCCTTATGAGGAACGGCTTAGGGAACTGGGTATGTTTAGCCTGGAGAAGAGAAGGTTAAGGGGTGATATGATAGCCATGTTCAAATATATAAAAGGATGTCATATAGAAGAGGGTGAAAGGTTGTTTTCTGCTGCTCCCGAGAAGCGGACACGGAGCAATGGATTCAAGCTACAAGAAAGAAGATTCCACCTAAACATTAGGAAGAACTTCCTGACAGTAAGAGCTGTTCGGCAGTGGAATTTGCTCCCAAGGAGTGTGGTGGAGTCTCCTTCTTTGGAGGTCTTTAAGCAGAGGCTTGACAGGCATATGTCAAGAATGCTTTGATGGTGTTTCCTGCTTGGCAGGGGGTTGGACTGGATGGCCCTTGTGGTCTCTTCCAACTCTATGATTCTATGATTCTATGTATCTGCGTAAAAAAACGGGCTGATAAACAGAGTGGTTCCACAAAAGTATGAGTCACTGGCTGCATTCCTACATAATGCTGAACTGGTTTAGTACAGCATGCAGAAGCTGGAACAAGTGGCAGGAGGAATAGGAATAGGTGATTATAGTGAAGAAAAGTACTGGTACAATCTGCATCTATGAAACCCAGAATTATGATAATAATCAGTATTATCTCAAGATAAAAGGTTAGAAACAATTAAATTGCCGTGCCACAAAAAGGTACCGCAAACTACATGTTAAAGAGGTATAGAGGCAGCCAAACTAATGGCACACTCCTGTAAGCTGTGGTAGTGGTTACGTTACATAGTAGCAGCTCACAGGATCCTACATAGCAATCCTAACAAAGGCATATGGGGATGGCTGCTCTCCTTATGCTAGTACAGTGGAACCTCGGTTTATGAACACCTCGGTTTATGAATTTTCGGTTTATGAACGCCGCGGACCCATCTGGAACGGATTAATTCACTTTCCATTACTTTTAATGGGGAAGTTCGCTTCAGTTTATGAACGCTTCAGTTTATGAACAGACTTCCGGAACCAATTACACCCATGTTTCAGTTTATGAACGCTTCAGTTTAAGTACTTCGCGGACCCGTCTGGAACGGATTAATCCACTTTCCATTACTTTCAATGGAAAAGTTCACTTCAGTTTATGAACGGTTACTCCGTGGACCGTCTGGAATGGATTAATCCACTTTCCATTACTTTCAATGGGAAAGTTCGCTTCAGTTTATGAACGCTTCAGTTTATGAACAGACTTCCGGAATCAATTGTGTTCATAAACCGAGGTACCACTGTACTGCTCTGGTACTGATGCCACTTTTGCTCCTGTGCTGGTGCCAGGACCCCAACATATACAATTAGAATAACAGATTGTATACAAATACTGTAAGTTTATGCAGCTATTGACAGGGTGGAACGGATCAAGAGGTATGGTCTTTGCAGGAGGCATTCCATTGTAGTCAACATAGTGCTATGCAAATAGTTCGGCCAGTGAAAATATTTTCCCTTGCGCAATAGAATGATCTCCCCCTCTCCTCCCCCCCAATGTGCTGCCTAAATCCAGGGTACACATCAGAGGAAGGAGGGGGGGTGTGCTGGTGCTAAACCTTGTGCTAGCATGGAAATGCATTTGAATACTGGCCCCCCCCCTCTTCAGTACTGATACGAGTGGAGCAGTTGCTGCTTTCATTGAGCTTTTTTTTTGTTGGTATCAGAGCTCCTGCTGCATTAGTTGCTCTGTTGTGGGGGCTCACTCACAAAGGAAGGTTAGTTAGCATACCTGAACATTCTTCTTGGATTTATTGAAGCCAACCAGAAGCTGTAGGAGTTTGAGTAATAATTGCATGTCCCTCGGCCATGGCATTCAATAAATGGAATGGCATGAAATTTTTCCAAGCATGACCCTGGAGATGCCAGCGCTTGTCCAGAAGCTTCTGAGCCTGCACCTGTGTACTGTGAGCATACATGTTTTCCATGAAAACCTGTTCACTGGTAATTTTTTGACGATGTGAAATCCACAGCTTAAAAATGAGGCACAACTGTAGTTGTATCCCAAAATGCAGGAACCACAGTTGCCCAAAACAAGTTTTTGTAAAGCAGTTTCTAATTTTTGCCAGTATCGTGGAAATACCTTTTACTGGCTACTTTTAAGAACTGTTCCCCCACTTCTTCCTACTATATTACTACTACACTTCCAAAGTGCAGTGAGATTTCTTTTTCTTTCTTACCATAACAAAAGAATACCCTTTCCACACAGACTGCCAGCCTTGAGGACATGGTGGAACTGAAGTGGTCTGGCTGTGAACTGCTATCATCACTGCAGGGCCTTCGCAGACAATGCATCTACAACATGGCATACAAAGTCATTAGGCGGGAAATAGGCTCGTTTAGAAAGCAGCCGACAAATTGACTTTTAGCTATTCACTTCCCCTCTCTCCTGCATTTGCCTTCAGTTATGTTGTTATGCAGCCAAATCTAACTAACAATATCATTGCTATTAGGAAGAAACTCTACTGTCCCAACAAAACAAAACCGTACTAAAGAGCAGGGCTGCAAAGGGTCACTCTCTAGAGTACTGCCACTTGAATGCCACTGCTGGTGGTGGTGGGTGGGTGGGTGTGAAGTGTAGGTGGGTTCCCACAAGGCAAGACATAGTGATAATAGCAAGAACCTTTATTGAACTACAGAACTGGACAACAGGTGCAAAGCAACTGCTTATACTGTATACATTTCTGGAGGCCTGCGCCACTTCCACTCCCAACATGATTGGCTGTCTAAACTTCCAAGCTGCAAATCATAAGTCAGAGTTTAAGAGCCAATGGCAGAGGCCGAAATCCTGAATTGTTCCAGTGATTGGATATCATGTATCGAATCAGAACACAGGGGCTCAGAATCCTTAGTCCAGACTCAGTATCACGCAACACACACCACTGAATATGTAACAGGGTGGCGTCATGGAAAATGGGCACCTGGCTGGTAGTGAGCAGGTGCCCGGTGGGGTGACCCTCCCTGCCCCCACCGCCTTAGCAAATTGTGTCAATTTGCACAATGATTGGGCTGGCCCTGACCTCCACAAATCTGTACTAGAAACAGTTGATAAATCATAATCTACGACACATTTATCCAAAACAAATGAGCAAACAAATCCATGTGAAAACACAACAGAAAAGGAACACAACTACTACCTGCTAATATAAGGCTCCAAAGCTTTCCCAGAAATGGGTGCCATATCTAATGGCATTGGCTCTGCCGTTGACAGCCAGTATGAATAGTCATTGCGAGAAGCAAATCTGCAAACGTTACTGGGGTTACATAATAAAAAAGGCATGGTGGTAAATCTCTGAAGGCAGCTACCGGCTGAACCTAGAAGATTCAGAAGAGAAGCTATGATGAGCTTCTTTGTTTACATCTGTTGCAAAATCTGATTTATAGTACAGTAATAAGCAACTGAGACGCTGTAATAGGGGCAACTTCAGAATAACTAGGGGTGGCAAAGGCCCTTTATTAATGGAGAAAGGCTTTAATCCACGCTATTTAGCACCTAAATATAGTGTGACTGAAAGTGGGAAATATTTTGGAGATTAGACACTACCGTTGAAATCATCCCTCCACTCTAACAAAGGAAATGCAATTGCATGAGATGAAACTTAAAAAGTCGGAAACGATGAGAAGTTAATGTTGCAGCACTTCTGTAACATTTCTGCAACAGCTGTAATAAAGGAGCATACAATATCATGTAAAGAAATGCAGGCAAGAACTGAAGTGGCTAAGGGAAAATGTAGTGCCTCTGCTACGCTATTCTTTTCCAGAGGTTCTCATCAAGAGAAATAACTATAGGAGGCTACTTTCTTAGGCCTGTTCAAATAAGCACAATCTGCTCCAGGGTGAGTAGCATTAAAAAACACTTTTCCTTACATAATTATGTAATTTAAGCCAGGCACTGAGATGTTTTCTTTTGTGTAACAGAGTTGGTATGGTTGTCCTGCTCAATAAAAATGTCCCCTTTAAAAGAAATCAACTGAAGCATATATTTATAAAAGTACCAAGATCTTGCCCATGTGCTTGCTCGTTCCCTTGTACAAAAAGGAGAGAATAACCACTATAGATTTGAGATGTCCCAGGTGGACATGACGGAATCTCTGTTGACTGGCTGTGCCGAGAAAAGATGAAGCCCCTTTTGGCTGGACCAGTTAAGCAACTTCCTGGGAATCCAGGGAGTCCCTTCCTACCAGGAAACCCAAGCATTCCAGGCAAACCTAAAATAAAATAAAAAATAAGTAAAAACACACACACATATATTTGTGTTTTTGTATCCGAGAGAGCATGTGTGTCAGGGTAGGATATGTCGTTTTGGCTCCATGTGCCAGATCTTTATCAGCATCAGCCTCAAGGGGCAAATTTGCTTAGGGCAGGACTGCCCTCCTCCATTCAAAATCACCTGTCTGGTTTTGCAAGTCTTAGCAGGAGGGAGGCTGCCTCAAATGGTGCTTTGCAGTTATTTTGCACTGGGTCTCTTTAAGCGGGTGGATGGCAGCCGTGGCAGTGGGGAAGGGATCACCCCATCTCCCCACCACCACCCATCACTAGGCAAAGGGCTGGAACAGCCAATGCGAGATTAAACCCTGTCCTCCCATCCATCAGCTGATGTCATCAGTGACATCTCCAATGATGTCCTAAATGTGGTTTAGGAAAAACGACCTGGAATAGCCAACTGGACCCCATGGAGGGCAGAGGTTGGCCCATGGGCTGGGAGTTCCCCATCCCTGCTGTATGTGAACACAAATTGCACAATTATCATATCTTGGCCAACCTGACCTTGGGTTTATCAACACATTAGCAAAAAAAGCCCCCTCAAAATTCAACAGTGGCCAACAAGGGATCTTCAGGTATTACAGGCCTGTGCACTCAAAACTAACTAATGACACAAATGTAATTATTACAGTGTAGCACTATCTATATCTTATTTACAGTACCTTTTGGGCCTTGAAAACCCTTCTCTCCTTTTAGACCAGGTGGTCCAGGTATGCCAGGTATCCCAAGCCGACCTAGCTGGCCCTTTACACCTGGAGGTCCTAGATTCATATAATAAAGCACATGTTAGCATATAGTAAGGTATCAATGCAGGCACCCTCTGGATTCTGATTTTGAAGCAAACAAGGAATATTTAGATAGCAGGAATATTTTGCTGTGTAGGAGATGAGTGACTATTTACAGCAATGAAAAACACCTATTTGTTGCTTTAATACACATTGCAATTGGCAATACCTTTTTAAAAAAATAAATAAAAGGTCCTTCCAAGGCTCATATTATGCTACTTGTATATAATATTCTGGGCTTTATATTTTAATGTTTCAAAAGCTTTAGTATTTTGTTGTTAGTGCTAGTTTGTTACTAGTTGTTATTGTTAACTTTTATAGTTATTTGTATGCTAGAAGCTGCCTTGAAAGGGTTTGACCTGAAAACAAAGTCTAGGAATAGTTAAATGAATAAATGCAACTGGGTTGCAAATTGCTACAGATCTATGTGCCCCACTGTGTTTATTTATGCCAGGACTGGGGAATCTTTTTCCATCCAAGGGTCACATTTCCTTCTGGGCCACATACCAGCAGTGGGTGGAGCCAGAGAAAAAAGTGGGCAGAAGAACAAATGCCAATTTATACAGTAGGCTAGTCTCTCTCTCTCTCCCTCCCTCCCTCCCTCCCCCCCTCCCCAACCTTTCTCTATCTATCCAGACAAGAGGCATGATAAGAGTTAAAGGACCTATTCCAGCCAAGGCAAAAACTTTTATGGTGCCATGTCTTAGGTTATGCAGGACATGTTATCTGGTCCTGATGTTCCCCTCTCCTCTACTAGATAAAAGAGAAGGGAGATATTATGAAACTTGTACCTGGTGGCCCTGGTGGTCCTCTGGGACCTGGATCTCCTGAGCTTCCTAGGTTTCCTGGAGGTCCAGCAGGTCCTGGGTTTCCTGGGAAAGAGACAGCAGCCACGGGTGCTCCAGGCGGACCTAGTAAATGAATGGTTAAACAAATTGGTTAATGTATTAAAAAACCAAGGAGATGAGGTGGGAAGGTAGAGATGATGAGGATATGTAAATCCTGCCTTCCTCCCAAAGGAACCAAGGGCAGCTTTATAGATACCGGTTAAGTATACTCACCAGGTGGTCCCTTTGACCCTCCAGGTCCTGGTACTCCTATTTGCCCAGGTGGTCCTTGATTACCCATTTCTCCTGAAAGGAAGACCTGACATTATTAGAAACGTGACAGTCTTGTTAAGAGTTGTTATGAATGGTGTTCATAATAGGTAGTTGTTTTTTTAATAAAAAGAAAGAAAGAAAAGTGGAAGCTGTCTTGGGGGCCACATAGAAACATCTGTAGGCCAGTTATGGCCTGTAGGCTGCAGGCTTGCCACTCCTGATCTAATCTGCAAAATCTCCCAGCAACTAAGATGAAGCATATTAATACTGCAATCCTAATACATGTTGAATCTGAAGCAAGCTGCCACTGAGTTCAATGTGACTTATTTTCCGGTAACTATGTATAGCAAGGATAGGGAACCTGTGGCCTTCCATATGTTGCTGGACCACAATCCCATCAGCCCTGACCATGCTAGCCAGGACTGATGGGAAATGTCTAGCAACATATTGAGGGCCAGAGGTTTCACATTCCTAGTGAATAGGATTGCAGCCTAATATTGATTTTGTATCAAATAAATACAACTGCTGCCCTTCCTTAAATTCCAAGTTGGCTCATTGCTTAGGGGAATTTTTGTACCTATAAGAAACACACGAGACAAATAATTGGGTTATTAAATAAAATAAAAGGGTGATAATTTTATTAATATATCAATCTGCAGTGACCTACTTCATTAGGTTAGCATAGCCTGAAACTCCTTCTTGGAAGTAAGTCCTGCTGAACACTTAAATACACTTCCAATGGGGTAAATGTAAATGTTCTTTCCCAATTCCTTTTCTCCCAGGGTATGCCTCTATTTCTTTGGAAGAGATGTGCTGGCCCAGTTTCCACCAGCCCTCCCTCCTTCTGTCTAAATAATTCTTCCCTGACTTTGAAGCCCAGGAGAGTAGCAAATGTAGTCCATGCACTGCCACACATCTAAAGATGAGTCAAGGAAGGCCTGGTTGAGTCACACTTCTCTGCCCAGCAAATAAGCCTTGAGTATATGAGGTGGGCAGGTATCCTGAAGCCTAGTAGCCCTGACAAAGTCTTATGATGAACTTGCAGCATCCAAATGATGCTCTGGTGCTCACTACTGTACCCTGTTTAATTGTTTCTCCCCTTAACTTTCATTGCAAGGCAAGCTTTTACATTTTGTAGCACATTTAGTTATAAGTCACTTTGTGTACCTTGGTAGAAACAGAAATGCAGAACAGAAAAACAACGACAGCTGTAACCTAGTTAAGAATTGAATTATCACATTCCAAATGCTTCCTGTTGCTTAGCTCAAAGGCTCATTTCCAAAGCAGCTGCACAGCAGGATACTTAAAAAAGAAAACTTTCCCCTTAACTGGCCTATGTTCAAAGGCAAAGAAGAAAAAGAGGGAGGGATTAATCCGATTTAGTCACCAGTGGCAACTAGTTCTTCCTACACTGCATTGATAGGAAGGTAGGTAGGTGCAAACCTTGTCTGCCGTTCAACTTCTGGCCCACACAAGGAAGGAGACTCTGGCAATATCGTTCCCTGGAAACAGTTCTCCCAAGGAGTGGAACTGCAGCAATACTAGGAGGCATGTGAAGGAGGCAAGGCCAGGCCTGCAAGGATGACCCAATCTGGTGTTCCTACTGGTGGTACACCTGTGCAGCCCCAACCTCACCAACTGCCCTTCCTGGTCCTGTTTCTCTTCCTTCCTTTTCATAGCTGCCAAGTTTTCCCTTTTCTCGCGAGGAAGCCTATTCAGCATAAGGGAAAATCCCTTAAAAAAAGGGATAACTTGGCAGCTATGATCACCTGCCCTTTCTAAATCAGTGTCAATACTGAGGAGACGGAGAAGCATCCTGCATCCTTGCATTCTCCCCCTGGACAGTTGTGTGAATTAGGAGAGGGCAAATGAGTGAGCAGCAGGGTCCCTGCGTAAGGTGGGGCCCATTTATAGCTCCTTGAGGCCTCCCAAAACTTGGAACCTGCACTGCAAAATGCTAGCAACAAACAAACCAACCACAACTCCAGAGCTGCCACCTTTCTACCCCTTATTCTATGGAGGAAGCTGTGTGTCCACTGCATGCCAGCCTCTCTGTTTATTCATGAAGCGCAATATACACGATATTCATTTATTATTTACTGAAATGTATCCAGGCAGTCTTTTGTATAAAATATCAAGGTGCTTTACAAAGTTAGTCAAATACCTTTGATGCCCGGGAATCCTGGAAAACCAGGTTCACCTCTAGGACCTTGATAGCCAGGGATGCCTTCAATTCCCTGTTAAGTCAGACAATGAGATGAGAAAAAAAACCCATCTTATTTCAGTAGCTATACACAAGCTAGACTTGCTTGTTGGTTTCCAGCAGTTTCTGTGAGCAGGGAGAGGATGGAGGCAGAGAAAGGCAAAACGAGACAACAGTCTGACGGGGGGGGGGGGCATTTGCAGGGGAGAATTTGGCAAGTTCATGAGTTGTTATACAAATCTTTCTCTCACTTGCTGATATTCTCCTGTATGTGAGAGAACAGATTTCTGTAACAGACTCAGCAAAAGCAGGCTTACAACTGGTTGCACTTTGTGATAATTTAAGGTGGCATTTCTAGCACCACCCAAATTCTTACTTGCTCCTGGAAAGACAGTGTTGCTACAAGATTCTCCTGCTGTTGGAAAGAGACAACGTTGGCAAAATCAGTAAAGATTTTGAGTGGTCTGCTATGTCCCCAGCTATTTAGTAAGGCAAATATAATCAACAGCAGATTAGCCAAGAGGCAGATTTCTGAATAAGTCTCAAAAGTTGCAGCATTAGAGTGACTAGACTTAATGAGAGGAGAACTTCTTTTACTGAAGTCCTCAGTTAAAACAATGCTTTGTAGGATAAGTGTAAAAGACTGCAAACTAGATACAGTATTCCCCTAATTGTTGATAAATATCTTGGCATTGATAAAATAAAGCACAATATCTCATTACTGAAATATGAATTTGTTTAAATGCACCAATAGCTGTATGATATAAAAATAAGTGAAATCTCCTAGGTGCCTACACACTGATGCTCACATCTCCTTTTTCTATTTTGTAGTAATTTTGTTTTGGTTTCTTTGCTAAAATGTGTTGCAGCCTACAACCAAAGGTTAAAATACTGAGTGAATAATTAAATGTAATTATTTCACTTACTGCTGGCCCAGGTAGACCAACGTCACCTCTAGTTCCTGGCGGGCCTGGTAAGCCATCATTTCCTCGAACACCTTTATTTCCTTTAGTACTATAGCCAGGGAGTCCAGCAGGTCCTGGGATACCAGGGACACCTATATCGTTTTAAAAAGGAGATAGTTTTATAATACATACAACAGGAAGTTGTTTTTTATAATAGGAATTGTGTGGAATTCAGAGAGGCAAAACCTACATTATAACTGAAAGTGAGACAGCCTAACTTGTTAAGTATTATCTCAGGGTCTCTATTTTACCTGTGTTAGGTATGATTAAAAAAAAAGGAATTGGGAAAGTTTATTTCCAGTTTAAAAATAATATGGGGTGACAGATGTCGCAGCCAGATCGCCCACACATCTGGTGAATTCAGAACATTGATTAAATTTCAGTTGTAAAATCTTGGAATATAAGAATCACCATAACCAAGGGTGTACCACCTCTAGGAATAGAATATATGCTGTGATGCAGAATTTTAGTGGGTCAAGAGAATTCAATCTTTAACTCATCATCCATGTGGAGTAAATCCACAGCACGTGTAGGGATAGATCCAAATTTCGCCTTCTGTGAACTGAAATGTTGCATCCATGGAAAGCTTTTGATCTGGGGTGAGGGGGTCTTGCCTTCATGGCAGGGAGGTGATGTTTGCCAATTCCCTCCATATTCCCATCCATCAGCATCCTCTTCCAAACTTCTTGAGGGTCCCCTGACCTTCAAGAGTGGGTTTTTTGAGGGCATGAAGGGCTGTAGGGAAAAGGGGGAACTTGGGAAAAGTCACACACTGCTTTCTACCACTGGGGGAGTATGCCCTGGGCAAAGCTCCACTTGGGATGTTCCCACTGCCAGCAGCAAACTCTCTATCCAAGCCAATTGTGCTTTGTCAAAAGAAGAGAGAATTCACTTCTTACAAGAATGAGGGCTTTTTCACTTAACAGAATTTCCAGGCCCTTTTCAGATAATTCCTCTTAACAACTGAATGATGCTTCCCTGCTCTGGGAGTCAACCCACCACCCTTCTCCATTTTCTGTTTCTTTCTTTTTTATTATTATGCTTTTTATTAACTTTTTTATTATAACACATAAACACATGACACTTAAGAAACAAACTAAAAAGAAAACACAAAACAAATGACAAACCTATAACCATAAATCCGAAAGCTGTTACACACCGACTTATGTTACCTTTTTTTCTATTTCTGATTCTTATTCTGTTCTAATACTTCCTCCTCAAAGCGGGTCTAATTCTGTTTGTTAAACTGTTTCTTTCTCATTTCATCATTTCTGCCCATCTCCCTATACTACACTTGTAAACCATATTTTGTTTTGCAAAATTTACTCAAAGCAAGTCCAGGTTTTGATTTGATGGCACTGTATTTTTTTTAGGTAATCTCTATACATTGCCCTCTCTTTTTGGAATTTTTGGTTAGACTGTTCCCTAATTGTATCCGTCATTTTTTCCAGTTCAAGATATTCAAATAATCTGTCCTGCCACTCTTTTTGTTGGAACTATTTCACTTTTCCATTTCCCCCCCCCCGCAATTAATATTCTTGCTGCCGTTGTTGCGTATAAGAATATTCTCTTATTTCATTTGAAATGTCTGAGTCTAATACAGTATGCCCAGTAGAAAGTCTTCTGGTTTCTTTATAAAAGTTTGTTTAAATATTTTTTCAACTCCTCGTAATCAGTGTCCCAAAAGCTCTTGCTTTTTTTACAGGTCAACCACATGTGAAATAGTGTCCCTTCTGCCTGGTTGCACCTCCAGCACATTTTAGATCTCGTTTTGTACATTTTGGATATTTTGCCGGGTCCTGCTCAGTCGGGGCTCAGCGCAGCGCGCGCTGCTGTCCTTGCCGGGTCCCGCTCAGTCGGGACTCGGCGAGGCGTGAGCTGCAGAAGCGCCATGCAGACCTGCTCCCACCACTAACAATACCCCAGTCCGTCTTATTTTGGGGGTATGTTTTATATTTTATTGCCTCAAGAAAATCGTGCCATGGCTTATTTTATAGGCACGTCTTATTTTGTGAGAAACACGGTATCTATTTGAGTAGTGATGTGGTGAAATAAGAATAGGCCTATGCAATAACAGTTCCTACCTGGTTTTCCAACAGGACCAGGGGGGCCTCTGTTTCCTTTTTGGCCAGCAATTATTGCACCTGGTTTGCCGGGAAGTCCTGGTTGTCCAGGTAAGCCTGGAAGTCCAATTGGTCCCTGGTCTCCCATACGACCTTTAATACCTGGTGGTCCTGGTATACCAGGCACCCCAATGTCTCCTTTGACACCTGTGCAGTATTTAAACAACTTTTAGATACAGGTTAGTCAACTTTAATATACTTTAAAGAGGCACAACACATTTTAGGTGCATGGCAACCAAAATAAAAAAAAGCAATAGACAAGTAACATTTTGAAGGAAACTGGTTTACTCTGCATTTAAGCAGACAGAATTAAGCTCATTTTAAGACTTACAGCTCTGACTTCCATATATTTTCCCCCAAAACACAACAATTTAATTTTACCTTTAGGACCAGGAATGCCTTGAGGACCAGGAATTTGCTGTCCTGGAAAACCTGTATTCATAATTGTTTTCATTACAAATGCAGAACAAAACTACAATACAATACATTCCAATAACAGGAATAGAAATATAGCTGAATGCAATACTGAAAGTCCTTATTTCTAGGATTCACAAACATATATCTATCCAGTAACAAAGTATTTGCACATAATTGCCTGTACCATTACTGCATTACACATTCTAACTGATATTAACCAATGTATTACTAGTTCTAGGTCTTATTCCAGGATCCCTCCTTTGAAATACTCCAAAAGTGCAGCAAATGGAACATCAGGCTCAGTTATCTTCCCCAATATTTTCCTCTTAATAAACCCGAATAACTGAAAAAGATCTGTACCTAGCACCTGACATCTCCAGTTATCATCATCCAAATCACTTCTATTTGTGTGTTGTTGTTTTTTAAAAATCAAAACTGATACTTTTAGTAATTCTCAAACTACTGTGAAAAGTTGATCAATACATTACTTATTTTTAATCTGCATTAAAAGCATCAAAAAGTTAGAAATGTGAGTGCTTTTCAACAGTATAAATTTTGACATGGCATGAATTTCGTAATGACCCCCCCAAAATATTAGAACATATTGAAACAGAAAGAACATTATTAATGCGATACCTTGTGCTCCCTTCTCTCCTGGGGGTCCAGGGATACCATCCTGTCCTTGGCTACCCTTCTCACCAGGTGATCCATCATCACCCAGTAACCCAGGTGAACCTGAGAATGATGTTGAAAATTTAGCCTTGATGAAAGACTATTATACGCTTTATTTGTTAGCTTGTGGTTGCTGGTTTTATTACTCTTAATATGTGATTGTACCAGAAATGCTCCTTATAGTTGATATTAATGGATAAGTTAGAATGACAATTTAAAAAGTTACAATATTATCAATTAATTACATTGTCATATTAGGTTTTGAAATGATCTAATATTGGAATGTCATTGTAGTGTTGTGTTGATCATTCACGTATTATTCATTACTTAAATGTGCATGCCACTCTTGGGTCCAAAGTGGCTCACAACACAACGAAAAGAATGGGGAAACTCATATCTTCTATTGTGAGCAGGAGAATGGCCCTGCAAGGATTATTGAGAGGCTTTTGTTGGAGCACTTCATGGTATAGGATAAAGTTGCCAGGAACTGTGCTTTCCTATTCCACCATATTCCACCCACATTTCCCCTGGCACCAGTGGAAGCTAGGTGATCAGCAACTGGGGTTGCCCCTGTGCCTCCTTGGTTGGTATCATCTGCCATTATCTCAAGATGAAGGAGAGGCGTAGGAAGCAGGAAGGAGCAACTGCTCACCCACCCTTTCCCTCTGGTCAGTATTGAGGGTTGTGTCCAGAGAGAAAACCTACGTGACATATAACCCACCAAGCAAAATGTTATCAGTGAAATATGGTGGCTCAGCAGGAATTTGGCAAACTTCCTAGTTTGACAGTTTGCCTAGCACTGCAAAAAAGAGAGGGTGTGGGAATGAGTATGTGTGTTTGTCTCAAGTCACACAATACAGGGCAGATGGGCTGCATGTAACTTTCTGGGTCACAATTTGCTGCTCTACAGCTTAACTGTAGCAGTCAATTTCATAGATCACAGAGTTGGAAGAAAATTTCTGGTCATCTAGTAGCAATCCCTGCTCAGTGCAGGGTTTGTACTGCAGGATGCAAGTGATCCATTCTAAGCAATGTTAGTAGGAAAAGACAGCTGCCTAGCTTCTGGTTAAATACCTCCTGCAAAGTAGAGCCCACCATGGAAAGTATTTACATTGATAAAAATAGGCGAGTTCTAGAATTGGCCAGTACAAATTCTGGCCTACCAGTGGGAAACCTCAGTGATAGAGACCAGAAGAGATGAAGCAGCTTTTCATTGAAGTACAGTATATAGAAAAAGTTGTGAAAAACTAAAACATTATAGATTGCATCCAACTTTATACTCAGAATACAGCCATTGATATTAATGAACCTAAGTTAGCCTATTAACTTAAATGCGTCTATTTTGAGTAGGACCAGCATTGCTTATCACCCACTGATTTTTCTTCAATAGTGAGGAAAACAGGAAAAATAAAGACAGAAAAAGAACTACAAATAGGCAAACAAGCAACAGACCTGGAGAGCCTCTGATGCCATTTTGTCCTGGTAATCCTTTAGTACCTTTAATACCATTACTGCCAGTAGGTCCTGATTGTCCTGCAATAGAGAGAGTGAGAGAAAGAAGAAATGCAACTTTCATTTGTGAATGTTTGCTCTTTATACAGCTAACACAGAGACCATTGCTGAAGCAGCTCCATCAACTTCTGTAAAAATACATTACTCCCAGTTACAGTGCTCTCTGTACTGAACTCTGCTTATCTAAATGAGAAACTCAGGATTTAACGGAGCCATCAATAGTAGAAGAGTCTATTTTGGATCACTGTATTAACACACACACCGCTTTGTATCTCTTTTGCACAATGGGTTTTCCTTTCCCCCTGATCTGATATTCAGTTTTGCAGCCAGCTGCATGGGAAGTTGTTACCTAGATCAGCTTTGTATTAAAATACCCCAAGGAGAACCTGTGCTGTATGAATGAAATAGCATTACTGAATAATATGATTTGCATGGCATTATATTGTTTCTGTTAGCATGCATTCAGATGGAGGCTTTCGGAGCATCAATCACAAGCCACAAGGGCACTGTTAATGATTCCTAGGATGACTGCTACTGGTTCAAATGGCAGTTCAGGGTCAAGTGGGAATGGCATCAGTTGGCAGTGTTTGAAATATTTCCTGTAGCACAAAATCCACAGGCTAGCTAGTACCTTTTCCATAGAAAGAAGCTGCTTACAGTAGCTGCAGTTTTAGTTCACTTAGAAATTATATTCTACTCTTAACGCTTTGCATTGGTGACACACACTTTACCTGGAATTCCTGGTAAACCAGTTTCCCCTCTGTTTCCAGGTGGTCCAGGTTCTCCGACAAGCCCTGGCCGGCCTGGTGATCCACTTTCACCTTTTCTTCCTCTTTCTCCTGGGGTACCTGGATCACCCTAGCAAGCATCAATGGGGAAAACAGGGACACGGTAAATAACAATCAAAACTATTAAGGACAACCTGGAGCTGTGAATCTATTACTTTCTATACCTCAGGTCCTGGGTCCCCAGGAGGTCCAGATCCAGGACAGGCTGGTTCTCCTTTATCCCCTGGAACACCAAGCAAGCCAGGTGGCCCTGGTATTCCTGGTGACCCAGGCAAACCAGAAGAACCTTGTTCGCCTTTAGAACCTGCAATGGCATAGACATGGATATCAGAATAGATATTTTAGATTTTTTTTTAATTTCCCAAAGGGGGAAAAAGCCACCAAACCAAAATCAAGTAATGAAAATACAAAATAAGGCTGAGTTGTAAGCAGCTGTATTATAGTTTCACCCTTCCACAAAGACAACTTTACACACACACACACACACAGAGAGAGAGAGAGAGAGAGAGAGAGAGAGAGAGATTCTTATTCCCTCTAAGTAAAGGTATATTCAAAACAAATACAGGAAGAACTTGAAAAATACTGAGTAATGAGTATTTTGGCCTTAATAAACTTATTACGAGCTGTGCTGTTGCCCCCCCCCCAAAAAAAACACGTGAAACACCATTCCCCATTTAAGCACAGCTTGCTCCAATTCAGTCCTTACAAATGCATAATTCACTAAATTCAGCTATTTGTTTTTCAGGTGGCTATTACAGTCCTATTCCCCGATGACTATTCAGGTACATGGGTAAGATCACCTGGCACTCCCATGTCCCCTCTGTCTCCTGGAGCTCCTGTCAATCCCTGTTCACCAAGAATTCCTGGAAGTCCTTTGTCTCCTTTGGAACCTGAAAGTATAATCAGTTGCACATATTTTGATGCCCTTCAGGATTAGGTGGGATGTCATGGATCATTATCCAAAAGAAAGAACAGTGTTCTTGGGTACTCTGTTCTACACCTGCTACTTATTGCCCCTCAAAGGGGCAACTACTCCTACAGGGAATATGGCACTGCTCACATTTTCCCAAGCTGTCCGATGGTATCTCATAAACATGGCATAATGAGTGTGTGGTTAGCATTATGCTAAAACTAAGGTGCAGCTGCTACTGAGTTTCATCAAATTTTAAAAATAAAAGATTGGGCATTCTTGAGTTCCATTTAATATTTCAAGTACGTTTCACCATGTTAACCAGCACTGGTATGAGAAGTCTCTGCAACTGTACCAATAAGAAGGCTGTCTCATTCATCTTATTCTCCATTCAACCATGAGCAAGTGCATAACCATAGGTGATTATGAATGCATTATTCCCCACATAACTCTTGATTTAACTAGCTCTTGTCTTAGTCTGACAAATTACTAAAAGAAGGCTCATATTATTCAATATATCTGATACAGTTTAATATATAAGTAAGTCTATATACCTGGTGGCCCTGGCATTCCTGGTAGTCCATCAGGACCTATGCACCCTTTCAGACCTTGCTCTCCCTTTTCTCCCTTGAGTCCCAGTCTTCCAGGAAATCCTACAGCAGCAATGACATGCATTACACCGGAAGTCATTATCACCATCACTCTCATTTAAAAAACATAACATGACAATTGTAATGGCATCAAGCTGGTTTTAGCAGTAGTAGTAACTGGTGCTTATACCTTTAGTTCCTCTGTCTCCTTTATCTCCGAAACTCACTTTGGACTCTGATGTTCCAGGAGAACCTCTATCACCTGGCTCACCTTTTTCACCTGAAGATCCCTTTCTTCCTTTTGGTCCTGGGAAGCCAGGAGAACCTGCAAAGGAAAAACAAAACAAAACTGCTTTTATTATTTTTATTCTCTGCAATTGCAACACTTTTTCTATTACTTCAAAAGCTGGAAGAAAATTGTCAACTTGGCTTGCATTTGGAAAAGTAATAGCGTGACACATTTGGCCAATGAAACATGTGCAGGCCCTCTCTCACATTTACAGAAACTCATGTGTGCCATTTACAGTTTTAGCTTTGAAACGTTTTACCAAGGAGACCACGAGAAATTTAGAACTTATACATTGTCTTATCCAGAAGTCACATTAATTTCGGCCCTTTGTCCTATCTCTGGTCTGTGACCATAACAAATTGATTCATTCATTCAGCTCTTTGCCTTATAATACTCTAGCACCAACTAACAGCCAAGCAAAGGAGGCTTACAAGCGAAATGGACACAGAGAGAGTCTCTCCTGGACAGGCAAAGATAGGGCAGGTTTCTTTTTAAAGCAGAGGTCAGGAAAGTAAGGACCATGGACAGTTCCCAGTGGGCCCTCCTGGAAGGAATTTTTCCTCCTATTGCAGCTAAGGAGGAATGCTGTCTCAGGAAAGATCTGACAGGCTGACAATGTGTACTCATGGTTGTATAAATAATGAGCAGATAAGAGAAATGCATTATCACTTACCCCTGCTGCCATGGATACCTGGATTTCCAAAGACACCAGGTAGCCCGGGGTTACCTACAGCGCCCATCAAGCCTATTTCTCCTCTTAGACCTGTGGGAAGTGAGCGAAACAGAATACTGTATTACTCGGAGATTGTGCATTCCTTATTGCCTGTGCCAGAGACCAGGGAAAATGAGTATTTATCTATGCATTATCCACAGACTTAATACTATGCCATCACCTTAATTTGATCGCACCGGTCATATCTATAAACCTCCTGCAGAATAAAATGGCAAGCAAGTAGTAATAATAGTGTGTTACTTTCCCTTCAAGAAATACTCACCTGGTACACCTGGTACTCCTGGCCTGCCAGGTTGTCCCTTGATGCCAGGAAATCCTTCATCTCCTTGTGGGCCAGGTAATCCAGGCAGCCCAAATGGTCCTGGGAACCCCGGGATGTCTAATCCTGGAAAACCTGGGTCTCCTTTGGCTCCCAGTACTCCACGTTTTCCTATGATAACAGACACATTGAAATGAACATTATGTAAAAATGTTCCCTGGGCCCCCTGAATAAGGTTGTGATCTTGAGGTAAAGAACATGGTTTTGGGGGCATATTTTGTAAGAAGTAGTCTTACAGTCAAGGACAACTAAGGAGTATACAGAGGGATCCTCCAGATGACTTGCTAATTTGTTGGTGTAAAGCTTACACAGAGGTTACACTACATCTAGAGTTTATTCAGCATTTGTTGATTTGTTTGTACAACAATGAGCATTCATCCCATTGCACAGAAGCTATACATTTTCCCATTCATATTTTGTTCATCCCACACTTTTCAGTGCATTTCCCCATCAGTTTTACAACCTTAAAACATCAGTTTTTGTTTTAAAGTGCATTTGCTTGACGGACCATTTTAATCTACTTTAATTGTGGCAAATCTAAATATGCAGTGTGCATTTGAATCCCTCCTGAAGAATAATGACAAATTGAAGACACCCAGAGTCTACTAACAAAATACAAGCTTCTTCCAGACATGATACAAAAAGGAACCAAATTAAAAGCCATTTGAACAATGACAACAACAAAACCCCTTTCTGGTCACTTTAAAAAAGAAGAAAAAGTAAATTACATTTATTTATTTATTCAATGACATGTATATACTGCTATATTGTAGCAAAATCTCTAAACGGTTTACAATAGATATTTAAATTATCAATAAAAACAGAAATAATTTAAAACATTTTAAAATGAATTTAAATTAGCAGTGGAAAAAGATTAAAACATATCAGTGTCTATGTGCCTGGATATTTTGTATGCCTATATTTTTTTCTGGGTTTTTAATTCAATTTTAGGTACCATCTGCCGGAGACTTATGCAGAAGATATAACACAGAGTTAAAATATTTTAGGATTTAATCCTAACTCCACTTTCCTGGGAATAAGCCCATTGAATTAAATGTGGTTTACTATTAGGTAGCGAAGTATAGGATTGCACCTTCATTATATTATCCCTCCCCTGTTCAACAAACCAAACCTAAACTCAATAGGATTTTATTTGAAGTATCAACAATGTTATAAATATGAATATATTCTCAAAGAGATATCATCTCCCTTTTGTAGAGAGGATCATGACTGCCTACAAGATGCTTGTCTAAGATATCCTATGTGAAGAAAATGAGACAGACAAGTCTGTAGTTTTGATGAGCATTGTTCCAACCCTTAAATCAGTGAAGTGTGCTTCATGACCCTGCTTCAGGTGCTCAGAAGAGTACATGCTGGCTTAGAGTAGGGGGGTGACAATATGTACTTTGTTTACTGCATGAGTCCCAATTATTTTGTGTAATACTTACCTGGGGGCCCCATTAATCCACATAGACCTGGTGGGCCTGGTAAGCCAATAAGACAGTCGCCTATTTTTCCTGCAACACCCTTTTCTCCTGGAACTCCAGGGGACCCAGGTTCTCCTAAAAGAGAGTATTGATAGCATTAAGGTAACTTAATACTGTATCATATGATGAAGGGCCCAGTTTTACAATGAGGTCCTTATGCTTCCATTCTTTCCCTCCCTCTTCTTTTCTCCCCTCTCTCTGTCACACACACTCCAGAACATACATGCATCCACTTCACACATTTAGTTTACAGGTGTGGAAAGCTGTAGCTGGGGGGGCACTCTAATGACCAGGTCCATTTGGCAACAGGCACCTCAGTTTGGAGAAAAAGCAGTTTTACATGCACCTGGTTCTGCTTCTCCCGCCCTTCCATCAAACTAGAGGCCTAAAAGTATTCAACTTAGACTTGATATATCTGGCCTTTTCAATTGCCTAGTATGCCAGACCCATTTCTTTTTAAGTATGGCTTGACTTGGGGTTGAAATCTCTGGACTTCCAGGGCAGCCATCCAATCTTCAGGTAAGCCACCACTAAAGTAGTGGTTTCCCTGCCCGCCCACCCCCATTTCGCCATGCCTCTTGTAGCAGCAAGGAAGGAGTGAGAACTGAGTGCACAGAGAGTTGGCCTCACTTCTTCAAGGATACCTTCTGTATCCTCAGGTTGCACAAACTGAACATTGCTCAAATGTGAGGGAATGGAGAGATATAATTTTCTTGAATGAAACCTTCACTGACTGTAAATTCATAATGTTCAGTTAATATGTCAAGGAGGCGAACATTTTGCTCAAAATATACTCTACCTCTTGGCCCATCAGCACCATCACGACCTCGTTGACCTTGGAGCCCTGGAAGTCCTGGGAATCCTCTTTCACCCTTCTCACCTGGCATGCCATCTACTCCTGGTGAACCTAGTCTGCCTTGTTGACCAGGTATAACTGGGCCCGGTTCACCCTAAAACATGGAGGAAATAATAGTAATAAATGTCATGTCTGAAACATTGTGAGTAAAATGTAATTTTTTTTCTTAATAACATTTCTTAAAGTTCTTAAAATTGTTAATGCTCTTGCTAATTAGTAGAACCCATTAAACTCAGTGGAAATGGTTTGCGAACCAACCTTTTCTCCAGGAATTCCAGGTTTTCCAGGTAAGCCTGGTTCCCCTAATTGTCCGGGACAGCCTGATGGCCCTGTGGATCCTGGAGACCCTTTATCTCCTACAAAGTGGAGGGGAAACAATGTTTAGTGATATAACACAGGCTCTTGAAGGCTTGTGATAAGTGGATATGTCATTTTTTTTTAGGTTCTGACATTTTTCTTGTTAATTAACTTACGAATCTATAGATCAGTCTTGCAACTGATTTTTTATTATTGTTATTTTATGGTTAGGTTTTGTTGTTAGCTGCCTTGAACTTTTTGAGGAAAGGTGGGATGCAAAAGTTTTGAATGAATAAATCAAAACAGCTGTTATAATATGCAAAAATTGAACATGAATTTATTTTTTTAATGCAATTTTTATTGTTTCAAAGGAGAAAGACACAACAGAACCAGAAAAAACATCAACCAAGTAACTAGACAGCATCAAACTAACATGTCTTGTCAGGGCATGTATTTGTGCTTGTTCAATAGGACTTTCCCTCCTCTCTTTCCCACTTCCCTCCCCAAATCTGCACTGGACAGTTTGAGGGATCCCATAACAGGTTTAGGGATGTGTGCAAGGAGGGGGAGGGCAATTGCATAGCACAAGCAGAAATCCTTGTGCTGGTGGGATATGCCACTCAGTGCTGCAACCCTCTGTTCACTTTTACAACAAAGTAATGGAAGATGCCATTGCAGCACCAGAAGTATGTCAAATCAAATGAAATTTGTATGCATGTTACTTTTAAAGTAAAATTGTCAGCTGTCCTCTGTTTTGAAAATGCATGATATAGTTTTACTGAAGTGCTCTAATGAAGATACAACTATATCTACACCACGGGGAGCCAATATGGAACCCTCCAAATGTTGTTTGACTACAACTCCCATGATTCCTCGTCATTGGCCATTTGGGTTGGGAGTTGGAACCCAACAACTTACAGAATGCAACACATTGGCTACCACTGATGTCCATGATAATACAGATCTAACTAAGTTCTCTCTCTCTCTCTGAAGTTCTCTAGGACTTCATAGATGATTATTTATTAAATTTCTCATTTGTTTCATTACTTCGTTTTCTTGCTCTCTCTCTCTCTCTTTTCCTTGAAGAAAAGACAAATACGTTACCTTTAATGCCAGGATAGCCAGGAAATCCATTCTCTGAAAAGCCAGGGTCACCGTCTGGTCCTGGGAGGCCTGGATAACCACGTGGCCCTCTGGATCCAACACTACCTATCAAAGAATGCAAAGTAGTTCTGGCAGCAGTATCAAATGGCAAGCCCACACTCTATCTAGAACAAAAACCCAGGGGGTTGAAGGGTCTTCCCTACAAACTGGGGCTAAAGAAACTAAAGTACCGGTACCTGCCTGGGGTTTTTTCCCCCTTCAGGGATCTGTTCTCTCCCCACTCCCCACTGATTTGCTGGTGAGTTGAGTTACAAGTTTACACAGGAATTGTACCTAAAGCCCTCTTTCAACAGTGGCCAACAGTGCAATTTTAATTGTCTACTTAGAAGGAACACTTAGTTCAATGGGGCTTGCCTTCCCAGCTAAGGAGGGCTAGGATGCAGCCTTAACCATCCATGTAAACACCCTGCATAAGGGAATTAGCCAATCCTGGCTGCTCAGCTACAAAACTAGAGCATCTTTGCTCCTTGCTGTCAAGATTTTGCTTGCTTACCTTGCTTGTTCTTTCAGCCTCTTCTGCAGGTTATTACTTTGGATAGTGGCTGCTGGTTGACCATGACAAATTGCAGCCTTTTCTTTTTGTGTGTGTGTGTGTGTGTGTGTGTGTAATATTTTAGAAGGGTCAGCTTGAAAAGGTAGCTCTCACCTCTTTCCCCTTGTGGTCCAGGCCTACCATCTGGCCCTTGAAGTCCAGGAGGTCCAGGAATTGCATTTACTTTACCAGGCTCACCTTTAGGACCTTAAAAGTGTATGACAACAAGAACACAAACTAGAATATGCCAATGGTTATTTAAAGACAGCAGCACAATGAAGTTACACAACTTCAGGGTAGCGGGGTAGCAGATTTGTAGCTCCAAAATGGCTGATAAGCGCACTGCAAGGAAACCCAGCAAATTAGCTTAGTTTTTCAGCAGTCGGATGACTAACTGAGCTTCATCGAACTGCAGAAAAGTAGGTGGATATAAACCACAGATAGCAAAATCACAACAGTAGTGCTGTCTGGAAGCCCTAGGTCCTGAAAGGACCTAACTAAAATGTGCATCATTCAAGAGTGCGCTTGCATGCCACAGACATTTCTGGAGCAGGATGCAGAAATGATCCTGCTTACATTACTAAAGAATACTCTGTAATGTTGTATTAGGAATATATATATATATATATATATATATATGCCTAGACACCCACTGAAGCTTTTAAATCTACTATAGACACCCCAGTCAAATAATTTAGTAATAACAACAATAATATCTACCGACCTGCTTCTCCAACCAACCCAGGCAAACCAGGATTTCCTTGAGATCCCTTAGACCCTTCCACTCCTGGTGGTCCATATCCTGGTGGTCCAGGTAGCCCTCTCTCTCCGGGAAGACCTGAGCTACCAACTGATCCTGGTGCACCTCTGTCTCCTTTTGTACCATCAGGTCCCTGATAAGAATTCAGAAAACACTGCTTAACACACACTGGAAACGCCTGCATGGTAAGTCACAGTCAGAAACAAAAGTTGGTGCCTACAGCAAAGACCATGGATGAACATAGCTCTTTTGCATATGCACTGCTAGAAACATGATGGAGTCTGCACTTGCCACCATGATTCAGCAATGACTCAAAGCAGAAATAAGTAACATAACAATTTCATTTTGATCACCAAAAATAAGGCCAGATTCAACTATTGAGTCCCACTACTGGAAGTCTGTGCAAGGACTTCCATGAGTGCAATAGAGCTTTTCCTCCCCCAAATTTGGCTCTGTGGGGTCAGGAGAACAGTGGGGGGGGGGGTTGTTTCATCTGGCAAACGGAAAGGCTGGAAAGCTGGAAGGACTGCCATAGCACTACATTGAATCCTTCCACACACTTTAAAGTGCATATTCAGCTAAATCCAAAAGGGAAATCGGTGACCACTACAGATTTATGCTGTGTATAGGCTGCAGTCTTGCACATTTCCACATGACTTTTTCAGATGTTGTAATAGAATTAGGGCACACAACAAAAATTAATATATGTGCATGTACCTTGACGAATGTCTTCAGATATGTTTACCTTATTTATTTTTCAATGGATTGAAAGCAATGCAAAAACCAGTATGATTGCACTAGATGTGAAAGTAGCAGGTACTAACCTGTTCTCCCACAGAGCCTCTAGACCCTTTCAGTCCAGGTTTCCCAGGTAACCCGTCTGAACCATTTTCTCCTGAGCTTCCTCTGGGTCCTGGTTCTCCTCTGTCTCCTTTTGCGCCTTCTGGTTCTGCATACCCTGGTTCACCTTTCAATCCTTTAAGGCCTTGGTTTCCTGGAAGACCTGGAAGTCCCTGGGTCACATGTTGTTAATAAAATATGACAGGAACTGTAACGTTGAATCTATATAAATGCTATGAAAGGTACAATAAAATCAACACTCTAAGGCAATATGGTAAAATGATTCTGTGTGCAAAGAGGCTTTCCCCATTGTCAGCTACTGCAGGTGAAAGCATCCATTTCCTCCAATGGGCAGAGGCCTTTTTATGATGGAAATTACAAAGGGCTCTACATACATACCAACTCTAAAAACAATTTAACATGAACCGTACCTGAATGCCAGGAGGCCCCTGAATCCCAGGGGTTCCTTGGGATCCTTTAGGCCCAAATGCTCCTTCTATACCTGTAATGGAGGAGACAGTGATTTAGAGAGAACTGGAAGGTTGAAGTAATTGTTGTTGGCATCGATCTGTCTCAAGAGACAATGGAGTGTGCCTCTGGAGGTGAAGTCAAACTGATGCGTTAGCACTGAAATGACCTCTCCAGGATGCAAGCCTGGGCAGCGTGTATGGAGGTCCTGGGCTGCCCACAAGACAAGACCCCTCTTCTCAGCCTCACAGAGCAATATGTTTGGCGCCAGCTTGGCTGCAGGAGTTGCCAGAAGGAGGTGTACAAAGCACCACCAAACCATCATAAGGACTCCACTCTGGATTTGTGTAGGGTTTACTCCATAGCATTTTCTTCTTCTGAAGATATTCCACAAGGCAGCGGACATTTAGGACCAGAGTTCTCCTTCTCTTATAGATGGGCCCCCTTCCCGGGTTGACAAGCTCCACCTGCTCCTAAGTAACTGGCCATATACTACTACAGAAATAACCAGACTGACATTGAAAGCAAGAGTGCCTCTTCCGATATCAGCCAGCCCAAATCCTGAAATCAGGAGAAGGCTGTCTGCGCTCCTACTAATGTTTGTAGTTCACTGCATAGGAACTCAAAGTAGCACAGTAGCAAGGTATGTGTGTGGCGGGGGGGGGGGTGCCATAGAGCTGCCCTCCCAACACTAGCACTGCTGGTGCTTACGTGCATGGGGTGGGGACAGGTTAGCTATCCCTGAGCAGAATATTAAACAATAATATCCTAAGGGAGATGAATCATAGTCTAATGATAAGTAGAATACAAGTTGGAACCTACAACAAAAATGTTGTAGTACAGGGTTTCAGCCAGCCATGACCTCCTCCAAGATACTCCATTCCAGAAGCACCTTTGATCCTCACTAGTGCATTAAACTTTTATTATACAAAGCCAGTGTGCAGCTGTTTGCTGGTGTACTGGAGTTGTGTTTTTTACAATCCTGTTGACACCAGCTGTGCCCTTTAGCACTATGGGCACTCTATAGGGCACTCTGGCATCAGGGTGATGGATCATAAGGGACATATTTATCCTAATAATTTCTAAAACCTCCCTTCTTAAAGTATATAAGCAAAACCACGTTACTAATTTATTATCTACATCAGAATGGCTGAGGGTAAAATGTTCTATAAACAGAAATACAGTGGTGCCTCGCTTAACGAATGCCCTGCTTAATGAAATTTCCGCTTAACAAAAGGATTTTTCGAGCGGAGGTTGCCTCGCTTGACGAATGCACTTTACGAAAAATTCGTCTAGTGAATCGCGGTTTCCCATAGGAATGCATTGAAATTCAATTAATGCGGTCCTATGGGCAAAAAAAATTCGAAAAAAATTTCAAGGCATTCCTATGGGATTCGCTAGACGAATTTTTCGCTATAAGAAAAGACCCATGGAACGAATTAATTTCGTCTAGCGAGGCACCACTGTAAACTGCCAGTTGGAGATTTTTTTCACCCTCTTCTATCCCTTTCCCTGAGCTCTTGGTATATATTAGCAATACTCAAGCATTGTCAGATTCTTTTACCTTTAACTCCTTGTTCACCCTGTGCTCCAGGAACACCAGGAAGGCCAGGTGGCCCCGTCAAAAAGGTGCACTGGTCGCAAGGGCCTGCTTCTTCACCTGCAGTAAAAAATATTCCTCTGATAAAGGTGACATTGGTAAATTATTGCTGTGTCAAAAAGCACATGTGTCCTACAGCACTGTATGTATTTATCGGCAAGGATTACTATTTATTAAGTTTCTATACTGCCCTTCATCCAAAGATCACAGGACGATTTACAATGTAAAAACACAAAGACAGGATGAAAAAGAGTGTCATCACATTTGTGCATCTAATTCCCCTGAGCTTTCCATATTTAGCAATATGGTTAACCCTAGGAGCAGATAGTGAGGCAAATTTTCCCAGTAAAGAATATTTCTCCTTAAAAATGATAAATATATTATTAGTGTTATTGGGCAAGCCTTTAGTCAACAGTGAGAACAGAGAGTGCCCACAGAGATCACACTTTATCTCTCTTTCTGATTTTTATCCTCCTGTTCCTTCAAGAGATCAATCTAGCTTAGGGGATCCGTAGATTATCCTCACAGCAACCCAACGGTGTCTCAAGGTCACTCAGTTAGAATCATGGCTGACTGGGGAACTGAATCCATGTCTCCCCAGTCTAAGTCCAACACTGACTGTCACTCATGCTCATATAAATATTGGCATTTGGTACAGGGTAAAAATCCTCATTATTGTTTGGAAGGCGATAGAGGAAGACAATGTACTCTGGGCCAGGTAGGTAGCCGTGTTGGTCTGAGTCGAAGCAAAAAATAAAAAAATTCCTTCAGTAGCACCTTAAAGACCAACTAAGTTTATATTTTGGTATGAGCTTTCGTGTGCATGTATCTTCATGTATCTGAAGAAGTGTGGATGCACACGAAAGCTCATACCAAAATATAAACTTAGTTGGTCTTTAAGGTGCTACTGAAGGAATTTTTTTATTTTTTACTCTGGGCCAGTTTGGTTGCCTTTATGAGCTCAGAATGAAAAGCAGAATCAGGTCTAATTGCCCTTAGCATGATGAAAAGGAACTGAGTATGCCTAAGCAGTCTTGGCAGAGTCTAATAATCATTATAGTTAAGATTTCTGTTCACCACCATGCCGTCCTCAAATTATTATGGTTGGAAATGTATATGCAAGTAGAAATACTGACCTTTTGCTCCACTATCTCCTGAAAGGCCTGGAGGTCCAATGCATCCTGGGGTCCCTGGGGGTCCCAGTGGGCCTCTTTCAAAAGTTATTATACCTGTTTATGGGTGAGAACGACACAAAATATCATGCACACAAATATCATGATAGCCTTTGTATAGGCCATTTAGGGTTTTCTAAGGGTCTCAGATTCAGGATGAAATTATACTTAAGAGGGAGGCTCATTTAATTTCATTGTACACAGGTTGTACAATGACAATGAAGGTATTATTAATACTTGGTATTGACAGCATGGAAGAAACACAGGCTACGTGTGTTTCAAGTCATAGCAAAGAACAAAACACTGGAAAATGGTGACATTTGCTAGTTATTCTTACCACTTTGGGAAGTAAATGGGGAATGTCTAATAATTGTGGCATTTATTGGTCAAGCTACAAAATACCTTTAGATAACTAATAAGCATATTTATTTAGTTTGTTAATCAGGGCAGGCCACAATAATATAGAAAAAACATTTTGGAAACCAATATCAAACCATGGTTTAAGATCCTGCCTTGTTCTGAAGCTGGGAACCCTAGTTAAGGTGAAACAGGAAATTATGACTAATTAGATACTTTCACACTGCATATTAAGTTGAGATATGGTTATCTGAACTTAGCCAGTCTCTCACTCCAAAGCTATTGGAATAGGCATCAATGGATTTATATACTAGATTTAATCCAGTTTCTATCATTTGCACAGTCATCATACTTTCTCTACTTTAATATTTTTGCTTTCCTTTGCAGGGATGGTTGCAACAGTAGTGGCTGCTTTTAGCCATAAGAAGTTCAGTTGGATAGTTCATTAATTCCAGAGTTGCACTAATATGCCATGAAAACATCCTGGCTACATATACAAGCAATGATCATCTTGCTCTACCTGGTGGTCCTGAAAGACCTGGTGATCCTGCTGGGCCAGGTCTTCCTTGTAATCCAGGAAGTCCTGGGGGTCCAATAGCATTCATGCCAGGTTGTCCTCTATCTCCTTTACTTCCTTTGAGGCCTGGAGAGCCTGTTAGACCTCTTGGACCAGGTCTCGAAACACCTAATGCAAGAGTTAAAAGTATTACTTCCATTTCTATGTTTTCCTGTACAGTGCTTGTAGCCATTTCGGAGGATTTAATTCCATGTGGTTTTTTTTATATAAAAATAAAAATAATCCCAGAATTCCTTCATATATCTGAAACAAGCAATATTTTTTGGTCTTACCTGGCCTTCCAGTGGCACCTGGGGCACCTCGTGGTCCTGCAAGAACAGTATATTCATCACATATCTATATTATGCCAGCCAGCCAAATATGTACTGGCTACCCACCTGCTATTGAACCAGGTTCAAGGTCCTTATAAACATTTGCATTATACCCCCAGATCAATCACTGAAATAATCACAGGAGCATTGCTGGCACTCCCCTGAATTGGTGAAGCACATTTGACATCAACATAAACATGAGCTTTTAGTGTCATTGGCTCAGCCCTGTGGAATGCTCTTCCAACAGAGATTCAGCATGGGCCTCTATCTTCACCCAAAAGAAGGGAGCCAGGTCCTCTTCAAACAAAATATTGAGAGAGCCAAAGCTCACCACAGCCCCGTAGATTTGGCGTGTCTGATCAGGAATAAATTTCTGACAGTAAGAGCCGTTCAACAGTAGAACAGGCTCCCTTGGAAGGTGGTGGACTCTCCTTCCCTGGAAGTCTTTAAGGAGATGTTTGATGGCCATCCATCATGGATGCTTCAGTTGAGATATCTGCATTGCAAGGAGTGGGACTAGATGACCCTCAGGAACCCTCACAACCCTACAATTTCATGATTCTACGTCTTTTCAAAAGGAAACATTGCTGAGTTCAATGGGGTTTACTCACAGGTATGCAGGCTTAGCCTAATAATGTATACTGAGACCAACAGGCATTTTATAGCCTCAATTCCACTCTCCTTGAGGTCAAGGAGGCCTCATATTCAGTCTCAAGGTATTTTAATCTCATAGGGCTAGACTGTTAACACTGAAGAGGCAGTGAAATCCCAACGGCCTCTTTCTCATCCTCACTTGCTACCCAGAAGCCCATGGTGTGATGTAGTTTTCACATGTCAATATGGTTCATCTGAGTGTACTGGTAGTACAGAAAGCTCCTGGTATGTTATTTAAACCTTTGATGCTCTCTCACCAGGTGCTCCAGACTGGCCTTTGGGTCCTGGGAGTCCTGGATAGCCCTGGTTTCCTTTTTCACCTGGCAATTCATCATAATACTCTGTCTTAAATAAAAAGAGGAGACAGACAGACAAAAAAGGAGAGAAAAATAGTAATAATGAAGAGAAAGGCACGGCTGCATGTAATATGAACGTGGCGCATTTGTGTGATGACTTGATTTTGCTAAAATCATAAGCTGAATTCCATTTTTTAAAAACCAGGGTTCCTTTGGTGGTGTGATTTCTATGTGAAGCTAAACACAGGCCACTATTAAAAACAATTTAGCTACACATATCCTGAAGCAGGCACCTGACACTGACCAGCACTTTATTTATTTTTTTATAAATATTTTTTATTAAACATTTTATAACAAACAAAAAATACATAAAATACCAAAAATACAAAGAACATCATTACAAAAAAAAAAAAAAACATCAATACAAACAGAAACATAAACATATCATCTTTAATCAACTTTTTAAATCATTGTCTTTTTGGCTTCCCCAACTCCCCACTATCTGATTTTCATTTTGAATATCACTGTAGCAGTTTCTATTTCATCTCTTTTACTTCCTTCATACTATAATCTCCTTAGTTCCTCTTAATCTCGTCTTTATATTTGCATATCAATTTTTCAACCTTATAAACTCCTCTTATCTCCCTATTGCCTTAACTTCTGTATTTCCCTAGATATTCAGATTTTCAACTTTCAAAAGTAGTTCCCTATATATATTTTAAACTTTCTCCAGTCTTCCTCCACTCTTTCCCCTGCTTGATCTCGGAGTCTTCCTGTCAGCTCTGCCAGTTCCATAAAGTCCAGCATTTTCATTTGCCATTCCTGTAAAGAGGGCAATTCCTCTTTTTTCCAATATTTTGCAATTAAAATCCTCGCAGCTGTGGTGGCATACATAAACAGATTGACATCTTTTTTGGGGATTTCTTTCCCTACTATTCCAAGTAAAAAGGCCTCTGGTTTTTTCAAAAACGTATTTTTATATATCTTTTTCATTTCATTATAAATCATTTCCCAGAAGCCTTTTATCTTGGGGCATGTCCACCACATATGATAGAATGAACCAACTTCTTCTTTACATTTCCAGCATTTATTATCACCTTTGTGATACATTTTCGCTAATTTTACCGGAGTCAAATACCATCTATACATCATTTTCATTAAATTCTCTTTCAGCGCCGTGCATGCCGTAAATTTCATACCCTTCTTCCACAATTTTTCCCAGTCCGACATCATTACATTATGACCCAAATCCTTGGCCCAATCAATCATAACCGATTTTGTTTGCTCATCTTTCAGATGCCATTCTAACAATAAATTATACATTCTGGACAAATTCTTGCTATCCAGCACTGACAAGCACTTTAAAAGTGGGCACTGTCTATTAATTTTATGATATTAAAGTGAAATACAAAGACAAATGGAATTTGCACTTACTGGACCCCGCATTCCTTTGTTGCCGATTTCACCTTTCTGTCCCTAGATTAGAAAACAGAAATAAATATAAGAAACATGATAATTTCTCAAATCCAATGGAATTCTGAAACCTATTGACTACGGTGGATATAGATTAGTGGCCACTTAGTCTACATGTTAAAAACAGTTAGCAAGTTAGCTAGAAAGTTCATTTAAAAAAAGCTTAAAATGTCTAAAATTTTCTGGCTTGATTATTCTTTTGCCTAGGTTAGAGCTGAGCATCCTGTGACCCTCCAGATGTTGCTGGATTCAAACTCCCATTAGCCCCAGTCAGCATGGCCAATGGTTAGGTTTGATGGGAGTTGTAGTTCAGAAATATCTGCAGGGCCAAAGTTTATTTGTTCTTATTCTAGGTATGTAACCATTGACTAGGGGTCAACCATGTCTTCCATGATGTAGGCCTAGTCAGATATTCAGGGGTGGTTTTTTTTTATCCCCATCATGCTTCTGGGGACCAAACTCTGCAAGGTCTTACCTATTGTCCTCTTGAGACTGGTTCATTAGAACAAATGGGGCATTGCCCCACCAATCTCAGTTTGCCGCCAATGAGCTCCCACTTGCCTTCCTTCTTACAACCAGTCTAAGGAGTGGCACTGGCTATTACCTCCCCCCCCCCCCCCCGCTTTAGCTCATCATTGCCATGGTAGAACTCAGCAGGAAAGAGGGTGAGGCAAAAGAATTAGTTGGCTCTTCCTGTCCTTGGCTCTGGCTCTGCCTACTGTTGACCTCTCTTCCTTCTGCCCTACCATCAGCTACCACTAGTCAAACCCTGCAAGGACATTCTTGCGACCCTTTGTCCTATCAGAGTACTTGCTATTTACAAACGTCATAAACACTAGAATAAGGAATCCATTTGTAAACCAAGTACAGAATGTACCAGCAGAGTCATGACTCATTCATAGTCTACTGGTTTTTGACTCATGATAGAAATACTTTTAAAGAAAATATAAAATAACTATTGCTTTAGAAATTTACTGTTCATTAAAATTGTATTTTGTTTTTGCTGAATTAGTAAGATACTTTTAATTCCAAGTTATTGGAATTGATAAGGGAAGCAAAAGGCAGCAGACAAAAATGAAATCAAGAGCTTTTACCTTGGGCCCAACTTTTCCAGGTCTTCCTGGCAAACCCTGTTCTCCTTTTTCTCCCTGCAGGAAATTAAATTGTACGTAAAGGCTGGATCTAGACACGTCAAAGAAGCAATTCAGTTAAACGTGTTGTAAACTCATACAGGGAAACCTGATAGGGAAAGATGGGGCTCCACAGCGCCATCTGGTATCACAATGTTATATCACATACACAACACATATCAAACACTTTTTCTTTACCAATCTAGCTGCGTCCAAAAACACAGTTCTTTCCAGCACCAATATACATTTAAAGCAACCTTTGTGCCCAAAAGCTGCATGAAGATTCAGGTTATTGTCTAGCTTCTGGTCTGTGTCCCTCTTCCATGAACTGACCACTCAAAATCACTGGATCAATATAGGACTGGGGTGGGGAACCTGTGGCCCTCAAGTTGTTTTTGAACTCCAACTCCCAATGGTTGGGGATGACGGGAGTTGTAGTCCAACAATACCTGGAGGGCCCCTGTTTTCCTACCCTGTTATAGGAGGTTTCTGGGGACACATTAAAGTTTGCGCAGGTGTAGCTCTTCAGCCATTCTGCCCCTTACTCTGCTCTTCTCCAGAAGCTATCCAATTCCTGTATTGAGCCACTTTAATGATGCTGGAGAGTAAAATATAGACTACCATTTATTTTGCCAATAGACAATAGCCTTCATCCTGTCCAGCCCAGACCATGACCACTAATGTACATTGACACAAAACATTTTTAAAAATTCTTTGTTACCAGCAAGCCAGGTGGACCAGGAGTTCCATCCTTTCCAGGTCTACCCTAATTAAACAAACAAACAAACAAACAAAAACAAACCACTTTTTAATACTTTGTTGTTGTTGTTGTTAAACAAAATATGCTAATAATATTATTATTTTCCTATTTACAGTATATGATTCTAATAAAACTGGGTTTAATAAAGCTGGATATATGGAACTAAAGATCCAATGGACTCAGGCTGTATTTGTATTAATCATTTCCTCAACGGCAGTATGGGTTTGCTCATCACAAAATGTATTTTCAGACTATAAATGTACTGTTAACTTTTCAAGAAGACAAAAGAAAGATCTGCAACACTAGGTAGTTGCATGTCGAGGTCACAAGACACCCCCCCCCCCATCACACAGCAATTTAAGTTTTAAGGTTTTTGGCATTATTTTGGCCACAACTTTATTTAAAATACAACCAAATGTGAGTGGTTGCTTAGGCGTTGGTTCAACCATCTGTCCCCCGCCCTGGGACAGATCTGACATCCCTAGCCATCTAGGGAAGTCAGTAGGTAAACATCCCCTGAAAGAGGATGGAGCTGTGTGGCAGGCCGTTCACCTCTCCCCGAATGTTCCCTGAGGCTCTTGCTCTTGTATGGCCCTAGCCCCTTGCGGGGGTATGGACAAGAGCCCGTCGAGCCCCAGGATTCCTTTAACGGAATACCTCTATAAGCAGCAGCAATTTTGAGGGGTAGGCCCAGCCTTTCCATACCCCTCCACCAATCAATTTTAACCAGTGCCTAACCTCCAACCTTACAAATTGTGACGATTTGCTACGCAGTAGGCAAAAACCAAATGGCAACAGCCTATCAGTCAAATGGACAAAATTCCTACCAGGCCCCTGCCCCAAAGCAGGGAACCCCATAACAGCCATAGCAATGTCAAAAGCAAAAGACCCTTAAAGAGGGCGGGTGGGCGGGAGATCCGTTGCTCTTGGCAAAAGTGAAACCAGAAGCTGCACGCAGGAGTTTATAACGGCTATGGCTGTCAATCATTAACTTGCAACATACCTTTTACCCCAGCAACAAGAATGCCCAATCACCCTGTGGCCATCTAGACTAATCTGTCCAGCAACCCAGGAGATGGCTTGTTAACCCTTGCGCAACACGTGCTCTCCATGAATGGAGAACCCGCTCTTTTTAAAAAAATAAATCTATCAGTTGGAAAAAGAGGACGGGAAAGTTACAAACCTGAGGTCCTGCCTCTCCTGGATCTCCTTTTGCACTTTGAAAACCACCAGGTGAGCCCTAAAACACAGATCTACCAATCAACACACATCCTTTAGATTTATGTTGCTACACTGAATGCACAACTCATACTGTTTTATATTTTTAGCAGGCCAGTGCAGAGTTTGTCTGAGGCCCGGTGAGGGAGTCCCTGGTCAGCTGTTTGGCAGGCCACTGGCGCCCCCACTCCCCAGGGCTTCTTAGGCCTCTGAGGCCCAGGGCAAGTGTACCCGGCTGCCCTCCCCTTCTGCACAGGCCTGATTTTTAACATTTATAATAATATATATTTAAAAGTAGCTATTTCCGAATTAAGGCCACCGCTATGAAGTGTAGCTCAGAATATCGAAGGCGATGCCATCATTTCACAGCATTCTACATCCAAGTTGTATTTTATTCCATGACCCCCAGGTTGAGGTGATGTAAGCAAATGTATTTATATATTGATTAAATATGTTGAACGAAGTGTACATATATATATATATATATATACGGTCACGTCAGCAGCTTTCAAATATATGTTATTTCTTTAAAAAGTTTTATTATCTAGCTTCTGAAGTAAGAAATGCTAATTCAGTACCACTTACTGAATCTCCAGGGGGCCCAGGGAGTCCCGGAGAACCCATATCTCCTTTATTTCCTTTCAATTCCTGTCACAAAAATAACAATAGTATTTTACTCAGTGAACCCAAGAACAAAGATGGTACTTACAAAAGAGATATATTTTAACCGAGTCATAGGAACAAGCAAAGATACGAACTGAATGGTTGCTAATGGAATTTAGGGATCCGACAGAAAATAGGTAGAAGTGTTGCACACTTCGGTAGAAAAATCTATATATGTACACTTGATTTAAAATAAATCTATATAAACTTTATTTATCTTTTCATAAAATTTATATAATATTAATATATACTTTATACTCCACCCTTTCCCCTGATTGGACTCATACACAGAGAAAGATGAACAACTGTACAGAATGCTTATTATATTAATGGTCATTAACAGTATTATACTGCTACCGTCATATTTTCTGCTCCAGTTAGGGTAACGATAACTGTTCCAGTTGGTCCTGGGGGGCCCATTAGTCCATTGTCACCCTGTGGTAAAAAAGAAAAATCAAAAGATCTATTTCATATACAGTGGTACCTCGGTTTATGAACACAATTGGTTCCGGAAGTCTGTTCATAAACTGAAGCATTCATAAACTGAAGCGAACTTTCCCATTGAAAGTAATGGAAAGTGGATTAATCCGTTCCAGGCGGGTCCGCAGAGTACTCAACCTGAAGTGTACTTAACCCGAAGCATGGGTGTAATTGGTTCCGGAAGTCTGTTCATAAACTGAAGCGTTCATAAACTGAAGCGAACTTTCCCATTGAAAGTAATGAAAAGTGATTTAATCAGTTCCAGATGGGTCCGCGGCGTTCGTAAACCGAAAATTCGTAAACCGAGGTGTTCATAAACCAAGGTTCCACTGTACTGTATGTTTATGGCAGCTAGGATGGCACATGCCAAATACCAGGGGTTATAAAATGTGCTCACAATAGAAGAGGGGAGGTTTAAAAAATATGCTCTAAAGGCAAAATTAGCATACAGTATATATCAATTAATTTAGTGTGGAGATGTTTGGCGTACAATTTGCTGGGGATAGAAAGAAGCCTAATGGGTCTGTAGCTTGCTGGATCTGCCATAGGACCCTTTTTATGGATTGGAATGATTACCGCCTCTGTCCAGCAACCAGGGATTGCATACAGCATATATGACTTCAGGAAGGCATAAAAGATCTATTGAAAATGGGTGCTTATCTTTCTACAGGAAAAGCTCACTTTTCAGGCATGTATTTGCAGACAACGGCTGAATCTGTTTGGTAAAGCATTATTTGTGTAACATTGCAATTATATAATAAAAACAGCAAAACAAACAAACAAACCCCAATGCATTTAGCATTAATGGATATTTGTTACAAACAAAATCCACTGAAGCAGACTCAATCTAATTAAAAAATTCAGCTCGAATATTCTGCATTATCTAAGTCATGTACTAGTCATAACAATATGCTAGCTTAAAATGGCATGTTGACCAGTAAAATAATTTGGCAAAAAGATACGAGGCTGAAATTCTTGGGTTCGAGATGTAGCCCTTCTAGCCAAGACTCTTATCTCCAACTCCTGTCCTGAGCATATAACATACCAGAAGTTCTGAGATTCTTCTTTTTATACCCTTTCTTTCTTACAGGATGCTTTGCTGTTTGATTTTGTCATTAAAAACAACCCTGATATTTCATTTTAGGTCTAATTCTGCATTTTACATTATAATATAAGGCACATTAGGAAGGCTGACACTTTCAAGCAAAGGGCTGCTCACAGACTGTTAACCAACAACAGTTTAATTTCTCAAAAATTGTTTCTTCATTATACTCTGAAGTAGCCAGCTATTTTAGTGATTGCTCTCTACAATATCACCACAGCCTTTTGTGTTACCCCTAAGCTAGATCAAATATTACTGCCTTTCAAATATTCATATTCAAGGTGAAATTCAGCAACTTCAGCAGGGCATACCAATTACTTTTCTTTAGGGCAGGGGGTAGAACTTGCTTTTAAAGACAAGTTTGTCACAAAAATCCCCTTGCCATTGCTTCATGTAGCAGTTCGACAATCCTGGCGAATGCAGCAGCGTTCATGGAATGGGATTATTCCCACAAAGCATTCAGTCCAAGGAATGCCGCAAAAAAAATTGGTCCAATACTTTGGCCCAGCAATAGTTTGTGTTTCCCAGATACAACACTTGTCAGCTGAATCAAAGGTAGGTACAGCAGACTAAGAGAGCTGGCACTTATCTGTAAGAGTAACATAGACCCTACTGTGAGAACAGAGCACCTATAGCAGGCCTGAAGGGAAGTGAAATAGCCAATCTAGTTTTTGAGAATTCATTTGGCAACTGTAAGAACACAAGGAAGATAGCTATACTCTTAATAAGATCAAGACTTAAAGTGCCCTAGAGAAACAGAATTTATTGCATGCTACTGATATGCCCTCACCTGGCAGAAAAACAAAAATAATCAGTTATTTTGTGGGGGGGGGGAAGCAGGGAGATGTATGCATAGTTATGTGCTTTTTTTACCTTTAATCCTTTGGCACCAATGACTTTAACACCCATAAGTCCCTGCAAACAAAGCCAAAATATCTTTAACAAATGTTTTGAAAGCCCCAATTAATGATAGAAATGGAAAAAGGTAGTAAGGGCAATTCAGCAGTGTTGCTACTGCAATTCTGAAAATACCTTTGGCCCTGGAAGTCCTGGTCTTCCTAGTGCTCCCTAAAAGTACAGATAAACACATTACACATTTTGCCTGAAATGCTTTATGGAAGAAACATCAACCACTTTGCCATAAAAAAACAGGGACAAAATAATTAAAGAGCTGCTTAAATGATAATACTTACTTGTAACTTACTATAAGTATGAACAAATTCAGAAAAGGGCATTTACATTTCAAAATTGCACCAAAGCAGATTTATGAAAATTGAATCTTGAATAATCAAGCACAATAAAAATATCAAAGGATATGTATTCAAGGCTAGTTCCTGGGGCTACCTAGTGATGCCAGAATGTTTTGCATGCCACTGAGCAAATTTTCTCCAACATCAGAACATTGCAACTTATGTCTTATGTGCCCTTTGAATAATACCAATTTTTAATCAACATGGAAATTCAGATTTTCTACTTACCGGAAAGCCTGGAGGGCCCTCTGGCCCTATTAGCCCTGGTACTCCTCGAGGTCCTGGATCACCCTTTACATCAACAAGAAATAAAAATAATGCTCCCATTATTGGTTTTGTTTCTTTGTTTTTAGGCTTCTCTCACTCCCTTAGGTTGCAGCCCAAGCCCTGTCCAAGGAGCTTCAGATTTTCAGCCTTGCAGGTCACACTGACTAAAGTGGAAGAAACAGGACAAACAGCCCACTCCTACTCATAAGTCCTATTGAGTTATTCCCATTCTGCTACTGAATAAACATGCATAGGATTCCACTATTAAATATTTTGATTGTCACCTCTATGGTCTGCTACATTCCTGTCCATAAAAGCCTGTATACTTTTAGCCACTAATGGAGGAAACTGGGCAGTTTTCAAACTTCCACATTTAATCACTTAATTTAGCACATATGTTAGCAGAAATGGGTAGACAAGCATAGGAATGCCCCCCTCTGCAAAAAAAGATCCAGGGAATTCTTCTCTAGGGACTTTATTATTATTAATTTATTATTATATTATATTATATTATATTATATTATATTATTATATAAAAAAAAACCCAAGATCATGGCCACTGGTCCCATCACCTCCTGGCAAATAGAAGGGGAAGAAATGGAGGCAGTGAGAGATTTTACTTTCTTGGGCTCCTTGATCACTGCAGATGGTGACAGCAGTCACAAAATTAAAAGACGCCTGCTTCTTGGGAGAAAAGCAATGACAAACCTAGACAGCATCTTAAAAAGCAGAGACATCACCTTGCCTACAAAGGTCCGTATAGTTAAAGCTATGGTTTTCCCAGTAGTGATGTATGGAAGTGAGAGCTGGACCATAAAGAAGGCTGATCGCCGAAGAATTGATGCTTTTGAATTATGGTGCTGGAGGAGACTCTTGAGAGTCCCATGGACTGCTAGAAGATCAAACCTATCCATTCTTAAGGAAATCAGCCCTGAGTGCTCCCTGGAAGGACAGATCGTGAAGCTGAGGCTCCAATACTTTGGCCACCTCATGAGAAGAGAAGACTCCCTGGAAAAGACTCTGATGTTGGGAAAGATTGAGGGCACTAGGAGAAGGGGACGACAGAGGACAAGATGGTTGGACAGTGTTCTCGAAGCTACGAACATGAGTTTGACCAAACTGCGGGAGGCAGTGCAAGACAGGAGTGCCTGGCGTGCTATTGTCCATGGGGTCACAAAGAGTCGGACACGACTAAACGACTAAACAACAACAAAATTATTATTATTATTAATTTATTTATTTATTTATACCCTGCCCATCTGACTGGGTTTCCCCCACCACTCTGGGCGGCTTCCAACAAATACCAGAATACATTAAAATATCACAGATTAAAAACTTCCCTAAACAGGGCTGCCCTTAGGTGTTTTCTAAATGTCAGGTAGTTGTTTATCTCCTTGACCTCTGATGGGAGCGCGTTCCACAGGGCAGGTGCCACTACCGAGAAGGCCCTCTGCCTCTGGTTCCCTGTAGCTTTGCTTCTCGCAGGGAGGGAACCGCCAGAAGGCCCTCGGCGCTGGATCTCAGTGTCCAGGCTGAATGATGGGGGTGGAGACGCTCCTTCAGGTATACAGGACTGAGGCCGTTTATAGCTTTAAAGGTCAGCACCAACCCTTTGAATTGTGCTCGGAAACGTATAAAAGGAGAAAATAAACTTCACAATACTGTAGGTCCTGGGCAGAGTTTTGCTTCATAACTTGTATTATTATACTGCCCTATCTCAAACTACAGATTCGTGTATTTGCAATCCCACTAAACTGAATATATATTTATGCACATCTGAAAGACTTTTTCACAGAACCATAATATGATAGGATGATAGTCAACATGCTGTGGTTGGAATTCTGCACATGCAACAGGACTTCCCCACATTTGTTCCGGAATGTGACCCACAACCCTTGGGAGCAAATTTTCAGGGTGTGTGAGGAGCTGCAGTGGAAAGGAGACGAAGTGGAACACCCACTGCAAGAATGGAAGTCCATTCTACTGGTGGATGGACCTTGTTGGGTGTCACACACAAACTTTTAGGGTGGAAGGGACCTCAACAGTCATCTATTTATTGTTCAAAATAGAGTGTTTTCAGGCTTACCTGAAATCCAGGTATTCCTGGCAATCCAGGATCACCTTGGGAACTATAACCCTGGTCATACCCACTTGCGGAACATCCCTTGGAGAATTAAACAAGAGAGAGAGGTGAAATGAGTTAGTCCATTTTATTTAATGTTATTCTCTCCCCCCCCCCTTCTTTTGACAGGTGGAACAATAGACCAGCCTTTCAGGGTTGAAGGGGTGGGCTGCCAGACAGCATCAAAATAAATGCAGCAAACGGAATATATTTTGATATGATGTTTTAAAATTCAAGAAAATGCCTTGCAGTACAGTTCAAAACTGGGGATGAGAGGATTTGTCCCATTCCCCTTTTTATTTTCGAGGCTTTATTATGAAGTTAAAATAAAAATCTAGTAAGAAATTTGAAATTTTTTTTATTTTAAAAAACTGTACCAAAACGAACACTAGGGTTCACAGTCATCATCTCATAAAATAAAGTACATTCTGAAGAGACTACAAAATGAATTAGATGTTGTAACAAACACAGATCTGATACGGGGGGGATACAACTCAAATGTTATCAATACCAAACAAAGCCCTATTTCATTGGGACTTCCCATCCCCATGATTAGCCTGTCATATAACTAACAGATTACTGCCAAATGGAGGCAGAATCCATAGGTTTAGCTGTACCCAAAGATACACATTAATTTATGAGTCAATTTCTCAGAATGAGAATAAACATTATTTATGGAACCAAATATTTATAGAAAAACCTGAGGATGCCTTGTAGCCCTGTGATATGGTCGAAAGAATTGCTACTAATAGAAAAATTAGAAGTGGTTTACACATTGTCTGTATTCAACACATCAAAAAAATTCTCCCATTTTTTTCATTGTTCCTCTGGCTCCCAAAACACTGGAATTCTGATTTAACCCGGATAATTCGTATAATTAATTATAGATTTGGAGCTTGCATTGTTGCTGCAATTTTAAGTTCCTTCAGCTAGCTTTACAAACCTTTTCCCCCATCTGCTTTACTGATGTGCATTTATAAAACCTTGGGGAAAAGCAATATTGATGTGATCATATGAATGATTGCACAAAATTCTTCCTATATTCTGCTTTACTGATAAGCACATGCACTCCTGCACATTGGTAAGATACCCTACATAAGCTGTCAGGGGGAATCCCTACAGGGAGCCTCCCCCCCATCCTGACCCCCTCCATCCTGCCCAGGGACAGCACAAGCAGCGAGTCGGGAAGAGGGAATGAGGACTGGAGAGGGTTGGAGAGAGGGCTCAGTGAGGTTTCTGAGCCCTGGTACCGCTCTGGGCGAGAGTCAGCAGATGAGGGGCTCAACGAGACATCGGAGTCCAGGCGCCGCCCCAGCCAGCAAGGGGGGAAACCTCTCCTTCTGGCGCCCGAATTGAAGCGTGCGCCCACACGTAGGGCAAAGGGGCAGCGTTTTGGGGTGCAAAGGCTTTTATGCTGGCTGAAGAGCAGCCGGGAGCCATTGTCGGGTTCTGAATCAGACTAGGCAGTCATGTTTTATGTTATCTCTGTTATCTCTGCACAATAAAATCCTTAAAGACAGTGCAGACTGGAGTGTCTTTACTTGAGAGTAGCCACAACAACCCCCTGACATAAGCATTATCACTACAATTATATCAAGTTGGTGTTTTTTATCATATCAAGTTGAATTTTCTCAAGTGTTTATATCAATGCACACAAAAACACATAAACATGGGCAACACCCTGCATATAACTACTGCTACAATTATATAAAGATTGATAAAACATTGCAAAAAAATGTACACAGTGACAACATAAAGCTAGGAAGACAATGACTGAACTAAAGGAAGTGGAAGTTATAAATCAACTGCACATTGCTCTGTACAAATTTCCTAATGCTTCAGTTCTGCTTTAGAAAAAAGACAAGTAATTTAGAACTGAAAGATTCCTATAGAGAACAAATGAGCAGACCTGCATTTCCTGTGTTTCTTAGGTCATAGAACTATTTTTATTTTGACCTGCTTTTAACAAGTTAACTTACTTTTTCTCCTTTGATTCCTTTAGGACCCTAGGTAGAGGGAGGGGAGAGACAGACACACATCACATTATAAATGCTTCAGATCTCATATTAGAAACTTATGCAGGTAAATTCTTCAATGGAGCTCTACAAATCAAGTACAGTAATGTATTTAAAATTTCAAAGTACTTACAACTCTAGTCAAATATAGGTGGAAATAGCAGGATCACAGAAAAAGGAAAGATAAGAGCCAAACTTGCTGATATTACTATTGGAAATTATCAAACATAATAAAATTTTGATATTTTCCTAAACTATGTTTTTAATAGAGTGTTTTCTCTTATTGTCACTTGAATATAGAATGAAACAGTATTGAAACACTGAAATCAAAAGAATGTGGGAATTGGGCTGTTTACAATTTGGAAACTGATGCCCAAACTAAGTTAAGAATGATAACAGAAGATACCTAAAAGTATCTTATTGGTTTGTTGTGTAGCAACAATGACTTTCCAGAAGACCATCAGAGTAGAACAGCATGATATTGTGTGGCTTTAATGATAAAAGGCAACCCCCTATCTATTCAATGGCCCAAGCTTGGGACACAAGTACTTGCTGTGTTAGTTTGTCCTTTACTACAAGCTTCCATTTGATAGTTTGCAACACATTTCCCAGCCTCTCTCCTCAGGATTTTCCCAGTCAGTTAGTATGTGGTGCTTTGAACCCCTGGAATGAGAAAGCTCCACATAAGGCACACTTGACTATCATAAATTGAAACTTACTGGTAACCCTGGGAGCCCTCCTTGCCCTGGGAATCCTGGGAATCCCTGCTCACCCTGGAAAACAGAGAGACAGTGAGCGAGAAGCTGACAAAGAGAGGAAGGAGAAAACATAATGGGTCCCAAGAAATGTGCTCTCTAGCTACACATGCACACACCTCCCCCAGGCTCCTTATTCTAGGGATAAAGTGTCACAGGATGATGCTTTACCAACTCTTTCTCTTACAGGTGGTCCACTATTGGTTCTTGCTTCATTCTTACCTTTGTCCCATTGCAACCTGGTATACCTGGACGTCCTGGAGCACCTGCATTTCCTGCTTCGCCCTAAAAGTAGTTAGAACATTGCCAAGGTAGCTATTAGTGCAAACTTACTCGTAATAGCCTTTTGACTGTATGGGCAGCTGGTTTATTAAAACTGAATACCATTGTGCCTCAGTAATAGCGCACATACTAATAAACCTTTGAGATGATTATTGCCTTCATTATCTTAAAGGTTTATTAGCATCAGTAACTTCAATATACTTGAAGCTGCTTGATTAAGTTTTGTTGTACTTACTGGAAGGCCTGGGGGACCTGAATAACCAGGGACTCCTGGCAAACCCTAAGAAGAAACACATGATAAGAAGAAACACAGAAAGAAATCAGCCAGTAGGCTGTTTTTTTTAATAAAACAAGCCTATTATTTTCTAAAGTTGTGGGGTTGTAATTGTTCAAGGGTCCAAAAGAACAGACTGTGCTAAAGCTAGAAGAAGTACCATTACACAAGTAAGTCTCAATCTACCTAGAAGACTAAAACAACCCCAGGACAGCAAATGTATTGATCTCTCCTTCTGCTTAGTTTCCATTAACTTGCTTAACAAATGGCATTCATGACATTGTTTATACCATATTATTATTTGCATCACCGGAATGCTGTAGGATCTGTCATTTAGCCAAGCATGAGGAAATTCATTTATAAAAGCCTTTATTATTATTTTTTTATGCTGTACCTGAACTTTGAGTTACTGGTAGTGCACTGGCTATTTAAAACTACTGTATATTTGAAGAATATGGGACACTGGACATTGCTTTCATGATTTAAGAAATAAATGAACCTAGAGATGGGTGGTATGACTTTTAAGGAGTAGGATTTACATCTTAGAAATAATTGTACATGCTTCTTTTTAGTAAGTTGTTTATTTCATGTGCAGTTGCTATTTTGAAAGTACCCAGTATTAGTAAATACAGTACTGTGTTTGTCGACATTGCCTGTAGTTTTTAAAAGCTGTTGCATACATTGATTCAGGATTAAGTATTTCTGTTAGGGAAACAGTTGTTAGTACCATTTATTCACCATAATATTCACATGTGCAATCCTACATTCAGCGTATGTTACCATATAAAAGTATACTATCACATAAAACAAAGAAATGCATATGTTTTGAAAAGTGTGCAAGCACATAGGTAAAGGTAAAGGTACCCCGGACCGTAAGGTCCAGTTGCGGACGACTCTGGGGTTGCGGCGCTCATCTCTATAGGCCGAGGGAGCCGGCGTACAGCTTCCGGGTCATGTGGCCAGCATGACTAAGCCACTTCTGGTGAACCAGAGCAGCGCATGGAAACGCTGTTTACCTTCCCAGCGGAGCGGTACCTATTTATCTACTTGCACTTGACCTGCTTTCGAACTGCTAGGTTGGCAGGAGCTGGGACCAAACAATGGGAGCTCACCCCGTCACGGGGATTCGAACTGCCAACCTTCTGATCGGAAAGCCCTAGGCTCTGTGGTTTAACCCACAGCACACACAGAAACATGATTACTTCTCCCAAAAAAGCACATCATATCCCCACTGAGATCATATCCATCATTTTTAGAAAACTGAGAATTGTTGCTGTTCTGAACACTGCAAGTTAATATATTACTGAACAAAATACGAACCCTTGAACCTTTAGGCCCAACAAAGCCCCCTGGCCCTGGAAAACCCTAGAAGGCAAAGGAAACAATAATTAATTATACTGGAATTCCTGTCTTTTTGTAGAAGGTCCAAAGACACAATCTGTTCTCCTGGTGTTTGATATCTGTTATACTCTAGTCTAATGATTAAAAGAATTCAAGTAACAGGCAAAAACCAATCCAACTCCAGTGACTGCTACTTCACACGCCCCACAATGAATATTCTCCATTAAGGAAAAAAATAACTTTAGCAAACATACAGCCATAATAATAACAGCAATAGAATGGGAAGCACAAAATATTTTTCTGTAAAGGTCTAAAATAATTATTTCTTACCTATCTCTTGGGGCAAATATATAGCAATAAAAAACGGACCAGCAAAATAATAGAATTTTCATTACACAGGATGTGCTAGTTCTCTCTCTCTTTCTTTTTCTTTTACTGTATATAAAATTTTATTAGAGGTTTTTAACATATTAAGCAATAAAATCCAAACTCTTAATAAAAGGCAATATATCAAAAGAAAATAATAGCATAGAAAAAAATATAAAATACAATATTCATGATCCTCATAAAACACACACTCTCTATCCGTATATAATCATTTTATCTCAATTTTGAAAATGGCTAGTTCTCTTTTTTTCAATCAAGAGGCTTTAAAATGGGTTCAGTCATTAACTGTACACAATGCACAAGAACAGAATGCACATAGATGTTTATGTGAAAAGCAGGTTTTCCAACCATGAGCAGAGGTACATGGAAATATTTTGCATATCCATAGAAATTATGCAGCCTAGTGAATGCCCATAGACTGGGTATGTGTTGAGGCTTCCTGCTCTGTTCCCAGCAATGCCCGCCACATAGTCATCAAGCCCTTTTAAATCTCACTAGTCAATGGAAAAGTGTAATATGTTGTTAAAACTCTCATGTTGAAATCAACAGGATTTCAAAAGGCTTAACCTTCGCTGGACTGTGCTGAAATATGCCAGTGTACAGGGCAATCCTAAACATGTCTGCTGAGAAATAGGTCCTATAGAATACAGTGGCGCTTAGGATTGCCATCTAAGGGAGCAATCCTATACACAAGAAGTTGTTGTAAAGCAGGCTGGTGTAAATTAAGTCAGGATAAAGTGCTCCAGATCTAAACTCAATCTGGGAGCAGGTCTTCTGTTGACTGAGCCAGCTTAAGCCTGATAGAGGGAAAACAAGGCTTTAAAAATAGTGCTTGAGTTACACCTCTCTTTTTGCCAGATTAACTCTCTCCCCATTTTACCTCTGCTCATCCCAGCAGATCTTGCTATAGAATTGCTCCCTTATTTAACTTCTGTTTCACAAATGAAGTAGCATCTTTGCTGTTTAATCAGGCAGCATTGAAAGAACTAGAGAATGGATGAAATAATTCAATGAAAGCATATTGTGTTGTGTATTGAGTCAAAGGATTTTATCTCTGTATTATTATTGTCTGTATTTGCATTAGGATAAAGTAACTGCCTTTTGGTTCCAGAGGGTACAGCTACTATTGGTTCATTTAAGCTGCTGTATTTGGATCCTCTGTCTTATTGGTTCCCTCCAAAAGGCAGCACTGGGATTGCCTGATATTGTTCCCTCCAAAATGTATCCCTTCCTAGCTAGTTCCCTGTCCCTATAAATGTAGCCTTCCTGCCCTCACAGTCAGTCTTGTTCACTGTAATAAAGAGCTGTTACTAGAGAACTGTCTCCAGCATGTTTTGTCAAGAGAGCTGAAATCACAAACCCCACGTCACAACAACTGGCGACGAAGGTGGGATCCGGAATGCTGAGGAGCGGTTAAACACAACCCTGCCTCAGAGTCCGGATTGCAGCTGAGAACAAGACTCACTGGCCAGCTGAGAAGACGACCCTGCCCGCTAGGACAATGGAGAGTCCAAGGGTATTGGAGCCCTTCCAGCCATCAGAGCCCCACACGTGGGAAGACTACGTCGAACGCTTCGAGTTCTTTGCAGTGGCTCAAGGGATCACCGATGCCAGCAAAAGAAGGGCCACATTCCTGAGCTACTGTGGGCCCGAGACCTTCAAGCTGGCCAAGGCATTACTTGCTCCAGCGAAGCTGAGTGAGACATCTCTCAAAGATATTCTTGCCTGCCTAACAAGCCACTTGGCGCCTACTGAGACCAAGATGGCCCGGCGGATGGAGTTCCATAAGAGGCAGCAGCATGCTGGGGAGTCTGTATCCACATTTCTGGCTGAACTCCGGAAGCTCGCTCAGCACTGCGGCTTCCAAAATCTGGAAGAGACTCTCCTGGATCGGTTTATTGGTGGTCTGAGCAGCAAGAAAGCCAGAAGACGCATCGTGGCTAAAGAAGAGGTTACCCTTGCTTCAGCCTTGAAAGAGGCCACTGCCACGGAGAATTATGAAAGAGAGGAGCTTGATGCCAGTCGCAAGGCCACTAAGCCACAGATAGAAGTTGCGCATGCCATGGACGAGCTAGAGGCTACTCCGAGCCAGAGCCCAGTCCGTGGGGTCGAGTCGGTGCGTCAGGCCTGCACAGTGCACAAAGATCGCCGAGGCAGTTGCCCAGGTTGTGGCGGAAACCATGAGCGGAAGAGTTGTCATTTCAGGGATGCTATGTGCCGGACGTGCGGAAAGACGGGTCACATCGCCAGGGTCTGTAGATCGGCGGCGTCGGGAGCGACAGGAGCACCTAGACTGGAGCATCGCAGACCGCCCACAGCACCTCGTTTTCTAAAGGACTACCACTACGTAACGGAGATCAACGGGAGGGCCGTGCAGTTTCCAGCGCAAGGCAAGGCACACGTCAAGGTGAAGATTGAGGGTCAGCAGTGCGACATGGAGGTGGACTCCGGATCTGCATTCACCATCGTGTCGGACCAGACTGCGAAGACATTCTTCCCCAGGGGTAAGTTGCCCCCTCTGGAGCCCTTCCCGGCAACCTTGCAGTCGTACTCAGCAGGCCGCATCCATGTTATGGGAATGTGTGCCGTGAGAGTACAGTTCCGGGACAAACAGGCTGTACTCAAACTGGTGATTGCGAAGGGCAGTCGCCCCAGTCTCCTGGGCACTGACTGGTTCCCCGCCCTGGGACTGAGTATCTCAGGGCTTAATTCAATCCAAACCTGCCCTGAGATGAGCGAGGCATTATGCAAGGAATTTGCTGGTCTCTTTAATGGAAAACTGGGTTGTTATAAAGGGCCCCCAGTTGACTTCGAGTTGGACCCCGGGGTGGCCCCAATCCGACTCAAACCAAGGCGAGTGCCATTTGCACTGCAACCCAAGATCGAGGCAGAGCTGGATAAATTGGTCAAGCAGGGAGTTCTCTCACCCGTGGACTCTGCTAAGTGGGAGACTCCAATCGTCACGCCCCTTAAAGCAAATGGGGAAGTCAGGATATGTGCAGATTACAAATGTACTATCAATAAGGCACTCAGGGGAAACTCATACCCCATTCCAGTCATATCACATCTGTTGGCTAAACTGGCTGGGGGCAAGGTGTTCGCCAAAATTGACCTGGCACAAGCTTACCAACAGCTGCCAGTAACCCCACAATCAGCGGAAGCACAGACTATTGTCACACATAAAGGGGCGTTCAGAGTTAACAGATTACAGTTTGGAGTTTGTGTGGCCCCAGGGATTTTTCAAGGGCTCATGGAACGCCTGTTAAGGGGTCTGCCGGGGGTCTTGCCATTTTTTGATGACGTTTTGATTGCTGGAAAAGACCCACAGGAACTGGTTGCGCGTGTCCGTGCAGTGTTGCTCAAGTTCAAGGAGGTGGGGTTGCAACTGAAAAAAGAAAAATGCAGTTTTGGGGTGCCAACTGTGGATTTCTTGGGGTTTAAAATTGATGCATCAGGCATCCACCCCACAGATGCTAAGATTAAGGCCATCATCGAGGCACCACGACCACAGAACAAGACGGAGTTGCAGTCATTCCTGGGACTTATTAACTTTTATCATTCATTCTTACCCCAGAAAGCTTCGGTAGCTGAACCATTACATAGACTTTTGCAGAAAAAGAATGTGTGGCGATGGGGGCGGGAGCAGCAGAAGGCTTTTGACTCCTTGCGAGAAATGCTGAGTAGCAGGAGCGTCCTTGCTCATTATGATGAGTCGAAGCCGCTGGTCCTGGCATGTGATGCCTCTCAATACGGCCTGGGGGCTGTGCTGAGTCATAGGGAACCGGATGGGTCGGAAAAGCCCATCTCTTTCTATTCCCGTACGTTGTCACCCACGGAGCGCAACTATGCTCAAATTGATAAAGAGGCACTAGCAATTGTGTCAGGAATCAAAAGGTTCTATGATTATTTGTACGGTCGCCATTTCTCCATTGAAACGGACCACAAACCACTGTTAGGGTTGTTCAACCCAAACAAACAAACACCACAAATTCTCTCCCCCAGAATGTTGCGTTGGTCAATATTCCTGAATGGGTTCCAGTACACCTTGACCCATGTGCCGGGGAAACAGTTGTGCCACGCTGATGCGCTGAGTCGATTGCCCCTTCCTGGCGGGAGCAATGAGGATCCTGCTCCGGCGGAGCACATTATGATGCTAGAAACACTTCCGGGGGCTCCTGTAACAGCTACTGATATAGCTGAGAAAACGAGGAAAGATGCTGTTCTCTCCCGTGTGCTCACTTGGGTGGGGAGGGGGTGGCCAGGTGGTCCGCATGAAGAAAAATTCAGGCCTTATGTGACAAGGCAGCACGAATTGTCCATGCATAAGGGTTGTCTCCTATGGGGAGATAGGGTGATCATCCCAGCACCACTGAGAAACAGGGTTCTTGAGACGCTTCACATGGGACACCCGGGAATGGTCAGGATGAAGTCCCTAGCCCGATGTTATGTGTGGTGGCCTGGAATGGACCAGAACATAGAACAATGGGTACGAACATGCAAGGCATGCCAAGAGGTGCGGCCAGAAGTGGCCAGAGCACCAGTCCACTGGTGGGAGCAGTCCAGGACTCCCTGGAGCCGGCTGCACATAGATTTTGCTGGGCCATTCCAAGGGAAGGTCTTTTTGGTTATCGTTGATGCATATTCCAAATGGTTAGAAGTGGCGATGGTCCCTAGCATGGCATCAGCTGCCGTAATCAAGGTGTTGAGGCAGCTGTTTGCAACCCACGGGTTACCTGAGACCATTGTATCAGATAATGGGGCAGCTTTTGTATCCCAAGAATTCAGGGCATTCTTGGCTGATAACTTCATAAGAGGGGTCACATCCGCACCCTTTCACCCATCCTCCAATGGGCAGGCTGAGCGCATGGTACGAACAGCCAAAGAATCCATTGCGCGCTTAATGGAGGGTAACTGGCCGGCTCGCATTGCGCGAATGTTATTTTTGCAGCATGCGACGCCGTGTACTGCGACGGGCAAGTCGCCAGCTGAGCTGCTCTTAGGTAGAAGACTGGTAACGGTGCTGGATTATGTCCACCCAGATAAAATGCCAAACCGTAATTCAAGAGCAACCCCCCAGGCTGAGACTGACACAACAAGGTATCTCGCCCCTGAAGATCTGGTCTGGGTGAGGAACTATTCACGAGGTCCGCGGTGGCTGGCTGGTGTGATCACCCGGGCTAGTGGACCTGTGTCCTATTATGTGACCTTGGAAAATGGGCAAGTTTGGAAGAGACATATAGATCAGCTGAGGCGCCGGGCGCTCAGCAGGGAGGAGTCAGATAATTCATCCCTGGCTAATGACGCACAGCTGCGAGACCAGAGTGAAGATGGCCCAGAGGTGCAGTCACCAGGGGCTTCAGCAAATGAACCAGGGTCTGCTAGTCCTCAGGATGACGAGGTACAGGTAGGGGACCCTGAGATGTCTGGGACTCCATCTGTTCCTGACGAAACCCCTATAGCAGCCCCTCCACCACAGGTAACACCCAATCCAGAACCTGCAACACCTGTTGTCAGGAGATCAAGTAGAAGTTGTAGGACCCCACAGTACCTGAGGGATTACGTCTGCTGTGCTCACTAGGGGGGAGGGGTGTTGTGTATTGAGTCAAAGGATTTTATCTCTGTATTATTATTGTCTGTATTTGCATTAGGATAAAGTAACTGCCTTTTGGTTCCAGAGGGTACAGCTACTATTGGTTCATTTAAGCTGCTGTATTTGGATCCTCTGTCTTATTGGTTCCCTCCAAAAGGCAGCACTGGGATTGCCTGATATTGTTCCCTCCAAAATGTATCCCTTCCTAGCTAGTTCCCTGTCCCTATAAATGTAGCCTTCCTGCCCTCACAGTCAGTCTTGTTCACTGTAATAAAGAGCTGTTACTAGAGAACTGTCTCCAGCATGTTTTGTCAAGAGAGCTGAAATCACAAACCCCACGTCACAACATATTGGACTTTTGCAGTTTGCTGTCACAGCTTGTGATCAGACAAATCAATTTTACTTAACTACTTATGGAGTTTGATTTACGGCCCACACCTAGTTTCTCAAAGGGCATGGTGTCAGTCAGGGAGAGGGACTAAACTGTAAGCTCGCAGGTGTCATTTACTTTTTCAGTATTGTTCTCTGTTTCACATTTGTCACCTCCATACACTGCAGCACCCAGTATGCACCAGGGAGCACAACATACCTTGGGACCTTGTGGCCCAGGAGGACCCTCTGGACCAGGGAAACCCATCTGACCAGGTGGACCAGGGAAACCAGGAAAGCCCTTTTCACCCTGCAATACACAATCTGTTTGAACTTTGCTTGCACCGTTGTCATTTCTCCTGCAAATTCATTACAGATCTTCACATGCCTTCCCATCAGTATAGACTCAATTACACTAAGAACATTCAGGCATCAACATCCCACTTTATGTTTGATGTTGCACTTGAGAACTAAGCTGAGGAAGCTGGGAAAGCACTGATTTATAAGAATTTCTCAAACATCAGAACCATTACATTTATATATTTTACTTAAATGTTTTTAAACTTTTTTTCTGCAAGGTGTAATGATGATAACTAGCGTAATAGTATAGGCTACAGTGACAGTATAAACAAAAATTGATCAATTTAATCAGGGTCAATAAAACAATAGGCTGCACTCAATGGTGCTGTTCTGCTTGCCCAGCAGACCTCCACAATGGAGCTCCCCATTCCTCTCCTTTGCAGCTGCTCCCAACCACAATGCACCTTCAACATTAATTTTGGAGGTGCATGGAGAGAGGAGAGGAATGGAAAGTTGTGTGTCATGAATGGAACACAATTCATGCAGTATCAGATGCTACCCAATATCTTTATCCGTAAAAACATAAGAAGAACCTGCTAAATCAGGCTAGTAGTCCATTTCATCCAGCATCTTGTGCTCGCAGTGGCCAACAAGATGCTGGTGGGAAGCTTGCAAGCAGGACCTGAGCGTAACAGCACTCTCTCCTGTCCCGTGGTTTCCAGAACTGGTATTCAGAGGTATGCTGCCTCCATGAATCTGACTAACCGTCTTTTAAAGCCATCCAAGTTGGTGGCCATCACTGCCCCTTGGGGGAGAGAATTCCATAGTTTAACTACACACTGTGTGAAGAAGAATTTTCTTGCTCCTGATCAATCACTGCCAGTTCAGACCCCATGAATGAATATGTAAAATTATGATTTATTTATTTATTTACCCCAATGCACATCCCTTTACACTTGTTTACACCGAATTGCATTTGACATTTTAATGCCCATTCACTTAGCTTGGAAAGCTCAATCTGAAGCTATTCACAATCCCTTTTTTAAACCACCATCAGTATCATGAGAAAACTTGTCCACCTCACTGCTCATCCCTATCTCTAGTCGTTTATGAACAAGTTAAAAAGCAAAATGAAACACGAAGTCAACATTGCTTAGTCCTACTATTGGTCCTACTAAGCCCCTAAACTTGTTAGCCCATAAATATAGTTGGCAGTTAATTTTTATTTTCTCTCATATCATGCTATTCTAACATGTGCCACTGGAGGGGGCACACTACTGTTTTGTGCACACAGAATTTTCTCAGCTTTCTTTATGCTTATAAGTCAGCTGATTTGTCAGGAATACTACAGATCTGAATGCACAAATCAGGGTTTCGAACTCTTTCTGCAATACGTTTCTGAAATGATGCCCAGTGATTGAAATATCAAAATGTTGCTGCTACCACCAGTTAATTTAGTTCACCATGAGAATAATAATACTGGCTTACCTTACAGGTTTGCTCTGAGGCTTACAATCATATAATGTATGAGAAGCACTTGAACTCTCAAAAGTATTATGCAAATATTAATTATTATGTACGGTACTTTTGTAAAAATAAAAATAAATATACAACCTCTTACCTTACTGCCTTTGATCGCATCACAAGAACAGTGGCTTTTACCCTTGCAGACACAATTCTGAAAAAAAGGTAATAGGATATTTACAATAAATCCATAGTTTATGGGTTCATTCTTTTCTTTTTTGAAATTGCAATGCATTATCTTTAAATGAAAAACCTGGTCTGTTTTTACTTTCCCACACATCTTTGTGTAAGAGCATTCTGATGTGTAAGGGTAAGTGGCTGGGTGCATAAATAAGTACAGTATTTAGCAAGCGTCAAAAACTCAGTTTATGTATGCCTTATTTCAGAGGGGAAGTTGTTCCAAAAGCTCTGCACCTCAAAAGAAGGGGCTCTCCTCCAGGTTGTTGTAAGATGAATCTCAGCAAGCTACCAAGGAAGACTTATCTGACGATCTCAGCAAACAGGCAAGTCTACATAGGAGAAGCCGTTCCTTCAGATAGTGTAGTTCCACAATGTTCAGAGCTTTAGAAGCTAGCAAAAGAACTTTAAACTTAGCTCAGTAGCAAATTGGCAGTCAGTGCAGTCCTTTTATAAGTGATGTCACGTAGCTCCACTCAGTAACCTAAACACTGCAGCTTCTGAATCAGCCTAAAGGGCACCCCCGCATGGAATTACAAATCTACCACTGAGGTTACAAACGCATGGATCACTGTGGAAAAGCTATTCCTGTCCAGGAATGGCTGGTAAAGGGCATTCCTGGTCACCAGTCATTTGGGTCCCCAGGGACAATGATGGATCAGTGAGCACCCCCAGGCTGCGTACTTCCTCCTTCAGAACAGGCAAATTGCCCAGTTCCCAGGCACAAGAACAATCCATTCACGAGGCCTTCTATCTTGTCAGGATTCAGCTTCAGCATATTGGCCCTCATCTAGCCCACCATGCATCAAAGCATGGTGCATCTGTGTTGTGTTGTGCTGTTAAATGCATCCTTGCATTTAAAATGCAGGTTCTTTAAAATGCAACTTGCATTTGTGCGTGCGTGCGTGCCTGCACATATAAGTGAATTAAGAGGATCAGGGCAGGCATGAAGAGGGGAATTTAGCCCTTACCACTCATTCTGTGATCCCAAGAAAAATCCCTCCTGGTTTTGAGGGAAATCTCCCAATAGCAGATTCCCCCCCCCACTAGCTGCAGAAGAAGAATCCTGTTAATTATCAGTCCCCCCTCCAACTGCATTTTTTAAAAAATCTGCATCTAAGATGCAAATAAACATTTAGTATACTGTACTTGGGACTCCAATCTGTGAAAGAGACCACATGTTTCTAAACATGCCAATTTGATGCAGGTGCCTGGGCAGATTGCATAAAATTACAAAAAAGATCAAAAATAAAAATCAAAGCTAATTACCAGTACTTCTATTGCAGACATGACCATTATTATCTTCAGCCTTTTACAGTAATTTATTCAGTTACATGATGACAACAAATCAGAACAGAATATCAAGCAGTAATAAGAATGCATGAAAAACTATCTTATATTTCATCTGTGCTGGTGAAATCTTGTCACAAAAAGTGCGTGCATCAGCCTTGGGAAAGAGAGAGGAGACAGACAGGGAAGCATGAGGCAGCAAGAGAAACAGACAGCCAAAGAGATAGCAAGAGGCAATGTGTGTATACGCACACTCACAAAAACAAAAGAAAAGAGAAAAAAAGATGTGCAATGCATGCAATACAGGAGAGAAAGTGATGGAGAGAAACAAGTGCAATAGCAAAAGCAGGCTTTGTGGGGGAGAGAAGGCAAGGGAAAGGAAGAGATTCTTCCACAGTCGACTGATTAGGCAATGGGGGTGGCAGGGAAGGTTGGAATTTATCAGCCAAAACTTTGCCTTCATAAGGCCTCTGCTCTTATGAACCATACTGGATTGCTGGAACATAGCTTGGGATTTTCATTGGATACACCCTGGGTGGCTTTCAACATTCCTTCCTTTCATCTAATGGTTGGCGAACATTGTGCCTTCTGGATTGGAAATACCAAATTATGCGATGAATCTATGTAAAATAGAGAAAACCCAGGTCACATCTGCACCACACATTGAAAGCACTCCCAAAGCTAAAATTCCCGGTACCCTGAACAAAACTACAGAAATTTATTTTATTTTTCAGGGGAGGGGAAGCCATTTTCTTTAAATGCAAATTGAATGTGCTTTATGGTGTGAATGAGGTGGGTTTTCCCCAGTGATATGTTCCTATCCAATGACTGACCCAGAAGTCACTTGACGCCTGCAGATGACTTGAAAACAGTGCTTGATATCTGAAGTATTTTTTATCCAAACTTGAATTCCTAACAAAGAGATAACTAATATAGTACCTTCCTGGTATTTGGGACTACCAACTTCCATCAACCCCAGCCAGCGTGGTCAATTGACAGGGACGATGGGAGTTGTATTCCACAACAGCTAAAGCGAATCCCGTTGGCTACTCTATGCTAGACTTTTAATGGCCTGTTCTCCATTTTACTCACAACATCCAGAAAAGTTAACCTCCTGGTACTAATATTTAGAATACTGATCCATGTATATTTAATTTATATTGCACAATCAGAATAGTTTGTCCTGTGACTAGTGATTAAGGAGTTTTGAGTGTATTATAAAGTATTATGCTAATACTACTATGCATTATGCTAATGTATTATGCCAATACTACTATTGTTCAATATATAATTGGTTGACTGATGTCCAGAAAAAAGTCAATGTATCTCATATTTTTCATACACATTGGGATATGTTTTGTGGATATGCATGCTCTGATTCTGCCCTAAAGCATTATATTAAGTGCACCATGATCACAAATGTTTATTCAAACTGGATAGCTCTGGATTATTATTTTTTCTCACTTCTCACCATAGTCCAACCTTTGATAACTACACATTTGACCCAGAAACTCTGAGTTGTGTAGATTATACCAATAATTAGCTAGCATGCCTTTTTGAGTTTTATGAAACTGGAACTTCAAAATGCAGGGTATTAGTTGGTGGAGGTTGCTGGGAAACTCATATGTTTGGACATGGGGAGAAAACACCAACAAAAATAAACAAAAAACCAGCCATCACAACCATTCCTTGAGGATGGTGGTATTTTGAATGCAGTACAGTCTACTCTTGTGGCATTCTGCTATCATGCCATTAGACATGACACCTTCAATTCTTTCATATTTTGAATAATTTAAACAGTGCCGCTCATTCAGAGATTAAACTGTACAATACACAAGAATGTTCCCATGAATAATCTCTCTTTCTATCAATTTGCTGTGTACACAGAACAGCAATACAAAATTTGCACGATAAGCCTTGGCAGCAACTAATGTAAGGATGTCATTTGACTAAGAAGGATTTCCACTTGTGTAACATAACATCTCCCCCCAACTTTCCCTGAATGCTCCCCAAATCTCCTCCATGGTGAGTTTGCCCTGCTCCTCCTCTTCAAGAATGGCATGTGTGCTTTCTTGCATGCAAAGAAGCAAAGTCTTATTTCAGCAAACAGATATACAGTAGTGTAAACTCGGCAACAAGAGCAGGAATTAGTTCAGACACCCTTAAGTGCCAGAGATACAGCAAATATCAAACCAACTTAGGAGAGGAGCTTTAATGTTCCCTAAATGCAATTCAGGGGCAAAGCCATGGTTAAGAATTTCAGGATCAGGAGCAGTGAGCTGAGACTTCACAGGAGTCTGAAGTTATTTCAACTGTCAGCCCTGCCTACCCACCACACTTTTAAATAGAGGCATGCCTGTCCCAGCAATAACACTTGGCCTTGAGCTGGGTGCTCCTTCTTGAGTGTTTGATCTGCTCCTGCCTCCTGGTGTCCTTCAACTGCCTTGGAGACAACACCAGGCTTTCCTCCTTCCCTAACAATTCAGTCTGTGCAGAGAAATGGCCTCCCCCAGCATTACATGGCCCCGCCTGTCCTGTCCCTCCCCATCCAATGAAAAACTTGAACTCACAATTCATTCTCCCAGAGGCTTTAATTTTCAGATTAGATTGGTACATAAAGCATGTTACAGGTTACAATAATGAGAAGGTACATGACAGGCTTAATACATGAGGCTTTAATTTTCAGATTAGATTGGTACATAAAGCATGTTACAGGTTACAATAATGAGAAGGTACATGACAGGCTTAATACATGGCAAAGCATAAGCGGACGTGGGTGGCGCTGTGGTCTAAACCACTGAGGCTAGTAGGGCTTGCCGATCAGAAGGTCGGTGGTTCGAATCCCCACGACAGGGTGAGCTCCCGTTGCTCAGTCCCAGCTCCTGCCAACCTAGCAGTTCCAAAACATATCAAAGTGCAAGTAGATAAATAGGCATTTCCATTCGCTGCTCTGGTTTCTCCAGAAGCGGCTTAGTCATGCTGCCCACATGACCCAGAAAAACTGTCTGTGGAAAAACGTCGGCTCCCTCAGCCAGTAAAGCGAGATGAGCGCCGCAACCCCAGAGTCGTTCGTGACTGGACTTAACTGTCAGGGGTCCTTTACCTTTTTTTAAGCATAAGCTAAGTTATTAATTGAGCAAGTGACACACCCGCTGAACCTTCCTTTTAAAGAGTGGAGTGGGCACAGCTTTAGCGTTGAAGTAGCTAGGGTCCCAAGTCTGGACAAGCAAGCAACAACTCCTTTGGGTGGGTTGGCCTTGTGAGCCATGTTCACGCTGGCACTGGCACCTCTGTGTCCGTGATGAAGGAGATGAAGACATGGTCAGCTCAGCATCAGACTTACTGCTAGCCACCTCTCTAGAGAGAGTAGACTCCTGAGTGATAGGAGGCACCAAAGGTGGCATCTCCAGAGGGAGGATGGAAGACTTCTCTATTAACCTACTTGGGCCCTTCGCAGGATCTGGCTCTCTGGCCCCCAAGCTGCTGGAACTCTCCTCAGGATCAGAAGCCTCTAGTAACCAAGAACTGATAACCTGCAACCCACAATGACTCGCCCTCTGGTCTTCCAGCACCCACTCTCCAAGTTCCTCCCACTTTTCCTCTGCGTTTGACCACCCACTCCATGACACCTCCACAAAACTCATGACACCACCTTCTTACCCTGAGCCATGGCAGAACTGAGGGGCTTCCAGAGAGAAAGTCTCAAATGAGGGGCCTGGTTCTGTGTTGGGGGCTTGAGCTATGATCCATGGTCTCTTCCTCTCCATCATTGCCCTTGGGCTGGCCATGACAGAGTTGGGGGAATCCATATAACAGATTTAGGGAGTGTGTGCAAGGGCAGGAGAGGGGGAAATTTCTGTTGTGCAAGCATAAATCTTTGCACAGGTGGAATGTGTTGGCTGGGGGCACCTTAAGTTTCAATTGCACAGTTTCTTTGTTACAAAACTACTGTGGTTAAGATCCGAAGTGGCACCTCTGTCCACATAAGGTGTGCACCTCCCCAAACACTATATCTCACACCATTGCCAGGGGTCCCCCAACCCCATATTCAGGGAATGCAGGCAGTGGAAGGGGACAGCGTGAAAGGGAAATAACTATTCGAGCAAGAACACTTGCACTCCATTTTTTGCTGTTCCATTTATTCTGATTCCAATGCAGACCAATGGTACACTTGGGGAGTGGAAAGGGAGGAAACTGGAGAGAACAAAACGTAAGTCAGAGCACTTGATAGCGCTTTCCAAAAAAACTATTCCAAAACAGAGGTGGCTTCATTCTTTCAACAGGAAACCAGACCTCCATTGAATGACTTTGTTTACTTTATAAAAGCCTATTATTACTGTCCGTGCCACTCTGCCTGCTTTGCCACTGTGCTGAATTAGAACTGCCAGTGAAAGGGCAAATGTTAGCTGACACAGCACAATGCTAGAAGGAGAGGAGGAAAACAGGGCAATGACAGCGTTTGATTTGTTTTAAATTAAAGAATGAAAGGGTTAGAGTGATGAGATGGGAAAGTGAAATAAGAATTGAATAACTGGTATCTGATGAAGTGTGCCTGCACACAAAAGCTCATACCAAAATTAAAACTTAGTTGGTCTTTAAGGTGCTACTGAAGGAATTTTTTAATTTTGTTTGGACTTACATTGTAGTTCGACTAACAATGGTTTAGGATCATTCCATGACCCAAGCAAGATGTTCAGTGAAAGGACTCGGGGCACTCCCTAGGAACCTGATGAGCCTTGTTGGGTTTTCTATTTTATAATTTTATTCTAACAAAATGTTGACAATCAACAATTCTAAGGATGCTTAGGGGTGAAAAAATGCCAAAAAGAGTACTGGCTGAAAATACAGGGCACTCCTGTAATAATTTTTCACTGCTGCATGTTGTAAGAGTAGCAGTACAAAGAGCTTCTCTCTGTGAGTGAGTGTAGTGATGATATAGGTACCTCATGATTTTTTTGGTCCTGTCTCTCTTTTTCTGCTCCTTTAGCTGTGATAGCTATGTTGGCTATGTGACAACCTCACGGAAGCCATTTTGTGACTGGCACCAATGGCATTTTCTCAAAATTCTATGTCAAAATTAAGCAAAGTATAATTCTTTCAAGGTGTACTATTATTAACCACTAGTGTCATTCAGCCCGTTTAATAAACGGGTGCTAGAGCATTCAGCCTTTTTCGGTGGCAGCGGCGTGTGGGGGGGCCGATTGGCCCCTCCCACGGCCGCCGCTTCCTCGGGGCGCTCCGCTGAGCCCAGCTGGCCGGCGGGCACCCAGGAGAAGGCCGTGATTCGGCCTCTTTTGGCGGCGGCGCGTGGGGGGCGGTTGGCCCCTCCCACAGCCGCCGCTTCGTCAGGGTGCTTTGCTGAGCCCAGCTGGCCGGCAGGCGCCCAGGAGAAGGCCGTGATTCGGCCTCTTTGGGCGACGGCGGCGCGTGGGGGGCGGTTGGCCCCTCCCACGCCCGCCGCTTCGTCGGGGCGCTCTGCTGAGCCCAGCTGGCCGGTGGGCGCCCAAGAGAAGGCCATGATTCGGCCTCTTTCGGCGGCGCGTGGGGGGGCGGTTGGCCCCTCCCACAGCCGCCGCTTCGTCGGGGCGCTCTGCTGAGCCCAGCTGGCCAGTGGGCGCCCAGGAGAAGGCCGCGATTCTTCTGAGGACTGCGAGGGAAACGGTAGGCAGAGTGGTGGGGGTGGGTAGAGCATGAGTGTGTGTGTGTGCGTGCGTGCGTCAAGTCTCTGTGTCCTATCCCTGTGTCCGTAGGGCACATGCGCAGTAGCGCAGACACAGGGACACAGGGAATCTGGACGCAGAGACACTTGCACATTATTATATAGGATAATGACAGTACATTCTACAACAGCTGTGCACAGATGGGGGAGTCTCGACAAAATAAACAATTTCATTAAAAACCGTTTCAGTGCCATGCACCACCTCTTTCCAGAGTTCATACAAGAAATCCCCATGTTTAGTCTAAGAACACGGTTTGAAATTTCTTGTGAAAAGATGAAGACATAGCCAATGACCTTAAACTGTGGAGCCTTCACTTCCCTATCTGCGAAAAGACAAAACCAACTACATTAATTTGTGTCTAGCATTTTGACTACTTTTAGTTCTGTAGCAAAGCCTACCACGAGACAAAGGTTCTTGAGAGCAGAAGCAGTAAGGCCTACAAGGCCTACACAATTATTCAAGCCCGCTAACTGCTATTAACAGCAAACTGCTAAGTCACTGTGACTCTTGACTCATCTTGAGTGATGACTCATTCTCCCTATAAAAGTAACCAGCCTTGCTGTGGGCCTCAGTGCTGTGTCTCTCTCTGTGTTATGTTGTTGCAGGCTCCAGGACTCTAGTAAATCAGTAACTAAGACTATGCCTCTGTGAAGAGTCAGATAGCTGCTATGAGCACTCTGTGTATGCTCTTCCATGCTGTTTATGTTTTCTCAAGTAAAAGTTTTATTCTGTTTATGAAGAAGACTCTGCGTCGATTAATTTACTGCTGTGCGACAAAGCCCTCTATGGAGGAGTAATTTTTATTTTTTTCCTGTTTCCAAACTAGGGACCATGAAAATGTAATGCCTCAGGTAATGGGATTTTAAGGGGCTTCATTCTGTATTGAATTTTGCTGGTCCTTAGGTAAAATGCATTGATATAATTTAATTGTTGTTTGTTTGATAAAACTTATTGATTGATAATATGTTTCAGGAGTATTTCCAGCATTTAAGAGCAGGATGTGTTGTAGCAAAACCTAAAATCTCCCAGAAAATATCAAATAAAATCAGACCGCAGGATAACAAAAACTAGTGATCTTAGCAGAGACCACACTATGGTAGTGGTTGCCAAACTTGTTTCCACCCCTAGACAACTTGAAAATTGCTGAGGGTCTTAGTATACTACTTAATGATTTTGCTGCCTGTGGTTTGGTCATTGTAACACACTGTCCTAGATGCCAAAGTCACTGCTACGGACGAGTTGAACAAAGCTTATGGATCACCGGTGGTCTGCAAACCACACTTTGGAAACCCCTGTACTGAAGTATGGATGAGGGTCTGACTCTCCACTTTCCTGGAGCTAATAAAAGTAAACGGAGAAATGCTAAGTGAGATGATCTTAATAAATGTGGAGGAGGTACGTACGGAAGAAGGAACTCCCTGAAGTATTCATAATCACCAGCGTAGGAACAGCTTGTACAAACAAAACAGCTGCAATATCAAAATTAAAGCAACGGGAAGGCATGTCAGGGCCTGGTCTCCTTTGGATATTTCATACCCCTCCCTGAACATTCAGCATTCATTAAAAAAAGAAGTTTTGAGCACTTTTATACATAGAAAGTTAAAGAAAAATATCCCGGCAAGCAGTATTTCACACAGTTCCTTACTAAAAGTTAAGCCAAGTAAACAACTTTAAACAAAGTTACCTGGTTTTATATCCTGCAACGATCTCCACACCTCTGTTAGTATCCCTCCCTCCACACTTTGTGTTGATCATTTTGTTGCAATGGCAAAGTGGTGGTGGAACTCCTGCTTCCTGATGCAATTTGTGTGGCTGAACTAGGGGTGGTTGCACAAATCTACCACCCTCCCTATTCTGCCACCACCACCTGAGGCAAAGGTCTCAGCCCTGCAGAGGTCTGCTTGAATAAAATCACCTTTGCCTACTGGCAAAAGGTCATAAGAGAAGACGCTAGATGGGCTTCCTTGGTAAGGTAGGTTAGATCTTGACCTAACCTACCCCAAAGGCTTGTGAATATGAAAGAATGGACCATACATGACACCCTCAGATCCTTGGAGGATGTGTTGGATGAAAGAAAAACTATGTGCAGTAATCTGAAAAGTTATCTATCCTTTCTGTATGTTGATATTTATGCTCTTGATATCATTACCAAATTTTGAATTATGGCGCCTGAGATCAAGGACCAGGTATTTGTCTGCGTTTGGATACAACTGGATCAAGAAGGTGAGCTGAACCTTTCAAAGCTTCCCTGATTTTAACCACTGATCTCAAAACAGCATATATATTTTTGTTTCTTAGAATTCCCTAGCAACACCAGGTATGAGGCTGCTAGTAAATTAATATGTAAAATTATATTAAACATCACATATATTTTAACTGTAGGAAGTAAAAGTGTTCAGACAGAAAAGTGGCTGTTGAAACGGGTGGCGTTCCAGCCTAAGGAATGTGTCTGTGTAAGAAACAAATATTTTCTGATGTACTTTTCATGCCTTTTGCAGGTAGTAAACCCCACTCAGGGTAAGACGGTACTTGAGTCAGGCAGGCAGACAAAGCAAGCTATCTCAGCTATTTATGCCTACATAGATGGTTGGTATGTGGGCCACTGACCAAACTGTTATTTTCACAAATAAAGATTAAAGCACAATGCTGACTGCATTCCTAAAGAGATCTACGACTGAAATCTAAAAGGCTAAAATTACAAACAAATCGCTGGAACCAGGGCACAGGTCCATGGCACAAATTAGCATAAAATGTTCATATGCTAATTTATATGTATGGATACAAATTTAGACCTCTGATGAAATTAAGATAGTGGGGAGTCTCTCCATCACTTCACAGCACACCCAACATCCAAATGCCACCTACAACATCCAAATGCAAAATTCTAAAACGTTGTCTTTAGTACAGTTTGAATGTACATTTTCCCAGTCAATGAGAGAGTAATTGAAGTCAAGCAGGTAGACAGGATTATTATGTTTGCAGCAACTGCAGCACACAGTGAGTCCACTAAACTGAATGTAATTGCCAAGTTATGTCTCTATCATGGCAATTCAAGGGCAATGTTGTTATCAAGGCCATGCCTATCTCTTACCGGGAAACTTGATGCATTCCAGTTTTCACACAGGGAAAAAAAGAGTGCAAAGAGTGTTCAGTAAATACTGGGTTCTCTAGCCACTAGACTTCACCTGCCTAGTGTTCCTTTTAAATACTTAACACTTCCCAGTCTTGTATTGTAGACTGAAATTCATCCAAGTGGAAGAGACAAAATGAATTCAAATTATAAGAACAAGCCTAAGTAAGTGGAGAATTTTGCTTAAGCAGCAGTTTACAGAAGGAGGGACCCAACTACAAATGCAAGGAACTGGTGAGTCAGGTCCGTAATTCTAGAATACTGCTAGCAAAGCAAAATGCCAATATACTAAAATTGTTTCATGCATTGTGAGCATCAAACATGAATTCACTAGAGCTTTATATGTTTTCTTGGTGATTGCTAGAACCGGTATAATAAAATCCAATTATTAAGCCTTCAATAAGTATAGACAACATACAGCAAAATTATGAGATGATGAGATGCAATAAAATATGTCAGTTCCCCAAATCTTAACATACTGTGCAATCATTTGTGAACTGGATTTTCTTCTGGAAGGCAGCCAGACAGACACTGGAAGGTAACCAATGTCTCCAATGGATTCCAGTTATGAACACATATGCATTCAAAATGTGTGGAGCTTTGCCTACTTGATAAAAACCTAGCTCCTTCAGATAATCACAAATTTTTATTTCCAATTAAGCAACATATCAGCTGTCTAATTTCAGGATTCCTTGTTCTTCAATGTGATTTCTTCAGATTGTTTTTCAGTTCATTATTGAAATAATGTAATTTCCTGGAGAGTTGCAAATGGTGCACAAGGATCCAGTAGTGGGCTATGGGGCAACAAATGCTGCTGGTGTGCAAGCTGGGATCCACTGAACTCAAGGGGGCTTACTTCTGAGTAAACATGTACAGCATTGCACTGCTAATTTAGCATGGGGTGGGCAGGGTGAGCACAGAATTAGTTTCTAGGGGCCAGATTCAACACAAGGACTTCTGCTAGCGCAGTGGGGCTTTCCCTCTTCTCCTCCCCCTGTACCCCCCCAAAATTGGCTTGGGAGAACCTAAAAACAGTGGGTGGGTAGATAATTCTGTCTGGCAAGGTGAAATGCTTGTATGGACAGAATGATTGCCATAGCACCACAATGAATTACTCCCAAGGTTAGAAATGGAATTAACAAATTAGTTGGTGCAGAACATACACAAACGGTCGGTTGGGTAAGTCTGTTTGTTGTTGTTGTTGTTTAGTCGTTCAGTCGTGTCCGACTCTTTGTGACCCCATGGACCATAGCACGCCAGGCACTCCTGTCTTGCACCACCTCCCGCAGTTTGGTCAGACTCATGTTGGTAGCTTTGAGAACACCATCTCGTCCTCTGTCGTCCCCTTCTCCTAGTGCCCTCAATCTTTCCCAACATCAGGGTCTTTTCCAGGGAGTCTTCTCTTCTCATGATGTGGCCAAAGTATTGGAGCCTCAGCTTCATGATCTGTCCTTCCAGTGAGCACTCAGGGCTGATTTCCTTCAGAATTGATAGGTTTGATCTTCTTGCAGTCCATGGGACTCTCAAGAGTCTCCTCCAGCACCACAATTCAAAAGCATCAATTCTTCGGCGATCAGCCTTCTTTATGGTCCAGCTCTCACTTCCATACATCACTAGTCTGTTTACTAATTATTATTACTGAAAAAAGTTACAAATTTACCCGAGGATAGCCTGGTGAGAAAAAGATAGCCTAGTGAAAAAGAGCACAGGGCGTCTGCATCTTTAATAGTGGTAATAGAAAAGGGACCTCAAGAAGATAGCTACCCCTGCTGTCATCCCTTCTTCTATACAACTTTTAAGGTGCAAGGGTCCTGTGCTCTTTCACAGGAGTCATGTCCTCTTTTCCCATGACTACCCTAAAGGCAGTGCTCCCCCCACCCCACAGGAGTACTCAAGAGTAAGAAGTACTGGCACTTCTCTCTTTTTTGGTGTGATGCTTACTGTAATAACTTCATGATGAGTACTAGCTTCTATTTTTCGGGGGGGGGAGCACTGCCTAAGAGTACACATATATTCGTATTTTGCTGCTGCACACCAGTCTCTTTGATGTGAATAGCAGCAATAGAAAAAACAAAACAAAACTGAAAGGTGAAATAGGTTTTGAAGGAGGATGTTATATCAAGTTTGTTAAAAGAATATGGGAGCGAGCAATTAAGAAAGTTTGTTTTTAATGTTGAGAAGCTTTGCATTTGAGAGCTGTGAGTAATGCGGGGAGGGGATCAGAATATATGGTATTTACATGCACTAGGCAGCTCTCTGTAGATGATGTATACCGTAGTCCATGTTGCACAATCAGACCACGTGTGTCTATGCACGTTTACGGAGAACTAAGGCTGCAATCCTAACCCCACTTAACTGGCATTAAGCTACATTGAATTCTATTGGACTTACCTTTGATATCTTTGAAAACAATTTCCCCTAATATGATGCAACTTTGTGTGTTATTTTCACTAAAATACACTTTACCCTAGAATGTGTATTTCTGTACACATCAAATACTTAGGCTGCAAATCTAAACACATTTACCTGGAAGAAAGCTCCACTGAACACAGTTACTTCTGAGTAAACATGCACAGGATCTTGCTTGTAGCTAGGCATTTAATTATATTGCTTTTGATTTACTGTATGAATTGAATCTGAAGCCACAATGCCAAATGAAACAGCTTTGCAAACTCAAGAATAATTAGGCCTACTGGACGGTGCTTGACCTCTGCATAATCTGGTTGGCAGATATAAATAGCATTTATTTGAATCACAGTCCATAAGAATAGTTATGATTACACTAATTGCAATGCAATCCATTCCTTTGATTATTCCCTTCCCCTCCTAAAAAAAAAGCCCTGTGGACCATTTAACAGGCTCGCAAAAGTTGCTATTTGGTGATGACACTGTAATCAAAAATAAACTGAAGTAGGAAACATTAAAGTTGGATAAAATTAGCACAAGAAGAGTGCATAGAATAGGATAGTAATAAGATACTGTTAAAAGACTGCTGCAATCTGAAACTTTGACTGTGAACTAGAGCCAATATAACTTCTTGTTCCTGATTTCATTGACAATTGTGGGATTATATTTTGTTGACTTGATTGAAGGCACAATCAATGGGACCTGTTCATGATTGGCACTTGATCAATAACATCCAGCCACAAAAAAATCCTGGCCCAATTTTTGCATCATCTCGACCTTTGTTTTAAGAACAGATTTGTACCAGCTGATGCTGTATAAAAGGATTACTGATTTACTCATAGAATTTTGTCAAACTGTAAAAAATGAGCAGTGGGCATTAATGAGGCATGTACTGAGTCTTTTGTGTTACATAATCACCATGTCAACTAAGCATTACAGAAACCGCTATCACCACATTGCTACAAATGCAGATTATAGTCTGGAGAAATGGCCGGAAGCAAAGGAGAAAAAACATGTGTGTTGCTTAATCCAAGGGAACAGAGGAAGGAATAAAGAGGAGCAGAAGAGGAGAGCAGTAGAGGTAAAAGGTGAAACAATGCTTAAGAAGGCAATCTCACCAATGAGAGTAGGTGAGATTGGTGACCAGAGAAGCCAATTTAGGGTTTAGTACAGGCAAGTGTGAAAAATACATTCAGAATGATTCAAACGTTTGGAATTTTTATTTCACCTAGCATTATCATTATAAGAAAGTAGAGCTAATGGATTACTCTTGTACAGTTTTGTTTTGTTTTTAAACTGGGGAACAATGCCAGGGAAGGTGTGTGAACCATTACTTAAGTGCAAGACTAACATTTCTGTAAGCAGCCCTTCTAACTTTCAAGTATTATCTGGCCAGATAAAGCAGCATCATTTGCAGTGCTTCTAGAAGCTGAGATTTGTTTTTTTGTTTTTGCAAGAGAATGAATAGGGAGTTTAATCTCGTGAGCTTAATCTCGAGCAGCCAAAGCTTTACTTTCCAGTAGCAGAGATCAATGATCATGCAGAAAGAAACTGTGGCCAGTGGCCATTCTCTAAAGTGCTAATAGTAAACACACCAAAATTAATACACGTTATAGCTGATGCAGATATTTCGGACATGGAGAAAGAGCTACTTAATGTAAAAACTTCTTTGCTATTGAGAAATATGTGTAGCAAACTGCCTGGTGCATGTAATTTCCTACAGAATTGTAAATTGCAGGTGCTGAGGCTGTGATCTAGACTGGGAGAGGAGCAGGAGGCAAAGAGTTAAAGCCCTTCTACCCCCATGCCAAGCTACAAATCTGAATCAGGGCGCCCACACCTGTAAATTGTTCTTGTTTTTAGAAATTGTGCAATTGGTAATTGTGTGATGGGCATCTTGTCTTGTTTGAGTCTTAGCTGTTGTTCCCAAGATGCCACAACCATTACACTCCTTATCTATGCCTTCCCAGACATTTCCCTTCATGCTATCTCTCTGATCTATTCTACAGGCCTTTTAAGTTTACTATGGTGCCACAGGTACAGTATGTTTCTAGCTCTACCCCTCATACAATTCATGATCTGCTCACAACATCCTCTGCCACAAGGGGTGGTGATGAGGACTTGCTTTGATGGTTTTAGAAGTGTATTAAATAAACTCAGCGGCTTTTATTTGCTTCTTTGATTGATTGATTGAGTTACACACCACCCTTTATCATAAGATCTCAGGGCAGAATAAAATAAAATAAAGGATACAAACTAGTAAATAAGTAAAACAAAATGGTAAAACAAGGTCCTCTGATGAACGCAGAGTCTGAGACACTTTATATGAGGAGACGCGGTCATTCAGGTATTGCAGTCCTGAGCCGTTTAAGGGTGTATACGTCAAAACAAGCATTTTGAATTGGACCCGGAATCTAACTAGCAACCAGTGCTGCCAGGCCAGGATTGGTGAAATATGCTCTAACTGCCTTGTCCCAGTGAACAACCTGGCCACTGAATTCTGCACCAGTTGAAGCTTCCAAACCATCTTCAATGGCAGCCCTACGTATAACACATTGCAGTGTAACTAAACAGGAACATATATATAGACAAGGCAGGCATCTGCACCTGACACCCTTGAGAAACTGCCTTGATCCAAATGCCTGGGCAGCATGTCTTGCCTGCTCTGTGCTCCTATTATTATTATTATTATTATTATTATTATTATTATTCTACCCCTCATTGTTTTTATTTTTCTGGCCCAGCACTCTGAGCAGTGTCAGTCAGCTGGATCTAGCCATGCTTTTGATTTCCCTCATCTCAGCATTACTCTGGGGCACTGTGGGAAATTAAAGAGGGATGTATACACAGCTGCCCAGTGCTGCTTGGAGCCATTGCAACCAAAGAAGTTCAAAAGGGCCGAATGACACAGGGCATCTTGCCCGGGGCCCTCTCAAGGAAGGAGCCAACCTTGCACCCAGATTCAGAGGTGGCAAGCCGCTGAGGGCCAGTTGCTAGGGAGACAAATGGGGGAGGGCCTCAGAGTTCCTCTGAGCATGTCCAGAGCGCACTGCTCAAAGGCAGTATCTCAGTGGAAGCGCCTGCCCTGAGATGAGACCCTATGGCAGAGGAGCCATAGTTCAGTGGTAGAGCACCAAACTTACTTACTTACTTACTTACATTTATATCTCAACTTTCCTCCGAGGAGCTTAAAGTGGCGTATGTAGTTCTCCTCATTTTAGCCTCACAACAACTCTGTGAAGTAGGCTAGGCTGAGAGTGAGTGACTGGCCCAAGATCACCCAGTGAGCTTCCCAGCTGAGTGGGGATTTGAACCCTGGTCTCCCAGGTCCTGATTCAACACTCTTACCCCCCTACAACACACCATGCTTTCTTTTCCTCCTTCCTACACCACTTTGTGAACACTCCTGTGCCCTTTATGGCTGGATTTAAAATATTTGCTACATCTTCTTTTCCACAGGCTGAACAAGCCTCGTGGCAAAATGAAACCTCACCTGGCTGGTAGTGAGAAGGACAACAGTCAGAGTGGAGTGTGTGGGAGCTGGGAAGAAGCAGGCAGAAGCCAGAGGCTGAGAGCCACGATGGATTCCTGCTTGAGTCCAAGGCTGTGACTATGGGAGAAGCAAGACCTTCCATGGTGTTAATGCTATCAGCCCTGGGTGTAAAGAAATGATACACCATAATGATACCATTGTCTATGCTGTCCCTCATTATTCCAAGGAAACCAAACCCTGGGTATTGTGCCCTGTAAGGCAAGTATTATGCCCTCTCACTGGGGGGTGCCACCACGGCCGCAAGTCTCACCATCCACCCACTGGTGATGGACGCTGTGTGGCCAAGGGATGCAGGAGCTCGTCATCTCCCAGTTCCTGCTCAGAGTGCTTCTCAGGTGAGGCAGGCAGGCAGGACAGGGAGCACCTCCGTTCAGGGTGGCAGCTGCAGAGGTGTGGCTAAAATTTTTTGCGCCTGGGGCAATTGTCCTGGTAGGCCCCACTCCCCCATGCTATGCCTCTGCTTGGAACCCCTGGAATCTCTCACCATTTGAAGATTGGGGTAGCATGCAACAGTATAAAGCATTTTGGCCACAATGCCTGAAGAGAGGGCACAGCCACCCAAAGAATTAAATCAGCAGTATTTGGATGCAATGACCTGCCAAGGAAGCTGCAAGGGGAAGCAGGGGAGGATACTATATCTGTTTAGGTATGTTAAGGAATGTTATTAGAAAATTGGTAAAGAATGTAAATAACAATTATAGCATCCAAAACTTCCCAGGACAAACAGTCTGTTGGGGGAGGGATTTTGCTTTGAAATTCCCTCGCTATCACAACATTAGCAGGCTTTTTCACAGGCTTGTTATATAGTACATTTCAATTATTAATGTTTTTAATGTTTTGGTGGAATGATTTTTATTGTGCATTTCAATTATATATGGATTTCATAATTGATTTTATAGTTGTAAATGGGTTAGAAACCACTTGGGAATATGCATTTAATAATAACAATAATAATATAAACAGAAAAAAATGATGTTTATTTATAAATCATCTAAGTCAGAAATGAGCACTGAGATAAATTTATGAGGGTGAGATAAATGATTCAGAATTGAGAACAGCCAAAAAAGAAGAAAAAGTGGCCAATTGCAACCATGCACAAATAATGTATATATAGTAATATAGAATAGACGTAGGTCATTTCTATCTGCACAAATAATTTACAATAGAAATAAGTATTTTCTATTGTAGATTATTTTCCCTGTGAAATAAACATATCAATTATTTGCGTTTACATTTAACTTGTAATATTGGCCAAAAAAAGTGTTTTATTGTCATTTTGCATTAAATGCATTCTTATAGGCTTTATATTTCTGAAATTAAGGGCACAATCTGAACCCTAGATCTGTCAGGATATATGGGGTTAGAATCCAGTGGATCTCTGACTGAGCCAGGATGTTCCAAGCTCAGCCGGGTTACACCAACATAACTCCCTTACCTGACCCAAGCAGAGATATGCCAGCATCTCTTGCCCATCCTGGCTCAGCTGGGACACAGCATGGCCACGTGACCCTGTGGACCCAGCATAAGTTGCGCCATCAAAAAGGGTGGTTTAAAAGGCTTGTTTCCCCTCTCATAGGCTTAGCCCTGCTCCTGAACGGAGTCTGGATCTGGCATAACTTTTGACAGCTACACTGCAGCTGGAATAATTTACACTGGCTCCCCATAGTTAGGCTTGCTCCCCCAATTCATTACATTGTGGCTTATTGTATATTATTTTTGCAAAATGGCAATCAGTGTTTGGTTTTCATTGCTTTTGTTCACAAAAGAGCTATCTCAGTCCTTGTTGCTGTCCTTGGTGAAGCACATGGCTTCCAGCTGGATACTGCTCCCCCCCCAAAAAAAAGATTAGGACTGTGGAACAGAGGAGAGAATTTCACCTTTTTAACCCACCCAATGCCACCCCTGAGCCTGCTGTTTGCCCCCTGAAGGCACTGTTTGCTGCATCATTTTCTGCTGGGGATTCCAGTACACATAGTCCCAGTGGAGAAGACTCCCCACAATGCCCTACCCACTGTCACCCCTTTCCCCTGCCCTGCCCTAGATGAACTTGAGGGGCAGGGGAAGTGGGTGCTATGGGCAATACTCACTGGGCCAAGGTGAGCAGAGCCCTCATTTGCCTTTGAACAGGGATGTTAGCTTTTGCAAGCACTCCGTTGGAAAGCTTGCAATATCCTAATTTCCTCCTCCTTTTTTTTTACAAATGTTATTAAAATAACTAGAAAAGGTTCAAAAAGAGCAATCAGATTTATAAAAGCCTGGAGCACATCCCCCATGAGAAAATGCTAGAGTGTTCAGGGCTTGCTATTTTTAAAAAGAAAAGAAAAAAGATGACTAAAGGGGAATATGATAGAGGTTTATCAAATTGCGAAATAATGTGTAGATAAGAGAGAAGTTTTTTCCTCTCTAATTAGAACTCAGGGTCACTAATGACGTTGATGGAGAGTTAGATTTAGGACACACAAGACGAAGTTCTTCTTTACACAATGCATAAATTTAAAGTATTTGCTGCCACAACGTGTGGTGATTATAGCTGTTAGCTTAAATGGTTTTTAAAGGAAGATAGGACACACTCATAGATGATAAATCTGTCAGTGGTTGTTAGCCATTGTACAGAGGGCCGTGCCTCATAACAGGAGTTGCTAGAGGGAAGGTGGTTGATTTCATGGCGTGTTTAAATATGAGCTGGCCACAGATTGAAACAAGATGTTGAACTGGACAAATCTACTTATCATCTCATCTAGTAGGTCCCTTCTTATGACAGCCTGATTACTCCTGCTTTCAATTTGTGGCACACTGTGATCCAAATAACATAAATTAATTGGGGGTGGTAAGAATGCATGGAGGGAGCAGGTTTGCGCCAACAGGTTGTATTTAAATACCCTTTGGTCCCTCCAGCCTATAAACCTATTATCAGGATTCCCAGATAGAATATTGGTTTATTGTGGACATTACAGTGGAAGGTGTTACTGTAATAGCTACATAGCAGTGGCTGCAAACTGTTTGGGCCAGTGGGCACACTTCCCAACTGAGGAAACTGTTGTGGGCACCACACACCCACACCCAAGCCACACCCTATTCTACTGGATGCATGCTTCTTTCAAGTTTAGTCAGTGGAAGAAGGAGCACCAAAGAAATCCTCTGTGGGAACATATGCCCCTGCAGATGATGATGATGATAATTTATTATTTATACCCCGCCCACCACTCTGGGTGGCTTCCATCAGCATATTAAAAACACGACAAAACATCAAACATTAAAAACTTCCCTAAACAGGGCTGCCTTCAGAGGTCTTTAAAAAGTCAGGTGGTTGCTTATTTCCTTGACATCTGATGCGAGGGCGTTCCACAGGGCAGGTGCCACTACCGAGAAGGCCCTCTGCCTGGTTCCCTGTAGCTTCACTTGTCGCAAGGAGGGAACTGCCAGAAGGCTGGACCTCAGTGTCTGGGCTGAACGATGGGGGTGGAGTTGCTCCTTCAGGTATACTGGGCTGAGGCTATTTAGGGCTTTAAAGGTCAGCACCAACACTTTTAATTGTGCTTGGAAACGTACTGGGAGCCAATGTAGGTCTTTCAGGACCAGTGTTGTCATGATGTCATGATGGTGACCCCTCCATACAGTGGCTCCAAAAGGATTGATGCACTGCTGCTAAATTACCACCAGGCAAGCATGCCTACAAATGGATTTTGGTTGCAGCTTGGATGAGCATCTGATCTCTATGAGCCATACGGCAAACAGCATTGTCAACCCAGTACTGTTAATTCATGCAAGGGAAGTGTCAGGCAAGCAGCTGCATCACTGCACTGTCTCTTTTGTTTTTCCCTTTCTGGGATGGTTCTCACATTTACAACTCGACTGACAAATGTGTGGGGCAAACGACTAAAGACAAAAGGAACCCAAATATCCATCCATTTTACCAGGCCTATCACAAGTTACCCTCCCAAATCCACCTGTGCAGTGCAATCCAGATGCCAAGCAAAAGGCAGGTGCAATTCAGAAAGATACCTCCTGATGGATGAGCGCAAGCTTAAAGGAGAAGAAAACCAGAAGGTTCACCAGCCAATCTTGAGAGACAGGAATCGGTCTCAAACATGGGATCAGTCAGATTCTCAGAGTGAGCCAGAACTTTGGGCATGGAACGCCAGGAAGTAATTAATGAAGGCAAGAGTGCATTTGAGCACACAACAGAGTGTGATTCCCCTTGCCACACAGTAACCACAACCACCTTCCCATACTTCTGGGAGAGGGGTTGGAAGGTACAACATGCATTGAGCTGTTCGTTCCCTTTTCCTCCTTTGGCAGAGTCCCTAGGCCTTTGGGCTACTTGAAAGATAAGACATTCCACACGAGAAGCCACTTCTACGCAGGACACACAGCTGCACCTGGACGTCTGCCTGTCGCGCAACTTCTAAAGGCCACAGAAGCCCTGTAAGAAACGAATAGGAAAGCAGAGCGGGAGGGACGTCAGCCAACCCCGAGGCAGCAGGTTTCCGCGCTGGCCCTCAACTCACCTTTGCAGCCACAGCAATGGGGAAGAGGTCCTCCTCCTGCCCCTGCGAAGCGCTCAGCAGGGCAGCGAAAAACAGCAGCGCGAGACCCCAGGAGCCGGGGCGCGCGGACTCCTTCATGCCTCACGGCGCGCTTTCCCCTCAACTCTTTGGCGCGCGGGCGCCCTCCCTCTCGGGTACTCCTCTCCCTCGCCTTCCCTGTGCCACAGGTCGCCCGGTCCACCGCTCCGTCCCTGACAGACCCGCTCCTCCTCCTCTTGCCACTTTCCCTCAGCGTCGAGTGAGTCCCCCAACGGTGCGGCGGCGCGGTGCTGGCGCCTCTCTCTCTCGCTGCTTGATTTGCGCCCCCCGAGAGAGGTCCTCGTATGGGCAGCCCCTCGGGATAGCCCGGGGCGGGGCCGAAGGCGCGTGGAAGCTGGAGGTGCGAGAGGGGAGTTGGGGGGGAGGAGAGTCGAGGGCGGGGCGAAGCAACCCGCAAAGAGAGAGAAGCGAACCGCGAGAACCGCTTCACGCCTGGCTTGGCGCCGCTTGCTTCGCCGGGGCCGGGAGAGCGCGGCGGGACGCCGAGGCTGAGGCGCAGAGACGCGAGCGGCTCCTCAGGGCTTGAAGTGAGGTATATCAGAGACTCTCGCGCGAAGGGAATGCGTGGCGCGCGCGAGGAAGCGAAGGTGTCAAGGGAAGTGGGGCGCGTCTCGCGTCAGGCACCTGTGGCGACGTTCTCTGTGGGAAAAGGGCGCTTTTTCCCTCTCAGCCTTTTTTCTATGGTGGTCCTTAAGTTTCCACCCAGGAACGTCCGAGCCCTAAAAAAAAGTCTCTTGGATAGAATCCCACCGTGTTACTCTCCCCCCCCCACGCCCCCGGTTTGGCTTGCGGATTAGGGACGGGAGGTAAAGCGACGTAACCGTCAGACATTTGCCTAAGCATCCAGTACAGCTGGCCGCGCGCTGGGGTCGTTGCCAGAGGGTTTTTGCTGGCTCTCCGAGGTTTGTTTTCCTGTCAGGCATATGATGAAGTAGGCTGTTGCCTGTGGGCGCTTGGATAATAAGGGGGCGGGGGGCGCATGTCAACAAGGCAGTTTCTCGGTCCGACAGCAATAGGCAGTAGCTGTCCCATACGGGGATCAAACCTGCAACCTTGGGGTTATCAGCACCACATTCTAACCAACAGCTGTCTGGAGATACTGTACATAATTCACCATGCTGAAGCTAAGCAGGTCTGGACCTGGTTAGTGACTGGTTGGGTGACTGGCTGGGATCTACACTGGTGCCACATCATGTTCCATGGCAGAAGAGAGGCAGGATATAAATGCAGGACAATAAATATCACTAGGAAACTTGGTATGTATGCTTCCAAAGTAACTCTTACACTGCAAATTGATATCTGAAGGGAGGCATCTCAAATATTTTTGCTTTGCTAACTTGCATAGATATTCAACTTTCTCCAGTGCTAGGGTGGGGCTGGCAAAGCACAATCTGAGCTCTGCTTCAGGCAGCAAAAAAACTTTGGCCCACTTAGACCCAGGAGGCACAATTTCCCACTGACTTTCCAGGTAGAGACTTTAAATATATCAGGCATACTGAGCCAATGCATGACATTGTAGGCCAATGTGGCTCCAACTAGTTCCAGATGGAATAACCAATGGTCAGGGGTGATGGGGAGAGATCAGGAGAGCACCATGTTGGCTACCCCTGCTGTAAGATATACAAGCACTAGGCCAGGCATCCCCAAACTGCGGCCTTCCAGATGTTTTGGCCTACAGCTCCCATGATCCCTAGCTAACAGGACCAGTGGTCGGGGAAGATGGGAATTGTAGTCCAAAACATCTGGAGGGCCGAAGTTTGGGGGTGCCTGCACTAGGCCAAGCCTACCAAGGCAAGGAAAAATAATATGGCATAACAGTGTGTGATCACTAGCCCATGATGCCCAGTGTTGCCTATTTGAACTTGCAGCAGCTCTCAACGGGGTCTCAGGCTGGGGCTGAGCCGCTACATGAAATTCCGAAAGCTGCATTGACCCTGGATAGCTCAGCTGGTTGGAGCGTGGTGCTGATATTACCAAGCTTGCAGGTTAGGGACAGCTGCATATTCCTGCATTGCCAGGGGTTGGACTAGATGATCCTCAGGATCCCTTCCAACTCTATGCTTCTATGAAGATGGCAGTGGTTGAACCTGGAACCTTCCATTAGTGATTCCTGTTTAGCAGCAGCAATCCATGCAGATAATACAGTCGAAAACAATAGTACAAATGTTACCACACCCATTATAGCATCTGTTCCTTTCATTTATGCACCATCACTAGAAAGTTGGCCTTGGAACATGAGCAGTCTGTTCCATCAATCCCATTTTCACCCCATGAATAAAATGGGTAACTTGAAGGGCTGGTGTTCTGGGCTGCATCATCTGTGGGGATTGATCCCTGCATATTCCTGCTTTGAGAAGGTGATGATCCTCAGGGTCCCTTCCAGCTCTATGATTCTACGTGCACCTCAATGTGCAAAGGAAACATTGCAGCCTTTCCTAATCTTCTTGAAAATGGCTGTGGACGACGCTTGTGTGTGAGGCACAGAAGTGTGTCCTGAATAAATTTATGTCAGCTTTTCTTCTGATATCTCAGTCTTCAAGGGAGATACTTTACAAGCAAGCAAAGTATGCTGAATAGAGAAGTTAAACCAATAGCCTCACTTTGAAGCAATTTATGTATACCGGTAAGTGCATGCTACATTCCTAATTTTACTGAGTTGGAATATGTACATTGGCATGATCATGTCTAGGAATTGAAATACCAAGTGAGTTATTGGTGGGGTGGGGTGTGCAGCTTATCTGGAGGCAGGTCACTTGGGCACCGAAGTACATGTTATGTTTGCTGGGTGATCACACTGAATGTTAGTTTCAAGCAGGCGCTAAAGGGGTGGGTAGGTAGGGAGTTCTGATCAAGATTAGGCCCATGGCATGTGGGGAATTACCCTTAACTCCTGCATTGCAGCCCCGAGGAAAACATCCTCTCTCCTCAGAGCTGCTATCAGCACAGTGCATTTGACATAACATACAGCCTGGCATTTGGCTTCGCAGACATGACAGCTGCTAGGGAATAGTGTCCATTGTGCGTCTATATTTTTAGTCTGAATCCTTATACAGAACTGTTACCAGTCCTTTTGCCTGGAAAAGAAACAATGTGAATTTGTGTGCATAACCATTCCTTTGTACACCATGGTAAAGGGGTGCATTATATCCGTGAGTTTTATGTACATTCTTTAAAAAATGTACAGCTCTTCAGCATGCCATGTAACCTGTTAACTTGTACAGGCTCACATGAATAGTCCCTTATGAACATTACCTTTTCACTGGAATTTACCATGGGGTTTATAGCAGTGGCTCAAGCGCCAATCAGTTACTGCCTTTGACCACAATAGCAGAAAGATTTGGCTTTGACTAACATGGCCATTGAGTTACTCTGTCATTTCCCTGCTCACAACAGATTGAGCTATGGCAGCAGGTGCAGTAAGATGATCCTGCTGTCTTGTCTGTAAGGATTTTTGCATTAACTGATCCAGGGAAAGAAGGTGTTACTTCCTGAAAACCAGCCTTGAGTACAAATTGGGAATGATGCTTCCATTTAAGAATGACATACTTCCAGTAGTCCCCTACTCCTCTGTTCTTTTTAATATTAAGTTATACTTGCCTGTGTTTTTCATGCTTATATTGACAATACCAGAGTCCTGTGGACATGTTATCCAATGAAATCTAATAGGCATAAAACACATTTCAAAAGAAGTATCAATAACCACGGACAGCAATGGTAGCATACTTTCAGCACCAGCAGATATACTGTATTTGTATTGGTTTGCTAAGTGCATCCACACACCATGATTGTGTATCTAGGGGAAAGCTGGGGTAGCTTAAAAGTGGTTAAGTCTCTCCTTGGGATTTCTGAAGAAAGTGAGCACGACAATGTCTTACAAGTAGGGTTCCCTTAAAAAATGGTCTGGAAACTGTCAGATGGTCCATAATAGGGCAGCATCTCGGATGGGCTAGCCCCACCTTATTACATCAATATTTTGTCATCTGCACTGGCTCCCAGTTTATCTCAAGGCTCAGTTCAAAGTGCTGGTAAAGCCTTAAAGAAGGTTGAAGCCAGGTTGCCTGAAGGCTCGTCTGCTCCCATACACCTCTTCTTGCCTAGGGTCGAATACAATATTCAAAGGGTCTTCTCAACTTGCTCTCCTGACACCAGTTGTGGCATTTGCTGCACTGAGTGAATAATTTGTAAATACTGTATATTATTCCTTACTTTTTCTTTTTCAGAAACACAATAACATTTTAGGTTCTTGTTGCTATTATTCTTTTCTTTTTTCCCCTAAATTTCATCTACTTTTATTCTGTTGTAGCTGTTTTTTTGATGTTTAGGTTCTGTTTTTTATATTTTATGGTTTATGGTAGTATTCCACTATGTTTTACTCAGAGCAGAGCCATTGAAATGAATGAACACAATTAAGTCAAGTCTGTTGATTTCAGTGAGTAAAAATTGTGAACCACCAGGAGAACCTTTTGCTAACTGGTAGTTAAGAGATGAGGGACACGGGTGGCGCTGTGGTCTAAACCACTGAGCCTAGGGCTTGCCGATCGGAAGGTCGGCAGTTTGAATCCCCGCGATGTGATGAGCTCCCGTTGTTTAGTCCCTGCTCCTGCCAACCTAGCAGTTCGAAAGCACGAAGTGCAAGTAGAAAAATAGGTACCGCTCCAGCGGGAAGGTAAACGGCGTTTCTGTGCGCTGCTCTGGTTCGCCAGAAGCTGCTTAGTCATGCTGGCCGCATGACCCGGAAGCTGTCTGTGGACAAACGCCGGCTCCCTTGGCTTATAGAGCGAGATGAGCGCCGCAACCCTAGAGTCAGGGGTACCTTTACCTTTTAGTTAAAAGGTGATATAAGTACCGGTAAGTAATATTAAATAAATCCTTCCTGAAAGATGTGTTCACTTCCACGACTATGTTTCTAGTGCTATCCAGACAGATGTTGTGAATAACATTGCCCATCTTCCACTATTTTCTTTTTGGAAGAAGTAGACTGCTGTGAATATGTAAAAGAGTAAGTTGCATCTGCCCTCCTCTTCCTTCTGTGTAGATTCGCTGGGACATGATTTCGGGGTGGGGTGGGGGCATAATAGATAGATAGATAGATATATAAGATTATGCACTGTGTGGAGTGCATAGGCCTGTCTCATAATATCACAATTCATCCTCCAGCAGATGGAACAGACAAGACCAGTAGCAGGAAGGCATCTACTGCACATGCTATAGAGAGAAACAAGGGGCAGATGCGGCTCATCAAACTGGGAAAGGTAGCCCATCTAGAAGAAGGAAAATTCTGATCCTAAACCCCCACTGCCTATACTCATTTGTTAGGAAGGCTTTGGGAATAAAGTGAGTGTCTAAGTACCAAAGACTATCCAGGGAGGGCCCAAACAGATATATTAAATCTGTGACAGAAGGCATCTAACTTGTCTCTTCTTTTGTTTTAACAATAGAAGCATTGGGGTCCACAGAGGAGGGTCAGGGATATAGCACATGGGAAGAGGGCTTTAACCCTTCCCCTACATTGCAGTCCCCAATGAAAAAGAAACCTCCAATCTGCTGTGAGGTGCCAGTGGTGCTGTGGCGCTGTGGTCTCAACCACTGAGCCTCTTGGGCTTGCCAATCAGAAGGTCAGTGGTTCAAATCCCTGCAACAAGGTGAGCTCTCGTTGCTCTGTCCCCGCTCCTGCCAACCTAGCAGTTCGAAAGCATGCCAGTGCAAGAAGATACAGTAAATAGGTATTGCTGCAGCAGTAAATGGCGTTTTCGGTCGCTCTGGTTTTCGTCACAGTGTTCTGTTGTGCCAGAAGCAGTTTAGTCCTGCTGGTCACATGAACTAGAAAGCTGTCTCTGGACAAATGCTGGTTCCCTTGGCCTGAAAGCTAGATGAGTGACGCAGCCCCATGGTTGCCTTTGACTGGACTTAACCATCCAGGGGTCCTTTGCCTCTCTTGAAGCTAACAGCAGCTTCTCGAGGAGAGGGTTTAATGGAATCATGGTTTGGGGTAAAACATTAACTCCCCCTTGCCACCTGCCATTCCTCTATTGTTAAAGGGGGTAAAATAAACGTGTAAAATATACAGTAGTCTTATATTCATTGTCATATTTATTTGCTTTGAACTCTAGCTCATGGCTGAGGGGAGATTCAAACAGAGAACTTTTTAATTTGTAGCTTGGGCTCTTAACCCCTATATCAAACCAGACATGTGGCTTTAGCTTGATCCACAACTCAGTTCCAGAAACATGCTTGGATTCTGATAAATAATGGCTAGTTCCATAGACGAAATATTGGCTAGTTTCCACATGCCAAAGGGGCTTTCAACTTGAGGTTTTCAACCAAGAGCATTTGCTGTACTGCTTGATAAACCTCTTTTGGAACTGAGGTTAGTTTTGAAACCAATTTGTCACATGACAGTGGAGACTGCTGTTTAAAAGGAAGTATGTTAAGAATCCCACCAAGCATGCACAAAGCATAATTAGAGAAGGTTTTAGATACAGGTCATTTTGGGGAAATTAGGAAGCTGCCTTATGCCAGATCAGATTTTTTTTTGTCCTATCTAGGCTAGTATTTCCTACTCTGGCTGGCAGCAGCACATTACCCAGCAAGCATCCCATGATCCTTTTCTTTTTTAGCTAGAGATGCCAAGGATTGAACCTGGTACTTTCTGCATGCAAAACATGCACTCTGCCACTGGGCAATGGGCATCCCTATAAAGATGAAGACCTACTGGGCCAGATTTAACTAATATATCCTACTAGCAGAAGCAAGTACTTCCACCAGCACAGCAGGGCTCCCCCTAATCTCTCCAGCTGTTGCAGAGGATTGAGAGGACCTCCAAAACAGCATGTGGGGGAAGGAGAGGAGATCATTCCATCAAGTAAGCTGAAATGCTTGTGTTGATGGAACCATTGCCACAAAACTATGTTTATTTCCTCCCTTTGTATCAAACCCTTCATAATTGCTTAGAAAAATGCAGCCCTTTAACCCTCATGAGATTTGTTTCATGCACAAATGTTTTGCAAACATCAAGCAAAAAAATTCTTATCTATTTGTGTTTGTTTGTGAACTTGGTCCTTGAAAAACAAATTTATATTATCCAGATAGTGGGATCAAAATACCTAGAACAGCTGGACTTCATGGAAAACAAGTGAGCATTTGAGCCATGATAATAGAGAGCGCAATTGACCATTTACATTGGACTTTATCTCTAGGAGGATTTGTTGATATTTTCCAACATACCTCACCTGAAACATAATTTCAAAAAAGTGTGGCATGTGAAGCTGAGTCATCTGTATACTTCTCTTATCATCAGATCAAGAACAGCAGACGAATGTGGAACAGGGTTTTCAGGCCAGTAGGAGCAGCGAGACACAGTCCTGATTATTGAAAATTAAATAGTGACGACTTGAACTCAAATGTCCTGATATGAACTGCATCCATTATGTGTTCTTTAAAACGGATTACATTTATTTTCACAGCTGCATGGTAAGCATTATATGCCATCTTTATCAATTCCCTGAAACATTTCTGTTTAGATTTGAAGATGAGGTAATAGTGGTCATTCAGGGCAGAGGAAAATATTAGAGAGTACTGATGAGAAGATTGTTGTAAGTACTTCAGTGGTAAGTAGAAGGCAGGAAAGCCTTTCATGAGCAGAACTTTGCTTGTGGTTCTCTGGATCCAAGCATACAGTGTTTTGAATACAGAACAAAAGGGAAGAAGCAGTAAATAAATGCTATAGAATGATAGGAGCATATTCGGAATATGATATTCCTTCTTGGCGGATAGAGCAAAAGATAAGGAAAGACAAGGTTTCACTGTAAGCTTTTGATTTTGAACATGCAGCTCAGGTAGACGAAGTTGTTAACCCTTGAGGAGGCAGCGGGGAGGTGGCATTACCCCCCCCCCCGACATTCCAATTGTATTGGGCCAGCTCTGTGCATGAATGTTATCCAAATCAAATTATGGTATTTATGAAATTATACAGGAGACGGTGAACATCATGAAATAGCTGCCAAATCTTTACCCTGGGGATGCTAAAGAGTTTTTAAAGTGCTTAGTCTTTCTCTCTGCTTTTTAGATTCCTTGGTATTTTAGTCAATTGGGGTTGAATAAATTAACCTAGATTTTCTTATCCACCAGTTGGCTGATATTTGTTCTTTCACTCCAACCAGTTAAAGGGGTAAGTTATTTGAATCAAAGTTTCCTGCTTCTCTTACTGTTTCCACCTGTTAACAGAATATGTTTCCACAGAGATCTCCCTTCCCAAATGCTTCTTTTTGTATTTGGGAGGTTTATACTATGGGATAACTAGCCTCATATAACCATCACGCACAAAGACATTAAAATCAGCAAGTAAGCTTTCCTGCCAGCCATAGCTATGTCACTTCACCTCGTCTGGGAGGAACTACTAGGCAATCAAGACTTTGTTTGTTTGAGTCTACTATTTGAGTCTGGTGTGTGAGGAAGTCTGAGCTGGTTGCTCCTGCTCAGCTGCATGGCTTTAATCAGCCTTTTTTTGTTTCAGACAAGTGGGAAACTTTGGAAGGATCTTTTAAAGGGAACATCTTTGGAATTCACTTGGAGGGGCACATTTTTAAGGTTTTACCACCTATATGTATACTGGTATATAAGGATGTTGGACCAGTCAAAACAAACAAAAAAGTATTAAATATTTAGTTTCATTTCAGGACACCAACAATGGAATAATAATATTAAAAACCCTCAGTTATTGTAAAATTTAAGGCTGTAGGCATTGATGGATTTGATGTGTCTGCAATTCTATACACACTTACTGGTAAACTCATAGATTTATTTCTAAGTAGACATTAATAGGATTAATAAGTAGACATTAATAGGATTTTGCTTTAAAGCTATAATTGCAAGATTTAAAAAATGCATACTTAAGAATCAGTTAAAAGCCTACTCTTGTGTTAGACTGTTTTAATTTATGCATATCTGTATTCTGTGCCCATAGTATTTCTTTTAACAAAGTATGCATTATAGAAAACACCTGCTGTTTGAGAGCATGCAGTACTTTATAGTTTCAGGTGTTTAAAGATTCTCAATTAATTTGAAAACTGAAGACTGTCAGTACATTGGCTATTTCACAAAGTCAATGAAAGTAATAAGGATAGTAAGTTCTTTACAAAAGAAAAACCATTGGTTTCCAGACTTTCTGTCTGATGGCTGAGGAAAACCTTCACATCTGACATGGAACCACAGCACATCTCAGGAGATCTTGGAATACCTTCTAGGGCAGGCATAGGCAAACTCGGCCCTCCAGATGTTTTGGGAATACAATTCCCAGCATCTCTGATCACTGGTCCTGTTAGTAAGGGATCATGGGAGTTGTAGTCCCAAAACACCTGGAGGGCCGAGTTTGCTTACACCTGTTCTAGGGCACATACTTCGTTCATTCAGCCCTCTTCTAACACAAATAATATCAGACTCACAGGGCAGATATTGATTGGTCCAGATTGGGTTCCCCACCCCTGCATTTTACCTTTAGAAAGCAATTTTCCCAGTTGCTAGTTGCATGAATGGTGTCACATCTGTTTTGGTTCTTAGTAATGGAAGATTGCTTGTCATTATAGACCAGGCATCCCCAAACTTCGGCCCTCCAGATGTTTTGGACTACAATTCCCATCATCCCTGACCACTGGCCCTGTTAACTAGGGATCATGGGAGTTGTAGGCCAAAACATCTGGAGGGCCGCAGTTTGGGGATGCCTGTTATAGACCTTCTTGCAGAGGAACCCATGGTGAACTTAGAACTAACCAGATGGTTCCATGGAATGCAGCTTGAAAGTTACAGAGTGGTAGTTTTCATTGAGAATTGTCAGTTATTTTATGAGAAACTATCATGAATAGTTGTTAATCTATGTTTTGACTATTCCAGCATTTTAATCTTCAGTGCAAGGCTGAATACTGAAAAAAACAAATACTTTGCCTAGAATGATAAAGAAATAGTTTTGGTTTTTTGGGGGAGGAAAAAACCAATATTAAAAAAATATTGACACAGAAGCATGATTTTAACAAGGGAGACAAAGGAAATAGATTTCCATATTCCCACATGAATTCTGTCTCAAGATATAAAACAGGCTGGGAGGGTGAATGACCAGAGAATGCAGATTTTTGTGCATGCTGAAGGTCAAGAACACAAAATGTTTTGGAAATATTTCAGATAAGGAAAAAAGTGATTTAGTTCATTTTACCAGAGAACTCTGCGTTCTCGTTGAAAAATGGAATTTTAAACCTACAGTATGTGTTATTAGGGAGAGAAACAAACTCGCAAAAAAGGTATGCGGCGAGAGTCATTTCAGGGCTGCATCCAGTTGTCTCTTTCCACTCAGGGAAGACTCTTTGATCCAGCAGAGTTTTCCATGACAGAAAGGGAAGGTGACTTTCACTGATTGCCTTCTGTGTCCTCCTTCCCACAAATCTCTGATAGGTGGTTGGAGAATCCTTTGGAGTAGCATGAAATATGACATTGGGAACTGCAAGAGAATGAGGGAATTTGCAAAAAAGTGCATCCATTCCCCTTCCACTCATGGAAGGCTTAATCTACCAGGACCTGGACAACACACATAGATACAACCTGCATAGTTCAATCCAGTCCAGGTACCAGTGGACTTGGCCAAATCTCTGTGTAGTCGGGAGGTCCCTTGCTACTGTCAACATAAATTAAATTAAAGTTAAAACACAGTATATCACAGGGGTGTGGAACCCCTTTCTGTTAAAGTGACCTTATTTATTTACAAAAAATATATATCTATACTGCAATTCCTTTGAAATTATCAAAGCAGTTTATAATACAATAAAATTCACTCAAAATTTAAACACATCACCAGCTGGCTATTAGTGGCTTTTCCTAATAGTCTGCATAAGACTGGCAGTAAAGAAAAGCTTTCAGCAAATGTTGGAAGGTTAATATAGAGGGTGCCTGTTGAATCTCCATTAGAAGAGAACTCCCGAGGAGTGGGCCAATAGCACATCAGTTTCATGTTGATGCCAAATGAGCCACACCAACTTGGTAGACATCCAGTGATGCTTCCACAGATGTTCTCATACCGTATTGGCCCCAAAATAAGCCTCACTTTTTTTTCCAAATTCCAACTGTGCGGCTCATATTCAGAACTGAGCGCTGCCGGCTTGGGGAGGTAGTGCTGGGAGCCGGTAGTGCCGGGAGGTGGGCTCGCAGCATGCTTAGATCCAGGCACTGGGCACCCCTCTGCCCCCCATTCAGGATGGTAGTGCCTGGAGCTGGGCCGCACCCACAAATAAGCCTTGAATTTTAAAGGTGCAGCTTATTTGCAGGTGTGTCTTATATTCAGGCCAATACAGTATATGTGATTCATTTACTATTTGAACAGGTTACAGGTGCCTTTGGAAATCCATTGACTGACATTAAACCTTGTTTTGTCAAATGGAATATTTTAATATTATTTGTTTGCCTGCCAGCAGAAAGTTTGACGCTGGTTCCCCCTGCCCCCAATATGCCTTATTTCTCTGGAATTATATCAAAATGTTAAATAAAATATAACCATCCCAACCCAGATAAGGTTATATATGGTTTGCTCCTATTGAGCCAAATGGCAACAATCCTATCTCTACTTACCTGAGATTATAACCCCATTGCACACAAATGGGACTAATTTCTGAATTAGATGTACACACAATTTCCCTGTTCATTCCAAGTAATTTTGTATAGGATTATGCTGCACATTTAGCTAGAATGGGGCCAACAGGTTTGAAAATAATATATTGTTAAATATGAGAAAGCCAAGTTACAGGGAACCAGGCAGAGGGCCTTCTCGGTAGTGGCACCCGCCCTGTGGAACGCCCTCCCACCAGATGTAAAAGAGAAAAACAACTACCCGACTTTTAGAGGAGGCAGCCCTGTTTACGGAAGCTTTTAATGTTTAATGTTTAAATTATTGTATTTTAATACTTCTGTTGGAAGCCACCCAGAGTGGCTGGGGAAACCCAGCCAGATGGATGGGATATAAATAAATTATTGTTGTTGTTACTACTACTACCACTATTGTTATAACTTCCTTTTCTTTATAGGGTCAGTATGCATATATTAGTCGTTGTGGTGGACAGGATTGCACAGCTTGTCAATGTTTTCCTGAGAAAGGTTCAAGAGTAAGTGTTAAATTCACTTTATTTCCTACCCCTCTTTCCTCCATTAACATGTATTCTAAAGTAGTTTACAAGTTTAAAAAAATATAATAAGCCTTTAAAAGAAGAGGGGGCGGGAACCACAGAACTACTGTTTTGAAGAAATAGTAAAAGCAGTTGGTCTAAAAGTATACCTCTGAAATTTCAAAGAAATGTAAATATTTTTAGCTTCATATCCATTTGCAAACCTTGATTTTCTTCAGCCTGATATACATTTGCAATTCACCTAACATCATGTTTTGATATTAAGGAAGATACTACAGATAGGCTGGGGGTGGAAATCTGCGTTTCTAAAATAATATATAGCCAACATTTCAATTTTACTTCAAATTATTTAACTTTAAATTTCTCTGTATGGTGATAATAGATTTATTCCCACTGAATATTATATGCAAGAACAGAGCTTCACACTTTAGTCAATGAACTTTACACACAGTCCGTTACCCTGTGTCCTCTGTTTATTTGGGGGAGAATCAACCATATGGCAATGGGAAATAGAAAATGCCATTTGACCACAGTTGAATGAGCTGGAATTTTAATTGCTGAAAAATGCAGCCATTAAAATGTTAAACCAAGTTCAAAGAAAATGGAAGCACATGAGTAAACAGTACTTTGAAACTTGGCTTCCACTTGCTGTTAGCAGAATGCATAAAATCACCAATGTGCATAACTGCAGCTGTCTTTGAACAAAAGCCAGTTTGGATTACCTATTTTCTCTGTTTTATGAGGGAATCCAAAATATCTTGTTGTAATAGTGCAGGAAAGATTATGGAGACTCTTGGCCATTATCTTGTATATAGTTAGGGCAGCTTAAGTCCCATTATGTTCCAAATTTTATTTTATTTGAAAAAATGGCAATTCAAGCTCTGTTCAAATGACACAGGGCTTGATTATCAAAATTTAGGGAGGAGATTGGGAGCACCCCCCCCACCTACTTCCTGTCTTAGTCACATGAATTATATCCTCTCTTTCCCAATTGGCCATTGTTATTGTTTGTTGTGATGTTTGAACCAGCATAACCATAATGTTTCAGATATTTCAGAATAAACTGTAACCTATTCTTGTTTCTAGCCAGCTCTTCCAACTCTACAATTCTGTGATTTCCTTTTTCTTACAAAGATGGTCACCAATCTTTAGCAAACTTTTCTGTAAAGCTTGTTCTTGGTTTCCCTTTTCCAAACATGCAATTTGTTTCCTTAAATGCAGAAGCCAAAGAGTATAAGCAGATTACCTTATTAAAATTGATCTCAATTAATAAGAATATTGTTGTTAATAATAAACACCACAAGATGTCCTGCTCTGACCTCTGAAGTTAGATCCCATTCACTACTTTAAGCTTCCTTGATAGAGTTAAGCAGATCATAGAAACAAAGTTGCATTCATGCCATGACCTAATTTGGCGTTTCCTAAGAGATTGTGTCACATGCTCAGAGCAGAGCCAGTTGTAAGTATGGCTCCTTTGATGTTCATTTCTTCTGCAGCGAAAATGAATGACCAACATTTTATCCCCATAAGGTTTTCATTTGTTTCTGAGTTCTGAAAGTACAGTGGAACCTCGGTTTATGAACACCTCGGTTTACGAATTTTCGGTTTACGAATGCCGCGGACCCATCTGGAATGGATTAATTCACTTTCCATTACTTTCAATCGGAAAGTTCGCTTCAGTTTATGAACGCTTCAGTTTATGAACAGACTTCCGGAACCAATTACACCCATGCTTCGGGTTAAGTACGCTTCAGGTTGAGTACTCCGCGGACCCGTCTGGAACGGATTAATCCACTTTCCATTACTTTCAATGGGAAAGTTTGCTTCAGTTTATGAACACTTCAGTTTATGAACAGACTTCTGGAACCAATTGTGTTCATAAACCGAGGTACCACTGTAAATTGTTGGTAAAAAAGAAAATCTACATAAACAGAATATTTCAAACCAAATTTTTCAGGGATCTGTCATTGTACATTGTGGCCCAATAAATATGTAATGGTTTGTCATTATGTGCGTGATCCATGTGAGTTTAAGGTTCTCAAATTCCATCATTCCCTTTCTCCACACACAAGGGGAGGAAACTGTGTAACAACTCAGTTTGCTGTTTTGCCCTGGAAACTGGTTTGAACAAACCATAAAGTGAACAAACCAAGGTATCAGACCAAGGTCAGATCAGACCTTGTTAACCAAATCAAACCTCCCTACTTCATTCTTCTAATAAGAAAAATATAGAAAAGGTCATATTTATTATGAATGGAGTTGATACTATTCACTGTTCAGAAACTGGAAAGAGGAAATTGTCTTCTGCATGTGGTGCAGCATTCAAAAGACTGTTCTCCAGAAAGATAAAAACATGGCACCTAATAAGATTTATAACAGTCCAAGAGGACAGGCCCATTGATTGTTAATACCCATGGATAAGGAGCCATATTTAGAGGCAGTACACTGGTATTCAGTTGCTAGGGGACAACAGTGGGGGAGGGCTATTGTCTACATAACCTGTTGGTGGACTTTTTGCAGGCATATAGTTGGCCACTCTGGAAAACAGAATACCTAACTGGATGGACACATGGCCGGATCCAACAGGCTGTACAGCAATTATAATTATCATCATCATAATAAATCTTGATGCCATCATACTTAGGAAAATAAGCAAACACCCTCCCTTCAGATGTCAAGGAGATAAAGAACCACATAACTTTTAGAAGACATCTGAAGGCAGCCCTGTATCGGGAAGTTGTTTGGTGTTTTATTATGTTTCAACATATGTTGTAAGTTGCCCAGAGTGGCTGGGGAAACCCAGCCAGATGGGTGGGATATAAATAATAATAATAATTTTATTATCACTGGTAATGGGAGTGAGGTCACAAATGAACAGAATGTGTGGGAAACTTCATTCACATTTTCTCACAGATGAGGAAATTAAACTTCTAGAAGTACAAATTACTCCCAAGGAAATAGATACAGTACAAAAAGACCTCTACCCTAAGAAATTCCATTGTCCAAATGGCTACACCGCTTTCTACTATAAACATTACAAAGATATTTTGATTTCATATATGTCCCGATTTTTCCATGATATCTGAAAAGGGGATACCTTATCAAGGACCAGCCTGGATTCTAAAATTTCCACAATACCATACCTACGCTGTTTATGGATCCATTACAAGTAGAGTCATACTGCCAATTTCATTGATTAATCAGTATTGTAAGATACTTGCATTGGTCTTAGCTAATTGAATAAACTTACTACCCCCGATCAATCTGGCTCTTTCCCTCGGCATAACATAGCAGACCGCATAATAAAGGTATTAAACCTTATCACTCTTTCCAAACAATCAAAGCCACTGCTTTCAATCAAGGCTCTAGATCAGGGGTCAGCAAACTTTTTCTGCAGGGGGCCGGTCCACTGTCCCTGAGACCTTGTGGGGGGCCGGACTGTATTTTGGAAAAAAAATAACCCAGAGATGCATTTTAAATAAAAGGACACATTCTACTCATGTAAAAACATGCTGATTCCCAGACCGTCCGCGGGCCAGATTTAGAAGGCGATTGGGCCGCATTCGGCCCCCAGGCCTTAGTTTGGGGACCCTGCTCTAGATATTTGAAAGGTCTTTGACTTCTTGGAATGGAATTTTCTGGTGCTAGTCTGGCCCTAACTTCCTTCTATGATTCAACAAATGTATTCTATATCCCAAACAATAGTTAGTCAATGGCTTAGATCAGGCACCCCCAAACTTCGGCCCTCCAGATGTTTTGGACTACAATTCCCATCTTCCCCGATCACTGGTCCTGTTAGCTAGGGATCATGGGAGTTGTAGGCCAAAACATCTGGAGGGCCACAGTTTGGGGATGCCTGGCTTAGATAGTACTCCTTTTAATCAGGGATGTCCCCTCACCCTTTTCCTCATTATCTTAGTTTGATAGCTAGAGACTTTAGGGCTAAGATCTAGCCCAGATGTTGCTAGTGTACTCTTCAGAGATAAAACATACACTCTGAGTGTTTATGCAGATGATATGATGGTTACCACAAGAACCTCTTTGCAACAGTAAACGCTTTGCAAAAGGAATGGACACATTTTGGCAAATTCTAAGGACTGCATAAATTTTCAAAAATCTGAACTTGTGTGGTTTAATGTTCCCCCTAAAATAAAAAAGAACTAGCTACCCAATATATATAAAAAAATTAAACTGTCATACAAACTTGAAATACTTGGATATCTTTATTAAAGGTAAAGGTAACTTATTACTGGAAGCTTAAATAGAATGCATAAAGATAACTACAAGCCTCTTTGGCAAGGCATTAACAGAGAGCTGTGCACATGGAAATGGAAAGGCTAGGGAATCTAGAACCTGTGGGGAAGAAATATGCATGGAAACATGCAGGGGAAATTTAAGAAGCATCCATGAACGCTACCATTTCAAAGTAGTCATGTTGTCGTCATGCCTCTTAGGCCCTGCACATCTCAGCAAGGAGCCTATGAGGTGCAGTCAGAGCCAGGGAGTGTCAAAGGGCTCACAAGAAGTTGCCTGCTTCCTTGCCACTGTCCGGGGTACTGAAAGACTTGTTGGCAACCACTCTGATTTTTTAGGATTGTGATCCTGCTAATAACCAATCCCTTCCTGCTTAGCCACACCCTCTGCTTTAGACCTGCATCTTTCACACCCACTGCTAGCTCTGCTTTCACTGGACGCATGTTAAACATCACACACACAGAAAAAGTTTTAAATTCTGTTTATTCATGTAATTGGATGTAGTAAGCTAAATTCTCTTTCCTTCTTCTTAGTGTAGTGTGAAGTAATAGTGACACCCACTGGCAAGAAGGATATTCTGGTAAACTTCAGTGGAGAACAAATGCAGCTAAGACATACATTTGTGTAACACATATAATACTCAGCACAACTGTTAACAATGTACAAGTACACTGTCGTGCTGTGAAGCTGGACCTTGTGATAGTAATCACTGTAAATTGGATGCTAGGAGGTACTGCACTTATTCCATTACATCTGGGAAAATGAAAAAGACTATTCTCAAGTGTTGGTGCAAAATATCCTGCTCAGTATTTCCATATGCTGAATTACTCTCTCTTTTTTTAACAACTTCACTTTCAATATTGACTTACAGCATCTCAGTTTTAGTGTGCTTTCAACTGCTCCTCAGAATTTTGTTTGTTTGTTTATTTATTTGTCCAAGTCCTCAGTAATGCAAAGAAATATTTTAAGAAAAACAACAACCCATCACTCATCTTTTAAGGGTTCTAATGTTTTGTCAAATTCCTGAGCCACTCTCTGCTGTGTTAAGAACATGTTGCAGAATACACTCACAATTAAACATTGGTCTAGAGGGGTTCTAAATCTTCCCCCAGCATTTGGCTGGTAACAGCTCTGCCCTAAGTGCATCTATAGTGATATAGGCTGTATGAAGACTTATTCAATATATAAAGAAACTCCACCTACACTTCAGCTCATGCAAGCTCAGGTATTGCACACATATTCCTTCTAAAGCATGAGAGTTTCTCTGAGATGAGGCTTATGGGTTTGGGACTGCACAGTTCCTGGGAGCCGGAAAGGGCAGCCTTTGGGCATTTATGCATAGTTCTGTCTGAATTTTAATTAGTTGGGATAATTGGCTAGAAAGTAGATAAACTCTTTTGATTTTCCTTCCATTTAGTTAGCTAGTTGACAAATGGCCTCCCCTCATCTAACTTGTGCAAATTTAAACACAAAAAGGGGAACCCATGGAAATTCAACTCATCTCTTTTTATTGTAGAGCAGGTCACTATAGCAACTTCTCACGCTCCTGGTTCAACTCTTGACCACAAACTAGTAGTTCAGAAAGCAATCCCATTAAAAGGTAATTACGCAAAGCAAGTACCCAACTGTCTCATGTAAAGTATCAGGATAGACATGCCCTTAATAAGATAAGAGGTCTTACCAGATCCTCAGTAGATTCTTATTTAAACTGTCTGAAAAGATTTCGAAATGATCATTGGTATCTTGCTGACCTTATAATAATCCTCTTGAGCAAATACAGTGGTACCTCTGGTTAAAAACTAATTCATTCCAGAGGTCTGCTCTGGAGAGAAGCGGACATGGAGCAATGGATTCAAACTACAAGAAAGAAGATTCCACCTAAACATTAGAAAGAACTTCCTGACAGTAAGAGCTGTTCGGCAGTGGAATTTGCTACCAAGGAGTGTGGTGGAGTCTCCTTTGGAGGTCTTTAAGCAGAGGCTTGACAGGCATATGTCAAGAATGCTTTGATGTTGTTTGCTGCTCGGCAGGGGGTTGGACTGGATGGCCCTTGTGGTCTCTTCCAACTCTACGATTCTATGATTTTCTATGATTCTATGATTTCTATGGTCTGTTCTTAACCTGAAACTGTTCTTATCCTGAAGCACCACTTTAGCTAATGGGAAGTGCTGTCAACTTTCCCTTTTTTGCAGGGAATTCCCTTATTCAGTGCCCTTACGTTCATATCCGGGAGTTGACAGCACAATAGGATTTCCTTATCTTCAAATCCGGGAGTTGACAGCTATGCTAATGGGGCCTCCTGCTGCTGCCACGCCGCTGGAGCACAATTTCTGTTCTCACCCTGAAGCAAAGTTCTTAACCTGAGGTACTATTTCTGGGTTAGCAGAGTTTGTAACCTGAAGCGTTTGTAACCCGAGGTACCAATGTACTCCAAAGAGTCTTGGTGTTCCAATGACTCATGGCAATATGCAATACTATTATGCCTGGCATCTGCTAAAAAGGCAATTGGCCAGACCCACCAAGTTGTGCTCCAGCCCAGCATAACCCATTCTTCCCTCTGCCAGCAAAGAAAATGGATTAAAGATTCTGGAAGTCACCAAACTGCAGTCACATTTGTAAGGTAGTAAACAGGGCCCACTATAGTGTGGATCTAGTACTGAAGATCTTGAACCAAAAGGAGGCTGTAATATTTAATATTAATTGTTGAAATTTGAGAAGTCTCAATTCCAGTAGAAGAACTTTGCTTCATAAAACTATTGTAGTATATGTTATGAAAGGTTTTCATTTCTGGTTGAAATAGGTAGCAAAACTTCCTGTATGGGAGAACAGAATCATCGCAGTACTAGAAAATAGGCAGTTGACATTTATTTTGCCTACAATGTTGATTTTTTTAAAAAAGTTTTTATTTTTTATTTTTTTAATAAAAATAAGAACCCTCACTTTTAAATTGAAATATTTTGTTTGGTTGAGACTCAACCTCCTACAGTCAGTCAGGTTCGGGATGTACTAAAATAACACTGCCTGGCCTTGGCATTGGGAGAATTCCTGACCTAGGACAATTAACAACTTAATGGAATTTATTTGGATCAGCTAGCAGGTGCCAGGCATAGCATTCTGTCTGTTTTAACTGAACTAATTTGTCATTTCCCCGTTAAGCATGGCTTCCTTCATCTGCTTTATTTTGACAGCTGTCCTGAGACTCAATGCTGCAGCAGTCGTATTAGATGGGCACACATAATGGATGTTATGGGTGGTATCAACTTGGTCTTAACATAAGACCACTCATAATCAGTCTTTTATCTGAAAGAAAGACCAGCAATGCCCTGCCTTTGCATGGTGGGCCAAAGTTGAATCACTCAACAGTCAAACTCATTGTGAATTCTGGATTAGTTGGTGTGTTCTATAACTTCTCCCCTTTCTGGTGACAAGCTAAATTAGGGATAGCCAAATAGCAGCCTAACTTCTGAAACCCTCGTAAGCCATATTAATAGTGCTGAATAGCTGTTCAAAATTCTATTAAAATTGTAATTTAGGTCAGTTTGTCCATAGGTAAGACACCTTTAAAAAATAAATAATCCACCTTTTGAAAGTTTTCATTTCCTTATGAGTGATTCTCCCTCTATTAAAAAGAAACACCTTATATAAGAACTAAAAAAACAGATCTGAACAAAGACAAAATAATATAGATTGAACAAAAGCAGAATACCTTAACTGTTAAAGGTCAGGGTGAAGAGGTGTCTATTCAGCATATAGTGGAAGCTATACAGTGGGGATGGTGGGCATTCTTCTGTGTGGAGGGAGTTTCACAATTTAGCGGCTGCCACCGAGAGAGGCCTCACCTGGGCAACCATTCCTTGCACTTTTCAGGGTGGTGGCACTATCCTTTGCTAATCCTAAAACCCGAGAGTTTCTGTAGGGATAGAGGTGGTATTTCAGATATTTGGGAACCTAAGTCATTTTAAAAAGCAATGTGAGAACCTTGAATTGAGCCTTGAAACAAACTGGAACTGGCACAGCTATCATAGCTGCCAAGTTATCCCCTTTTAAAGGGATTTTCCCTTATGCTGAATAGGCTTCCTCGCGAGAAAAGGGAAAACTTGGCAGCTATGACAGCTATTTTAAAGAAGAGGTTATATAAGCTCTAAATAGATATCCGGCTAGTAATCTGGCTGCTGCTTTTTGGGCCAACAGAAGTTTCTGAAACATTGTCAAGGGCAGCCCCATGTAGAGCACATTGCAGTAACATTATAGGAGCACTGAGTACAATGGCCAAGTCCTCTGCCTAAAGAGGAGTTGTAGGTGGCAAACCAGACAGGGCTGGGAATAGGCACTTCCAGTTACCTAGGCTTTCTGAGTCTTATCCTTTTTTGGTATGTGTAATATTTCAGATTTACCAGAGCAGATAAGTTCTATGATGTGTGAAGCCCTGACTGCAAGATGGAGTCAACTTTTATTACACCACTTAGAAATTCTGAAATTAAAGGGGCATATAAATAGCTGAAATAAAATATACACATTGCTGTATAATTTTGTCTTCGGGATTACAGCCCAAAGGAGAGACCCTTCTGGAAATAGTTTATTCAACTTTCACAGGAGTGATTTTGATAATTTCAAGTGTAGTTCCAGTTGACTAAATATGCAGGACAACAGGCTGGTCCTTGCTGTATACTTCCGTGCAGCAGAATTCATTTGCTCTTGTATTTTTAAAAATGACTAATACGTTGGCCATTCCAAAGGTTGCAGTGATTATAATAAAGCATAGTTAAATTATCGCTGCTCTAATTCATTTAAATCCAGGAGCTGAGTGGTATTCATCTCACAGCAACATGAAAATGGATTGAGGCTTACTGAAGACCACACAGAGAGTTTTATTGGTCAATAAGAGATGTGAACCGCCATCCCAAGTTTCTGTGCACATTCAGACCCAGTGCTCTAGCTGATACACCAAACATATATTAATAATAAACAAACAAACAAACAATTATTTATACCCCACCCATCTGGCTGGATTTCGTTAGCTACCCTGGGCAGCTCCCAACAGAATATTAAAAACACGATAAAACATCAAACATTAAAAACTTCCCTAAACAGGGCTGCCTTCAGATATCTTCTAAAAGTTGTGTAGTTCTTTATCTCCTTGACATCTGATGGGAGGGCGTTCCACAGGGCGGGTGCCTCTACCGAGAAGGCCCTCTGCCTGGTTCCCTGTAACCTCACTTCTCGCAGTGAGGGAACTGCCGGAAGGCCCTTCGCACTGGACCTCAGTGTCCGGGCTGAATGATGGGGGTGGAGATGCTGCTTCAGGTATACATGGCCGAGACTTTAGTAATGTTAACCAAAGATGAATCTTTAAAAGCCAGTTTTCCAAAGGTGGCAATTTGTGGCTGCACTCAGGGCTGGCCCATCAGTGAGGCAGACTGAGGCAGCTGCCTCAGCTGGTGGAATCCAAAGTGCACCTTCACGGGTGTGTTGTTGCCGATGAAGCGAGGAGAAGTGGCAACTTCTGGGTTCTGGAAAGATCTCATGCAAGCAACCACTAGATCATACTCTCGCAAGCTTCCTGAGACCCCGGTTAGATCACGTGAGGCCTCTGCATGATCATCTGAGCTCTTGTGAGATCTTGTCAGAAGCTGAAGCCACATGACCCCTCTAAGTGAGTCTTTGGTGGCGGTGGTAAGGAGGATAGGGTGTGTGCATGCCACCAAAGGGCAGAACCTTCCCATTTGGCCTCAGGCAGTGAAACAGAATGGGCTGCCCAACTGTGAGTAAGCCCCACTGCAGTCATTAGGACTTACTTCTGAGTGGACATGTATAGGATTACCAGGGCCGGCCCTACGGCCAGGCTGGGTGGCGCATCGCAGCTGCGCCGGCCCGCCCACCCGCCGGCCGCTCTTCCGCGCAGCAGCGCCCTCAGCAGTAGCGCTGCACGCTGAGCCCACCCGCCTGCCCGCCGCGCAGCAGCGCCTGCCCACCCGCCCATCACGCTGTGAAACGGGGTGGGGGGCGTCGGAGGGATCCGCCGCACCACGGCACCAGGGCACCAGAGGTGCTTAAGACGGCCCTGAGGATTACATAGTGTGTTTCCAACTAAGGTGAAGGTCAAAAAGAATCATGGGATCAAAGTAGAGGCCAGGGGGTTATGGGATTTGCAATTTTCCAAATAAACTGAGAATCAGTAATCCTTCATGAAATAAGAAGTACTGTATAAGCAAAAAGGGGTTTTGGTAAGGAAAGTCATTAAAAAGACCTATGAGTTTTCTTCTCATTGAAAAGGCCTGGAAGCTCTGTATCTGGCCATTTCTGATTCTGTTCATGTTGATTCTGTGAACAAGCCATAGACTGTGCTGCACAGGTTTTAGACCTATTTGTAGTCCTGCAATTGTGATTACATCAAGCCTCAAAAGGCGAAGTGGGTATTTATTTCACATCTTTAATATGTTCACATCTGCAATAAATATGTTAACGTTTCCTATTTGTGAGCATATGCAAATGTAGTTTCTGCAGTGGAGTTTATAAACTGAAATGGTTTGCTGCCCTCAAGTGGTTACATTTTAAGGCATATTGCATTTTTCATCAAGGATAGATTTGTGGCTTCAGATATCTAAGGGCAGCATTCAACGAAAGAGTTGCACTAGTACAATTTGATCCTCCTCCTCTCCCTCTGCACAGCCGGTGCCCTTCCCAAATCTGCTTCGGAGGGTTGTGGTGGGGAGGGCTCACAGTCTGTGCTTTTGTGCATACTATATTCATTACTACATAGTATCTTAGAAGGACAAGCTGAAATAATACACGAACAAATGTAGAATGAATTTTCTTCCATATCTTTCTTGGGATACATATATTTTTTAAGACTGATGAGTCTGAATTCTTTTTTCCCCTTCAGGGTCAACCTGGTCAGATGGGACCCCAGGGTCCAATTGGGGCTTTGGGTTTAATAGGACCCATTGGTTTGCCAGGAGTAAAAGGTCAGAGGGGTGATATTGGTCTGCCTGGGCCAAGTGGACAAAGAGGAAGTAAGGTAGGTAATAATAATGCTCAAAGAGAGTGATTTAATGTTGTGTGAGCCTCAATGGTGTAAGAATTTGTATTATGCAAATCTTTCCTTCAAGTTAATTTAGTTTTGAAATTGATACATAATTTAACATTTGTTGCAATTTAATCTCTTCAGGGTCCTACTGGTGTTCCAGGATTTTCAGGTTTAGACGGTATACCTGTAAGTATTCTACAGGTTTTCATGTATTTTTATAAGACTGTAGGATGGTGTTGCAGAACTACCGTAAAGGTTTTATTGGTCCTTTTCTGAACTTCTTGCTGAATGAAAGTTCGTAAGGGTTCCTTCAATATTAGGACCATAGCTGCCAAGTTATCCCTTTTTTTAAGGGATTTTCCCTTATGCTGAATAGGCTTCCTCGCAAGAAAAGGGAAAACTTGGCAGCTATGATAAGGACCACAAAATGTTTCTGATCTGTGAGTAGAGTAGAGCCAATCATGACTTTCATTACAAAGCTAACAGATATAATTTACAAGGTGCTCACATCAAGTATGAAACCCCATAAGCAAATCATGACTTGAACATGATTTGAACTGAAGATGAGGTCAACAAACAACAAAATGAAATGAAGATTCAAGAAAAGGAGGACCCTGGAGGGACTGAAATTTGGAGTTGGAGGATTGAGGAGTGGGAAATGCAGAAGGAGGGGGGGGACAGAGGCCTGGATTTGGAAATGGGAAAGACGTGGTGTGGGATGAGAATTTTAGTTAAGAGGTACTTAGGCTGGCTGAATAACGGTCTCTGAAATTTTGGCATGTTAAAGGAAATGTTGGTCCAAATGGGGGAATGACATCGGGGGAGGGGAAGGAGGGTGTTTAAAAGTAAATGTTAAGATATTGAGTAGAGAAATGATTGTATATAATAACTGAATTTTCTGGAGGGAGAAAGAAGAATGGTTGGGGAAAGAAAATTTAGATTTGTACTAATTATTTTTATGTTTAGACAGGTGTCTGGGCAGAGAGCTACCTTTACTCGGAAGCACCTGGTGGCAGGGGGTGTTCTGAGGGGGGAGGGAGGGGTGGAGGGAAACCCAGACACAAAAATGGATCTCCTTTGGAAGGCCGCACCTCACGGGTTCCTCTCGTGGCAGGAGGGGACCCGTGGAGAGGGGGCACGAAGAAGGAGGAGGATAGAGTTAAGATTAGAAAATCTGCCATAATCATATTAAGAAACTAAGAAAACCAGGAAGAAGAGATTCGAGGAAGTCACAAATACAATGTTAAGAAATAAGAATTGAAAAATTTATTTGTTTGTTTTATATGTGTGTGTTGAAGGAGCAGCTGGGGGAAATCCAAACCTTACTACTCCTCCGCCCCTGGCCTCCTGGTGGCAGGGGGGGGGCTGGGAGTGAAGAGGGGGGGAAGACAAACTCAGCCCCAAAATGGACCGCCTTTGGCTCCCAACGCCTACGGGCCCTACTGGTGGCAGAAGTGGACTGGTGGGGGGGAGGGAGGATGGAGGGACGGAATATATATATCATGCTGTGTTTTGTCTTTGTTTATATTAAAATCAATAAAAAATATTATTTAAAAAATGAACTGTGCTAAATACATTAATTTTATTGATATTTTTCCCCATTGGGTTTCACACGACAACTTCTCATGGTTGTGGTGCTCCAACTCACATTGCAACAGGTAAACTGAAATCCCACCAACGAGTGGTTTTAGCATAAAAATGTTGTCAAAAACAAGGTGCATGTGTCACAAAAGTTTCTGCTTTAGTCAAATCATTATCCTTCTCCTGCCCCATTTATATAAATTTGCACATTAATGTAATCTGTTCTAGGGGTTACCAGGACCTGATGGACCCAGAGGTAAGCCTGGCTTGGATGGGTGCAATGGCTCAAGGGGAGATCCAGGATTTCCCGGAGAGGCTGGTCGTATTGGCCCAAGAGGCTCCTTCGTGAGTGGAAGTTTATTATGACCTTATTCTAACTATTGTATAGAACCTGAGTGGGGAACAGGTGGACCTCACCTGAACCAGATCACCAGATCATACCTAGCTTGATCACTGAGATAATCCAGAGGAGCACTGTTAGCTGCATAGTTGGGCATTTAGTGCCACCAATCTTCCAGCAGAGATTGGGCAGGATTATAAATCATTTCATGTGTCACTACGAATGCAAGTTGTTAATATTGCAGTTGTATAAGGTATTGTTATTTTGTCTGCAGTATTAAAAAGATTTTGGAACACAGAAATAAAGTAAATCATCAAACCATCAATTCTAGCATGCAGGGGGCCACCTAAATTATATAATTTGGCATCTGAATGGTATTAATCTGAATGGTATTAATAATTGTGTTATAATTTGGCATTGTTATAATGAGGCTATTATTGGATTGTTGTAATTGAAAACTGGTAATAAAAAATATTATATATATAAAAAAGAGATTGGGCAGGCTTCCCTATTTTTGGCTTTTGTGCATCTCTTGAAGACTTTTTTAAAAAAAAAATGCCAAAAGACCTATGCGGTTGTTTAAACTTTTCTTGGGCAGCTGGTCATTTTAATGATTGATCTGTATTTCTATTTGTATTTTTAGTATGTGTTTTATGTTTTAACATCATAAACCAACCCAATATTTATGATGTGGCAGTATAGAAATACCTCAACAAACAAATATAAATAAATAAAATATTTGCATTGTCCAAATCAAAGGCTACTGTTATACATGTATCATTTGCTTTGTTTTCATAAGCCAAATCATAGAACGACTCTGTAATTCATTTGGTGTTTTTTTTTTTAAAAAAACTGTTATTATAGGGTATTCCTGGTCAAAAGGGAGAAAAAGGAAATTCCATGTATGTTTCTCAGTTCGTTAAAGGGCCTCCGGTAAGTGCAATGAGATATTATTTGGACAAAGCCTTACTGAAATTCTTTTAGAAAAGTATACTTGCATGTCATATGGCTTGCACGTTAAATTTTTCATTGGCATGGATATAAAATTCACAGGGGACATCCAGTGGTGACATCCTGCCTGTGCAATGGGACTCCTACCCCTCCCTGTAGCCCTCCCCAAACATCTGGTCTGGATGGTTGGAAGACCTCCTGGAGCAGATTGTGGGTTGAAGGGAGGAGGGGAAGGGGGTGCCATGCTACATGTACCAGCACAACACTGGGTATCACTCCATGTAATTATAATAGTCAGGAAATTTTGGAAGTAAATAATGCACATAATACAGGTGAATGGGATGCTATAACAGACAAGGAACCATATCCAGGTTGTTTGGGGGAACAATGTCTGCATATTTCAGACACTTCTAGCAACAATACATTACATAATGATGGAATTTATTATGGGTTAAAATATGATGAAAATATACATAATCAGAGGCCTTTCAGTTGCCTTACTGCAGGATTTTTCATGGACAAAGATAAGAAAGTCCCGCTTTGCCATTCTCTTTTCTGAAACATGTTTTTCTTTTTTACTGATGTGGTTTGTTTTAGGGTGAAATTCCATGTATGCCAGTTTGAAAGTGAGGCCCATAGAAATAAGTACAACTTAACTTTTGACTAAACATATAGGGGCTGGATATTCAAACCTGTTTTAATACATATCTCTAAAGTTTGTTATCCTGACCCCTTATAGAATGGTAAATTCATTTAAGCAAAACAAATTGCTCTGAAATACATGTTATTAACATGTATTTATTTAGCAAAATGATTTGTTGCGCATGGTCCATTTATTGTCTATTCCCTGGTGATGATCTTAATGTTCACTGTCTTGTCTTAGATTGTCTGCATTGCTTCCTTTTTATATTGTACTGTAATTCTGATGCAGCTACAAAGAGGTGTGTGATCTAACAAAGTGGTTATGGTTACAGGGAGACAGAGGGGATCCTGGATCCCGTGGCATGCCTGTAAGTCCTGTCATTAATTTGTTTATGTTTGGTTTGGAGCAATACAGTCCATATCATTGATTTTTTTACTGCTGCAGTATACATTGTGGGCAGCTATGAAATCCTTTCCGTCTGGCTTGCAGTCAGTAGCTGTTCTCTGCAGCTGCATTAATATATATAGCAGCTCAGCACAAAGATCACTGCCATTGTGTGTCTGTACCACTGACAGATGCCTTCAGCAGTATCTAGTGGTGGCATATAGACTCTTAGAATTGTAAAGTTGGAATGGGCCACCAGGGTCATCTAGCCCAACCCCCTGCAATGCAGGAATCTTTTGCCCAACATGGGCCTCGAAACCACAACCCTGAGATTAAGAGTATCATGCTGTATCGTCTGAGCTATCCTTGTGTGATGATCTGCTTTATATGTTCCATTTGCCATGTAGAACAGTTATTCTGTGAGGAACTATTTCACACAGCGTCCATACATGAATTGTAACATATAAGTCATCCCTGATACAGTGGACTTGACAAGAAGTTGAGAAATCTCGATAACAATAAACAAGTGTGGAGCTGCAACACAATCTTGCTGTGTATTGCCCGCTCAATATGGCCGCTGTGTGGGTTGAGAGCCTATGATAATTATGGCCCCTCCTATTTTTCAGATTAATTAAAACTGTTTTTCATTCTCTTGCATCCACCTCAAGATGGATCTGTTGCTTCTGTTGCCTTCATAGCCTTAGGCTTATTATTTCTGGTTTATTTTTTGATTTATCTGCATTAATGCATAGTTAGCATGTACACAGTGTAAGCCATGAATCCTTGTAGATCATTACTCTTAATGAAAATGAAGTAGCTGGCTGCTGGCGGTGTTTGACTGGACTATTGCCTACGGGCAGTGGGCCAAGTTCAAATGGTGAAGGCCAGGCACCCCCCAAACTGCGGCCCTCCAGATGTTTTGGCCTACAACTCCCATTATCCCTAGCTAACAGGACCAGTGGTCAGGGATGATGGGAATTGTAGTCCAAAACATCTGGAGGGCCGAAGTTTGGGGATGCCTGGTGAAGGCTGTTAGTAGCTGGATGAGAATACTGAAGCTGCTACATGAAGCATCAAGCAATATTTTCTTTTGATGGAAAACAGAATGCTGCTGTTTTTAAAAAGAGCATTGTGTCATCTCTTCCCAGGGCCCCAGAGGAGAAAGGGGGCCAAGAGGTCCACCTGGATTTCCAGGCCAACCAGGCATACAGGTACAATGCTGACATTTTTATTTCACCCCTTCATTGTACTGTAAGTGTTGCAGGATGGTTAGCCTTCTGTTTATCTATTAGTTCATCACAGATGTGAATTTTGCATATTATACAAAAAATCATGTATTATACATGGCTATAAATGGGAAATTGGAGAATTGTTAGTCTGCTCAAGTTCACACATATTCATGAATACACATTTGTAGATAGGTTGTGCTCATTATCTAATTTCTTCAACTGAAAAATACTCTTAACTTCAAACTTGAGCAACAAAAGTGACCAGCAACTTAACGAAAGATTCACCATGGTACTGTATAAGAAAAATAGGGGTAGGCAATCACTTTCCCCCAATGGACATGGCTTGTGCAGTCTACTCATGATGGATGCGATCTGAAATTGATTATTATTAGCTCTCTGTTTTCCAAGTTAACAGAGGAAATAGTAACTCAAAAAGATGTTTTGCGGGTGCCTTCGTTCCAGCCACCATCCCATCGTTTCGTATCCTACTTTACAGACATGCTAATCCATTAATAAAAAATTAATCCAACTATTTAAAAAACCCTTTACTAATTCGTCAATCCTGGATGTCTCGTTTCTAGTCTTTTACCCCAACTTGAACAAACTCCAGCTGTTTCACAGTTTCAGAGATGTCACAAGTTTTCTCCCTCACACCACTCTCCACCGAAGGGTGAGGCGGAAATGAAAGAAAAACCTCCCCACCACAAGCTCACAGAAAAGTTCACTGGTCACAGAAGGCTGTAGGGTTATATGTACAGAAACTCTACAAAGCTTTGCGTGGCAGTGGAAAATGGTTGGTGGAAAATGTTAAAAAGAATAGCAGACAGTAGGTAAATATGTGGGCTCTGTGGCCTTCCATCACAGCTGATAATTGCCCATGCTGGCTTGGGCTGATGGGGGTTGGAATCCAGCAACATCTAGATGGGCCACAGGTTCCCCATTCCTGCCCCTGTGATATTGCTGTTAGTTTGAATTCCTGTACTTGTACATAACTACTCATTCCCTGTTCCTCCTCCCAAAGGGTACTACAGGTCCTCCTGGTTTGCCAGGCGAGCAGGTAAGAGGCATTCCCCCACCCCACCCCCCATTAAAGTTTAGACAGTATTTATCACACTGGTATTTTCTTGTTTCACTCTGTATGGGTTTTTATAAAGAAACTTGCTTTAAGTTCCAAACTTTAGCCACCTAATTTAATGATAAACTGGCGTCAATTTCTGCATCTTTTAAAAAAAGTCTCTAATTTTTTTTCTTCTGTTTAAAAATTAACAATTCATTAGGGAAATCCAGGAATTGGAGTGGAAGGACAGAAAGGGGAGCCGGTAAGCAAATAAGCTGTCTCTGGGAATAGCTGCCTGAAAAATGTAATCATAGTAAGAGATAGCTGAAGAAAGTGTATAGGCTTCACGTTCATGGGTTTATTGTTTCCTGTAAATGGGGAAAAAAGAAGAAGATCTTTTGTGGTTTCATACATAATTTGAGTTCTGGGAATTTCTAGAGCAGTCTTCACCAATCCTTCAGATGCTTTTGATTGCAATTCTCATCAGCCCTAGGTGGATAAAATAACACTATCAGCTGTATACTCTCATATGTGAAGAAGCATACAATGGTTTGCGAACTTTGTTTGGAAGCTGAATGTGCTCCATTTTGAATGCCATCCTTCTGTTTTGAGTGTTACACTGAGGTCTGTCTGTTTTTGCTATTTATTTTGCATTTTTGTGACTGTGTGGAACCCATAGCTGTCAAGTTCTCCCCTTTTTTAAGGGAAATTCCCTTATGCTGAATGGGCTTCCTCGCGAGAAAAGGGAAAACTTGACAGCTATGGTGGAACCCAGTTCAGCTACTGATTGATTGATTGTGTGACTGCAGTACATTGCTTATTGCTTTCATTTTATGGATCAATGGTCGCGTTCGATAGTAAAATTCATGTTAAATTGCTGTTTTAGGGGTTGCTTTTAAAAGTCTGGAATGGATTAATCCATTTTGCATTACTTTCTATGGGAAAGCGCACCTTGGTTTTGGAACACTTTGGTTTTGGAACGGGTTTCCGGAATGGATTATGTTTGGGAACCAAGGTACCACTGTAGATAGAGCAGTGGCATGAAACTTAGTTAACACAGATCAGTGCTAGGCTGTTCAAACATAGAACGAGTCCTCTGCAAATAACTCCACAATGTTATTCACTCTGTTTACTATTCCCATGGATTTTTAGGGTGATGTTGGACCTCCTGGGTCTGCAGGGCAGCCTTTATTAGTTGGACCTCCTGATTCTCAACTGTTAAAGGGAGAAAAGGTATGCAAATTATACAATTTGCAATTGTTATATGTCCATTTCTTCTTATAAAGTATCCAATAAATTTCAGTGAAATCTATGCTCATTTTTTATGCTTAGGGTCACAGCTTAAACCCCTAATCCTAGAGCTGGATGCATTTGTGTTAGACTATAGAAAGGCAAGCACCACAGCAGTATCCTGAGCAAAAGAAGTACAGTGGTACCTCTGTTTGCGAACGCCTCTGTTTGCGCATGCTCCGGGTTACGAACTCCAGCGGAAATTGCACGCCAGAGGCGCGCACGCAGAGGGAGGCGCCATTAGCGAAAGCGCGCCTCATGTTACGAGCGGTTTCCTGTTATGAACGGACCTCTGGAACAGATTCCATTCATAACCAGAGGTACCACTGTAAAGCAAATTTGTCCTGGTATGCTGCATGTCACTTGGCCACACTGCAATGGTGTTCATATACTATGCTCACTTTTATCAAGGCTGTTGCTAGCATCATGCCAATTTGCAATGGGGGAAAAAGCCTGTATGAATTATGGGGCTTCCTTGGCTAATTTAACTCATAGTTAATGAAGTTGCTGAAGGAAGCAGTGTGATCAAGTGGTCCTCCAAGATGTTGCTGAACACTGGCTGTGCAGACTGGGACTGATGGCAGCTAGGAGTCCAGCAACATCTGGAAGACCACAGGTTCCTCACCCCTGAGCCGCAGTAAGCAAATTTAATAAATAATACGTGTTGTGGAAGGGGGATTATTGGGTTGTCTGTGTTTATTTTTATTATGCATTTCGTGTTTTTCATACTGTGGTTTTATGTTATGAACCACCCTGAGACCTACAGGTATAAGGTGGTATACAAATTTAATAAATCATCATAATAAGCAACATATTTTAAATTAAATGTTTTAATACTCAGGGTGTAAAAGGAATGCCTGGAAATATAGGTGCCAAAGGATTGCGTGGCCGCAAAGTAAGTGACATTACTTTTTTTTAATTCATGAATTGATTTCATAGATATTTTATCCCAGGACTTACTAAAAATGCTAGGTAGTGTTTGGGTTTTTTCCTCTAGCTAGCAGTGGATTTGCTCTTTATCAGCTTATTGGAACATAGGAGGCTGCTTTTAACGAGCCAGACCATTGGTCCACCCTAGCTCAGTATTGTATGCACCAGGTGTGGGAAACCTTTGCTCCTCCCGATGTTGCTGAACTACAAATCTCATCATTCCGAGCAAGCATGGCCAATGACAAGGAAGGTTGGGAGTTGCATTTCAACAACATCTCAAGAGCCAAAGATTCCTGACATCTGGTGTACACACTGACTCGCAACAGCTCTCCATGGTTTCAGGCAGGGGAGACTTCCCAGCCCTGGGACTTCCTTTATGCAAAGCAGTTTTTCTACCACTGCACTATGGTATTTCCTGCAGGCCTATCTTTTTCCTGAGCTGGAATGCAGCAACTTACTACAGGGCCAAACTAGACAAAACACCACTCATGCAATTTCTGGTTGCATGAATGGCATCTTTTCCAGTTTTGTCCTCTGTCCCTGTCATCCCCAGGCTGTGAAGCTATTGCTGGTTGAACTCTGGGTGAGCCGTTCTTTGCATCACTATCTTCACTGGATGGTTATTTGCTGGCCCAGGCCCAGTGGAGCCATGGGCAGGGAGGGTGCCGTGTAGAACATTAATTGCAATAAGACACAGGACAGCAGCATTGGGGTTTAAAATGCCACAGCTTTATTGAGAACAATTGGTTTTGGCGTAGGTATTGGTTGTGTATCCTGAAATCAACCAGCACAACTTCTGATTGATGATTGGCAGGTTTTACCAAGTTTAAGGGTTGCACTATGATGTGTATCATATCCAGGTAACCTGTAAGATCACAATTTGGGGTGCTATGGCCCATCAATCCCTGAGCTAGGCATCTGGACAAGAAGAACCTCCTCGAAGCTCCTGTTAAGGGGCTACCCTGAGACTGTGGAGTGGTCACTGCTTGCTTAGATTAAGGATCCAACCCAATGCCTTATCCGCCAGTAAGTTGTGACAATTGCTATGAGATAGGCAAAACCTTCAGACAGACCCAGTTAGCCTGAAGGGCAAATTTGTCCCTCGCCCTGAATACAGCAGCTGAAGAACTTCCAAAAAAGAGGTGCCGGAACTCACTATGAATGTCTCCCGTGCTCTCTTATCATGGCAATGGCGCCCACCTGAGAGGTGCTTGAGTTCCTGTTGAAAAAAGCCCTGCGTAGCATTGTCCACACCACACACCCAGTCCCAGATCTATATAGGATCGCCCAAAACAAGTAAAATGCGTAGTAGACTTTGTGTTTCTTATTTGAAGTAATTTGACTGTTTTTTGTTTTGCATAAAAACAGGGTTCACTTGGAATTGGAGAGAAGGGTGAAAGGGGGATTCCTGGCTTTCCTGGATTGCGGGTGAGGAAGTTTCAGAATAAGCCAATACAGTATAGTTACAGTTTATACATGGCTTTTGAGCAGCGGTTGCCAATGTGATGCCTTCCAGAGGTTTACTGGACAGAAGCTCCCATGAGCCCCCTGTGGGACGGAGAACAGGGGGATCACTATGGGAGGGGAGAATTGGTCCAAAGTTGGATAAAGGCACCTTATGCAAATACAACAGGGATTTATCTAACTCTGGGGTAACCAACATGGTGCCCTCCAGCTGTTGTGGGCCACAACTTCCATCGGCTTCAGTCAAGATGGCTAAGGGTCCGAGATGATGGGAATTGTAGTTCATAATATCTGAAGGGCACCACATTGGATATCCTTGGTCTAACCCAATCCTATATAATAAAGTCCCTGTGTCTCTGCGTCCAGTCCCTGTGTCCGCGCTACTGTGCATGTGCCCCACGGACACAGGGATTGGATGCAGAGACTGGACGCACGCACGCTCTCTCCCCCCCAACCCCTCTGCCTACCGTTTACCTACCTGCGGCCACCAACCGCCGCTCCCCGTGCGAGCGAGCGCGCTCTGTCTCCACGCAGGCGCACTTGCTTCTAAGCAGCAGCGCGAGGAGGAGGAGGCTGCGAGATAGACCCGTGCACTTTTCCCTCTCACGGCTGCTTTTTTCCCCCTTCCTCGCGCAGGCAGCGCGAACCAGAGAAGCCCCGCTCTCTTCTCTCTCTCGCACACACACATACAAACCGCCCGCCTGCCCGCCCCACAGCAAACTACCTCAGGCAGTCGAACTCAGGTACGCGCACGCCACTTCCCGCTACCCCCCCAGCTGCATTCCCAACCAAGCCGCAACATAAATCTATACAGAGAGAGGGAGAAGAAAGAGAGACCCCCGATTAGTCTTGGAAGTGCCACCGCCTCCTAGCGGCCACCCGCGGGATGTGTGTGAGTGGGCGCGCCGGGGAGGCTAATATTTGACCCTTCGGGGGTCATACAGTCACAAGCTCGCCTACCTCACAGGGTTGTTGTGGGGATAATTTTTGTAGTTTTATATTTTTTATTTTGCTCTGCGAAGCGCCCTGATGCCTTCGGGTATAGAGCAGTATAATCCTTTATAATAAAGTGCAAGAAGTGGCGGGTGTGCGTGGAAACGCGGTGGGATGCGCTCTGCACATGTCCCCAAGGTTGCTAGAGCAACAGGTCTGTTCTAGCACCCGTTAATTTAACGGGCTTCATGATACTAGTGTGTTCATAATCAGTGTGTAAAAAATACCTAATATTATAACTTTTTGTCTCTGTCCTTTTCCATAGGGGAGTCCAGGTTCTTATGGATCGTCAGGAATTCCAGGAAGCAAGGTAGCATATATTTATAAATAAAACATAAGCAATGTATATAATTTACTAATAAAATAAACCGAAGTATAGCATCCATATCCATAGCACACACACCTTCCCTTATTTTGTAAGATAAATCAGTGCTGGTGTATTTTAAAAGCATTTTTTAAATATTTTGAATTTCTTTTACCTGCTAAACCCCCACAATTTCAGACCTGTTTTTGAGAGTCTACATAATGGTGGTCGTTTGGTTCTGAGCTAGCAAACCTTGTCAATGAAACTGAACTTGAAGTGCATGAATTGTCACAGATTAACCAACTTGGGATAACTTCTTACACAGTTATCCCTATTAAGTGCAATTAATTACAGTATAACCTATTTGCACGATAAGCGTTCTTAAGGGACGTGAACAAATATTGTTTATTTCAGGGTGAAACTGGAATGGCTGGATTTCCTGGAGAGGATGGGCTTCCAGGAATTAAGGTCAGGTCTCAAATGCAGAAGGTTCTTTATATATTTGTGTTTATACTAAGCTTACATGGAATCTATACCGTTCTGTAGCAGAGCAGAGGGGTCATTTTAATTCATTCCATTACCTTTCACTATCACAGTTAATTGTTTCCCTTGGGCTCCTATAGGTACAACGTTGTTACATTGCAATAAACCTGAAAATTCTTACAGGGGGATCTAGGAGACAATGGGCTGCCAGGTCCACCAGGACCTCGAGGAACACCACGCCCTGGAATAAAAGGTTTAACTAATATTAAACAATTCAATGCACATTTCATACAATTCATAGTAACATACAATTATATTTAAAGACCACCACATTTTCCAATGATCTCCTACAGGTCTTCAAGGAGACCCTGGAGAACCTGGACCTCCTGGAAATGTGGGGGCAGATGGGTTGACGGGCCCTCCTGGTGCTTATGGCAGGCAAGGGGAAGATGGAGCCAGTAAGAAACCTTTTTTTATGTTTAGGGTAAAAGAAAATCCTATCACCAGCTTTCACCTCTTTCCATAAAGGTTATGGTGACAGATCCCAGGATAAAAATAATCTGTGGCAGCCTTTTCATAGTTACTTCTGTGCATTTCTAAGCATATAATAAGAGTTTATACAAAATGTGTTTTTTGTGATTTTTAAAAGATGTAGTGAGTTGGCAGATTTTAAATAATCATATGAGCAGCAAATGTGTTAAAGCATCTTGATTGTTCAAGGTATTCGCTCAGGTTGAACATTTGCCTTTATACGGATTTCATTGCTTTAATAAGATTGTTGGAAAAAAAGGAGGGGTGGGTTAGGAATTGAACAAAGGTGTGGCAAAATACTGTCCACTGTGCTTCCTCAGGTTTGTGTATTTATTCCAGGTGGTAACACCCCCAAGTATTCCATGTTAACTCAGAGTTAGACCTATTAGTTAGACAACACCAATGCTGCTCAGGAATTCTAAGAAACAAAAACATAATAAGATATTTGAATTGATTTTCTTTTTTTAGTTTCTTAATCATTCTAATACTGTTGGGTAAGCTGTAATATACAATCCTGCCAAAATTGGTTAAAAACAGTTCCCTTTGGAAAGGCCCAATCCTGGCACCCAATCTTAGACAAAAAAAGTGCTCCTTCATCTTGGGAGCCATCCTGCAAAAATCAGTGATGACGTCTTCAGAGGTGTCCAAATATAGAAAAAAGGCCATCCCTCAATTTCAGGAACAATCACACCAAATTTGGTGATGGCATCTTAAGAGGTTCCTGGATGCAAAGTAAACAGACAAACAACTTTCCAAAATATGTAGTGTAATATAGTAGATGTAGGTACCATATGTTGTTTAAAAGCATCACCTCAACAATTTGGAGCATGACCTTTCAAACAAAAGGCTTTTCTCAATCCATGGGGGGGGGCTGTTTGGAGGCCATCTTTAGACAGATTGGAGCTTCTGTTTGTCTTCACTTTTTCTCAATAAAACAATTACTGAAGGGAGAACTCCATGTCACTGATGAATGGATAGAACTGTTAAAGACTACACTGCTACAGCTACATTTATCTTTAAGCCGTTCACATATGCTGAACCTGCCAATGCTTTAAGATCATATGGCAAGACTTATTTCGGTTCCTCTACTCGCTGAATTTAGGTAGGCAGTAAATGGGAAATGAGCCTTTTTTCCTTTTCCAGTGAAATCCTATGCAAATCCAGTCAAAAGTACATTCCATTATTTTCAATGGGGTTTACTTCCAGGTAAGTGTATGTAGGATTGCATCCTGTACACATTTGCCTGGGAGTTTGCTGCATTGAATTAAGTTCAGTGGTAGAACATTTGTCTTTAAATCAGAAAGTTCCAGGTTCAATTCCTGGCATCTCCATGTACGGCTGAGAGAGGCTTGCTAACTAAAACCCTGGTGAGTTGTACGCTGCCTCTGAATACCAGTTGCTAGAGAACATGAACAGCAGAGTGCAATTGCCCTCATTCTGCTTGTGGTCTTCTAATAGAAATTTGATAGGCATCTGTGGGAACAGAACCCAGGACTAGGTGGGCCCTTGGTCTAATGCAGCAGGGCTTTTCTTATTAAATCATTGGGACAAAAATGCCATGTATTAAATTGAGGCCCATTGATTCCAATGGGAACTTTTTTTAAAAAATTTTTTATAAAAATCTTTATTTCAATTCTTTAAAACATTACAAAAATATAACAGAAACAAAGGATTTACAAAACGTAATAACAAAAACAAAAAAAGATATGAAAATACCAGAAACAGAACATAGAAATGAATGATCAAAATAAAACAGAGTTTCATCTAAACTTATACTCAACACAATGCATAGCAAGTATTGTATAAAAAATTTAAATCAAGATGAAATCAAAATATAGAAATTTCTTTTAAAAAAGGAAAAGGAAAAAGAAAGGGAAATTTTTTAAAAAATACTTCCGATTGTTCACATATCGCTTCCTCTATCTTTCCCCCCTCTTTACTCGCTTTCTTAAATTCCTTTAATTAAACCACCCACCACAGGTGTACCATCTTCTTTTATCTAACAAGTATCTCTCTTTATACGTTACTTAATTTAAGCAAATCACCAAATCAGTTTTAATACCTTCTTTCTTCAGGTAGTCCTCTACCAATTTCCACTCGTTCTGGATTTTTTGTTTGGGGGGTAACACGACTGGACCTGATGGTCAGGGGCCCCTTTACTTTATTCCTTATACCTGCAGTCATTTTAGCTAAATTCATAAATTCTATTATTTTTACTTGCCAATCCTGTACTGTTGGTACCTCTTCCCCCTTCAAATGGAAATTTAAGGTCAACCCAGAATTCCTAGGGCAAGAAGTACTCCGGGCAATGCCAACCTATTGTTTCCGGAGCATGTGCCAATGTTGTAATCCAAACTGGTAAGACTGTTTTATGCTATTTTACAACTGTTAAGAAAAAGAAAAGAATGAAATGCCAAAACCTGTGATTTGCAGCTCAGTTTCCTTGTGTGCTTTAGAACAAATAGTTTGGAGATAATTGTAATAGTTGAGGAAATCCCGTGAACAGGAATTTGGAGATCAATTGAGCTTCCCTTTCAAGCCTTGCCAGTCTATCAGAAGGAAATATTAGTTTAAAACATAAGGAATCCATTATCCTGGATAACTGAGCCTCCAAATGTTGCTTGGTCACAACTCACATCACCCTTTGCCATTGGCCACACTGGTTGGAGCTGATGCAAGTTGGAATCTAACAATATCAGGAGGGCCACAAGTTTCCCATCCTTGTTCTAGACTATTCAGTGAGGTGTAGCTCAAATAATTTGAATTTTAGAATGCCACCCTCCCATAGCTGGTTTCGTTATGGCTATTTCACTTCCTTTTTCAAGGCTCCATGACTTGTTCTTTTCTCCTCCTCCTCCATAGGTTTCCCTGGTCCCAAAGGTATATTGGGAGTACAAGGGCCTCAGGGCTTTCGAGGTGACCCTGGTCTCCCTGCTGTAGCTGACATGGCACCAGGAAGGCCTGGCTCTCCAGGGTTGCCGGGTTTTCCAGGAACACCAGGAAAACAGGGCTTGCCTGGACCACCTGGTAAGATGAGCAAAATACTTTGAACTTGACTATAATTCCACTCATTTCTTAATAATAATAATAATAATAATAATAATAATAATAATAATAATAATAACAATAATAATAATAATAATAATATTTGTACCCTACCCTGCCCAGCCCGGGTCGGGCTCAGGGGGCTAACATCAAATATGAACTACAATAAAATGTAATAGAAAAAAGAAGAAGAAAACAACAAACAAATAAACAGTTAATCAAAATACGGCTTAAAATGCTGTATTAAAATGCAGCTTAAAATGCAGCCTCATTTTAGTAGCAGCCCATAGCAGGGGTGGGCAACTTTGACAGGTGGGCATGACAACCCTTGCCAGTTATGTAATAACCAGATGATTTTTCGGTGCTTGGAAACTGCAGTGCAAGAGGCTTTGCCAGCCCTATGGTTGGCACTTTGGGAAGCATTGAGCATAGGGTTTGCAGAGCGTTCCTCCACATCAGTTGAAGGGGATCAGATGGAGAGGAAAAAACCTTGCATTTAAGTTCAATTCTGCTTAGTCCTGGGCACAAACATGTACAGAATTGAGCCTTGTTCTCCCTCCGATAATCAGCTTAACATCATGAATGACAGGCATGTAATTGGCAGGGGATTGGCAAGTGGGTGGGGTTTGGGGGGGAAATGGCCTTGTGGACCAAACTGGTTTCCTACCCCTAATATTTAGCAATAGTAATTTATCAAGCAATAATAACAGTAATCATTCCGGGTATGGGAGAAGCAGGCTTATTGCCTTCACGATTTGTCTTCAAAATCTGGCTTCCATTTACCCAAGGTGAAGCAATACCAAGAAAGCACAATCACCAGCAAGGAAGGAGCTTATGAGGGAGGGGCAGAGGCAATGGTAACAGTGCTGCACTCATCAGGGTGGGGGTGTGCAGGTGGCAGTGAGATCAGGGTTGTTTCAGGTTGGTGGTGGTAGCCCAGCTAATATGCGTGCACCTGCAGGGCCACTGCTGGCCCAGAACTCCCCCAATGTCCCCTCCTCACACCATCTTGGTGACCACAGTGCTGCCGCCAAGAAGACTTTGCAGCCTCTGCCTCACTACCCTCATGAGCAGGCACCCCCAAACTGCGGCCCTCCAGATGTTTTGGCCTACAACTCCCATGATCCCTAGCTAACGAGACCAGTGGTCGGGGAGGATGGGAATTGTAGTCCAAAACATCTGGAGGGCCGAAGTTTGGGGATGCCTGCTCATGAGTCACCTCTGGAAGAAGCTTTAAGAGGAAGGCACTTCACTGCTTTCCCCTTCCAGTATGGGCCTCCCCCCCCAAAACACACACTCATGGTTGCATTGCAATAGAACCTCAGCCAAGGAGAAAGCATCTGGGGGAAAGTTGAGGGAGAAAAGAGACAGGTGGAAAGAAGGGCTAAATACCCTCCTCCTCCTCGCTGCTTCTTTATTACAAATAATACCCTCCTACTTTGAAGAAGTGAACTCTGAAGGTGGATTGTGGGAATAGTATTTTGTATGTTGCCCAACAATCTATCAACCGTATATGGAATATGGGGGGGGGGGGGTATGTCTAAAGGAATCTTTATTTACTCCACTCAGTTTGGTATTGCAGAACTCTAGTTATGCATAGCAAGTTAGTTCTACAGTTTCAGCAACAATTATTTGAAAACAGTAACATGATTATGTACTATATAATGTAGAATTATTATTATTATTATTATTATTATTATTTATTATTATTATTTAGTGTTCCAAGCTTCAGGAGAAATGGAGGAGAGGATTGGTGGGTGGGTGAACATATATCCCCTATTAGGTGGGACGTGGGCATCACACTGGCAGTCAAACAAGCTTCTCATAGCTGTCAACTTTTCCCTTTTCTTGCGAGGAATCCTATTTGGAATAAGGGAATTTCCCTTTAAAAAAGGGAAAAGTTGACAGCTATGAAGCTTCTGCTGATGTAACCATCTGGTCCTGTAGCTGTCTAACAAGTCGGTTCTAAGAATGAGGCCAGGCTGTTTAATTTTTTTAAAAAAGAACAGAGGCAATGATAATCAATTGAAACAATAAAATATATCTCTTGTAAAATTTCAAGGTGTGGCTTGTACTGGGAGAGGGTCTCCTGGACCACCAGGAGCTAAAGGCCAGAAGGGATCCCCTGGAGAAAGAGGTGCAAAAGGAGAGAAAGGCAAGTACATGCATCCCTCACAGAGCAAATGCCTCATCTCAATCAAATCATGTAATTAAACCATGACTGTCCTTGAGATAAAAACACAAGTCATAATCGCTTTGTGAACTGGCATTATTTGTCTGGTCCAAAGCCCTGCTTCCTTTGTGCCTATACAGGGAGTGCAAGTAGCTGCTTATGTGGTGCTGGTCCTTGTGGTGCAGCTGGAATACGAGGTCCGCCAGGTGTCCCTGGAAGAAAAGGAGAAGTAGGGTTACCTGGAAAATATGGAAGAATAGGTGATCCAGGCTTACCTGGTGCAGTAGGGCCACCAGGTTCCCCCGTGAGTAACTTATAGGCAATATTTTATATTCTGGCATCCACAGAGTAGATTGATCTTTCCTTATTTCTGAAGATTCAGCTTTTATTTTGTCACATTTTGATGTTAATGTTCAGGTAGATCACACAATGCAAACTTAAACTGTGGAATTTGCTGCTTCAAAGTGTGGTGATGACCACCAATGCAGATGGCTTTAAAGGGGGGTTCATGGAGGATAAGACTATTAAGCACTACCGGTACTAGTTGTGGTGCCTGTGTATAATAGCGGTCGCTGGGGGAAAACCAGCAATAGTGGGCTATTGTGCTCAGGTCCTGCTTGCAAGTTTCCCATAGGTGGTTGGTCAATGTTGGAAACAGGATACTGGGCGAGATGGGTCTATACTCTGATCCAGCAGGATCATTCTACTGTTCTTGTCAGTGTGCCATGAGAGCAAATCATTGGGAAAGATCTTGATGAAAGGCTCCTGTGGGAGCAGGATGGGGAAAGCTCATGGTGTCACCCGGACGGTGGCAGAGTGACATGTTCCAGCACCCGGAGTGGCAAAGAGGTGGGGGCATGGCTGGCGAGCATCTCGGGGGTGCACGGCGAGCGGTGTGTGTGTGGCTGCAATGGCACCCCCTGGGATGGCACCCGGGACATACCACTCCCCCCACCCCCACCTTCGTCCGCCAGTGCACCCGGATAACCTTTGTTGTCAGTTTAAAAAGCACAGGTTGTGGGATGAGAAAGAGAGCATCACACTCCCATCTTGCTCATCTAATAGATGTTTATTTGCTTTCGGATCTCAGCTATTATTTCAATTGACTATAACTTTTTTATTTTAACACTTGTAAGGGAATACCAGGTCCATTTGGGTTGACTGGTGAAAAAGGTGATAAGGGTGACCCAGCTAGAATAAGAATAAAAGGTAACTATACAACGTACTAAACCCATGAGACTTTTTCCCTTTAAACTTGGGGACTGCTTCCAATGGTATATCCAAATTTTCTATTGCGTGGTGTTTGTGGTGTAGAAGCTTTGCACATAAGAGCCAACGAATTGCCCTGGGAGTAATAACAGTAGCCATCTGTCTGAAGTTCTTTCTCCAAAGTTATAGTCTGTAAGTGCCATAATTAGAGTATGTCTTCCACTTCCTTACTTTTATGATCTATCAAATGCAAGGAGCTAGTGCAGTCTGTTCCTTATTCCATGTCCCTCCACTGATCAGTACTCTGCTTTTTAAGACTCATTGTGAAAAATGCACTACCTAGTTAAAGTGGTACCAACTGTCCTAAGATTCTTGCTTAAGTTTTGTCAAGCATCTCCATTAGCACCATCTTTCTATTTTTCTGCTCATCCTAATTCACCATGAACCACTTTTCATTTGAAATGTTCACATTCATCCACTTATTCATCTTATTGCAAGATTTTAGGGTTGTTATTTTTTAAAAAATAGACTGAATTTGCCCACATTCATCATAGACACCTCAGTAATTTCTTTGGCTAATGCATTCCACAGAAGAGAAGGTTCCTGACCTTATGTACTGTAATTAATGGAGAAGCTTATTCCTCCCCCCCCCCCCCCGATTCCTCCTGCATATAATCCTGTACAAATACCAAAACTCAAGCTTCTTGACGTTCATTATTTTAAGACTTTTAATATTCTGAACACTAATTAGTAAGAAAGATGCATTTTATCCAAACGCAAAATAGTGTCCTGTAACTTATTGTAAAGCTGTATTCTTATTGGTTTGCCCAATTTTCTAGCAGTTTGGGGGCATTTCCTAAAACATTCAGGTAGTGTAGCCTTCAACAGCATACATACATACATACATACATACATACATACATACATACATACATACATACATACCGGTATATTGCATACTGACTGTAACATTTCCATAATTTAAAGGGATAAAAGGACAAAGAGGTCTTCAAGGCGAGCCTGGATTTCCAGGAAGAAATGGCATTGCTGGCAGGAATGGAGAACTAGGACTGCCTGGTGAAAAGGGTTTTAAGGTATACCTGATTATTTTGACAGCTGTTTTTCCCTTCATTGTAACAATGAAGAAGTAAACTAACCAGGAGTTTTCTCTCTGCGTGAAAGGGCTGAGAGTTCTGCACAGTTCTTATAATGAAAGCCAGCTCATAAACTCAGAATATGCTCAGTGGCACCATGTTCTTTAATTCTAACAGTATGTCTTTTGCACCTGGATGTGGTTGTTAGATCATGGGGTTCTAGTGCAAAACTTCCAACATAGCTACAACACTAATAAAACCAACAATAAGGACATGCCCAGCCCAGAAATAAAACATTGATTTAACAAGTCCATCATCTGAAAGGAAACATTACTCATGAGTAAGCTGCTGTGAACAAGTGAATCTCAACGCCCTTTTGGAAAACCTGGTGACTTTAAGGGGATCAGCTGGAAGCGAGTTCAAATAAATTAATTGTGCATTTGTATTCATTGTTTACAGGGGTTTGATGGAAGATCTTTGCCAGGTTATAAAGGATTTCCTGGTTCCCCTGGACTTCCTGGCTCAAAAGGGCCAATAGGACCAACGGGTCTTGGAATTCAGGGTCTGCAAGGTGTCCGGGGTCTGCCTGGAAGTCCAGGAAGCCCAGGTATTAGAGGACCACCTGGCCCAAAAGGTGAAAAAGGTAATGTATATATTTTACATTGAAAAGAGAATACTCTGTTGGTTCAGTTGTTTGGGAGGTTGGGTCAAACCAATTGATGGTGTGCAGCCTGGGAGTCATTTTGGACTCACAGCTGTCCATGGAGGCACAGGTCAGTTCTGTATCCTTGGGCAGCTGTCTACCAGCTCCATCTGGTATGCAGGCTGAGACCTTACCTGCACGTGGACTGTCTCGCCAGAGTGGTGCATGCTCTAGTTATCTCCCGCTTGGACCTCTGCAATGCGCTCTGCGTGGGGCTACCTTTGAAGGTGACCTGGAAACTACAACTACTACAACTTATTATTATTATTTCCTTCTAGGTGCTACTCTTCCTTACACAGCAGCATACCCTGGGAATCCAGGTGCACCTGGTTTTAAAGGTATATCAGGTATGACTACAAAAGTGAAACAAGGTGCTATTCTTTGCACAGAATCTGTTAATGTCTTCAGATTATTCAGAATTAACCAGACTTCTGTAATTTAAAGCTTACAGTAATGAGGTGTAGGGTAAGAATTCTCAAGATTTGAAAAGAAACACAAATGCGAGGTTATCATAAATGATAGCTAAAAATTAAAACCAGGGCTAGAACCTCCCTAATACTCTACGCAAAAAAACCTTTTGTTTTCCACTGGTGGTGAACCTGGTGGAAAAAATAAAGTTTGGCATGCTCCTCTTATATGGTTATATCATTTAGATAGTCTCCGGGTGGTACAGCAAGGGAAATCTCTAATATGAGTCTCAGAAGCATTTTGCCATGGGTTATGGAGCACAACTATGATTAAAAGAAATAAGGGGTCAAATCTGTCTCCGTATTTCATTTGTTTGGCAAAAGCCAAGGGAATGGACTAAGTGGTACTTCCTTACAAGTATTATTGTCTTTGGCCAACTTCTGGATAGTCAGAAAACATGGAGATCTTGCTGACTTTCCATTGCAATTGCTTTAGGATAACCCTTCATCCTGCCAGCTGAATAGCTTGGAACTTCTTATCTCTTAATGTTATCACTTAATATTAATTATTATTTAATGTTGAATTAGAGTTGCTCTTTTTTTAATGGAGACTTGAATGGCAGAAATTACACGTTGCCAGACAAGGTATGTGCAATTATGCATGATGAGGTAGTGTGAACATGAAACCTATCAGTCCTAAGAATGCATTGATCTTGCCTGAAATGTTTTTAAAATTCAACCCCTATATTTATAAAATGGATTTATCTAGGTTTGTTCCACAGAAGGTTTGAAAGCATTGAACTAAGCTGTGGCACAATCTGTCTATTCAGGCCCGAAAGGATTGAGAGGGCAGCCTGGGCGAGCTGGTCCCAATGGTTTTGATGGCTTCAAAGGCCAACAGGGCAAACCAGGAATACCAGGGAATCCTGGTCCAGAAGGTAAGTGAAAGAAGGGCAGTGTGTATTCATTTGTTGAATATGGGTATGGACTGATTTTAATATACTGTAGTATATTCAGCTTTCTTCTTCTGAGCCTCATGCTTATTGTGCAACTGTAGAACCTGAATGTTGTCAGGTCATTAAATAAAGTCAGTTTTAGAAAAGAATTGTAGCTCACGTGCTTTCTCTCCAGTGCTTTGCTCCCATTAGATCTTGTTTCCCACAAGATGTAGTGATGGCCACCATCATCATCATCATCATCATTTGATTTGTATGCCACCTTTCCACAGTTAAAACAATGCTCAAGGCAGCGTACAACATGACAAGATTTACATAATTACCAACAAAACAAAAGGCATAAACAATAAATAAAACACATCAAAAGGTACATAACCAGATGCAAAACATTTCCACATAAATCATAAAATCTGAAAACTAAAAATCAAAATACGGCTTAAAATACAGCTTAAAATGCAGCCTCATTTTAGTAGCAGCCCATAGCAGGGGTGGGCCAACTTTGACAGGTGGGCATGACAACCCTTGCCAGTTATGTAATAACCAGATGATCGTTAGGTGCTTGGAAGCTGCAGTGCAAGAGGCTTTGCCAGCCCTATGGTTGGTATTAGTTAATATCAACATTAATATCAATAACAATTTAAAATGACATAGGTAAAAAATAAAAACAATATTTAAAAAGGAGCCCTCTCTGTCAAGGTAGCAGCAGCAGTCCTTTATGGACCTTGTCAGTCCCCGCCCCAAGCCAACTTGAATGACTTTAAGAAGGAATAAATAAATTCATGGAGAACTATTGGTGGCTACTACCCATGATAGCTATGTTCTACCTCCACTGTTTGAGGCAGTATGTTTCTGAATACCAGCTGCTGATAACCAGTTGGAAAGAGATTCAGGTTCCATATATGGGGTTCTCATGGGCATCTGGTTGGACACTGTGAGAACAGGATTGCTAAACTAGATGGGTCTTTGGCATAATTCAGCAGCACTCTTCTTATGTTTGTTGAAACCAGTCAGGAAGCAGATCTTAAACCTCTGACTGAGGCTCTGAAGAGCTGGTTTGAGACACATTTCCCAGTAGTGATTCAGGTCCCAGACTGCTATAGCCTAAAATATCTCATCAGGTTAGAAACCTGCACTAAATAAAGAGGTATATTAATCCAGGCCAGGGTAGCAAATGTAGTACGCACCTCTGCAATATGCCATCAGCCCCAGCACAGCAAATGGGTCGGGTTGGGGATGGTAAAATCAGCTATCCCTGGATTAATGTGACTCCAAATACTGACAATCTCCACTTGCTCTCAGTTAAATTGTTTTGAGTGTTTGCAATACTTAGAATGAATTCAAAGGGATAAGGTGAACACACAGAGGACAGATCTAACAGCCATAATGGAAAAATTCAGTCTCCATGTTCACAGGCAGTTGAGTTGGCATCCCTCTGTCTTGGTAGACAATGGAGGAGTGTGCCTTTGGTGGTGAAATCAAACTGTTGGAAGGATACAGCATCTGCTGCGGCTGTAGATACTGCTACGGGAAAGACATGTTTCGTTGCAGCTGGGGCAGATGAAGACCATGCACCATGGCATTTCTTCTCTCGGCACTCTTCCCAGTGGTCATTCCTCCTCTGGTCACTGCTACGAATGCACAACCTAACTGCCTGACTCCAGGTCATACATTCACAGACAGAGTATGCCACTGAGATCAGTTCCTGGGTGCAAACAATGAGGAGGAGCTACTGTCTTCATGCCTCATTATGACCTCATAGGTGTCTGATTGGCCACTGGGGGAAACAAGCTGCTGCACTATATGGATCTAGGAAAAGCTCTCTTTACATTCCTATTTCACAAATGATAGCATTACAAGTTGAAATTAAACAAGTTAAGCAAATGATCCTATGTCATCTGGATTTCATTATTCTCCAGGTTTCAGGGGTGAGACTGGTGATCAAGGTGCACAAGGTGAAAGTGGTCCAAGGCTGGATGGTGCTCCAGGGTTGCCAGGTCCTCCTGGCCTTGAAGGTCCAAAAGGCATTTTAGGTGACAACAGTTATGGTCCTCCAGGAATTCCAGGCAACAGAGGTCTTCCCGGTTTACCAGGCCTGCAAGGCTTAAGAGGTGAACCAGGTTTTGCTGGGCTTCAAGGTATGATGCCTATTTGTGCATGATTTATCTTATCCTTTTTGGATTTGTTACTGATAATTGGCTGACTATAAGCTACTTCTCCCCCAAAATATATTTCTGTAGGAGAAAAATATAAATAGCTCAATCAATAATGCCTGATCTGACTGTACCAGTTACCGATTTGTTTCCGTGCCCAATTTAAAATGCTGGTTTTGACTTATATAGCCTTAATTGGCTCAGGACTGCAATATCTAAAGGACTGCCTCTTTCTATACGAACCTACCCAGACCCTGGTATCATATTTCGAGGCCCTTCTTAGGTTTAGAGGGTGGCAACAGAAGAACGGACCTTTTCTGTGGTGGCTCCCCATTTGTGGAATGTTCTCCCGAGGGAGGTTCGCCAGGCACCTTCATTATACACCTTTAGACGCCAGGCAAAAAAAAGTTCCTCTTTAACCTGTCCTTTAGCTGATTAACATCCAATGCCCTTTTAAAATGTGTTGGGAGGGGGTTATTGGGTTGCTTTTGTTTTTATTTTGTGTATTTCATGTTTTTATATTGTAATTTTATCTTGTGAACTGCCCTGAGACTTGCGGGTATACGGCGGTATATAAATTTAATAAATAATAATAATAATAATAATAATAATAATAATAATAATATTTCTAATGTAAGAGGTTGAAGGACACACAATCTGGATATGTTTGGGAAACCCTAGCTGAAAATAAGAATGAGAGCAAGAGAAAAGGAAAAGTGAGGGGTTGTACAGTGGGGAGATCTCAGAAGCATAGCAACTCACAAAAACGGTCCAGATAGCTTCACATATTTACTGTTTGTCTCTTTTACTTATTTTTTTTTTAAAAAAATAGTTTTTTATTAAATTTTCCAAATAAACAAAAAGTAAAGAATTTTTTTACATTCCAATTTATATTCCCCTCTTATTTCAATTTCGCTCTGCCGAGCTATGACTTCCCTCCCTCCCTTCATTCGGCTTTCTTGTTCCCTCTTATCTCACAGTTGCTTTATACAAGCATAAATAAATTAAGTTCGTAGGATTTATTTCAGTCCTGCAAGTGTCTTTAAACTTCTACAGTTCTTCTCTATATGGTCAATAAATTTACTCCATTTGTCTCTCCTTGGTTTCTTTTACTTATTCTTGACTCGGGTCAACAAAGAATTCTACCATTTTCCATGTGGTAGAAGTGATCACTAATTGGGCATTTGCAAATCATGTGAATGAGTTAATCTGATCTCTGGTAAATTCAATCTCCAACTGTGGGTTGATGAAGATTGGGGCAACACCATCACTCTAAAAGGAACACAATATGTCCTAAATATCAATTTCTACTGGGCACTGTATGTGTCAAACAGTGCCGTCAAGATTTGAGAGAAAAGCAACTTTCACTTACTCAGCTTCAGAAGTTCTATTCAGATTTGCTTTATGCATACCTGCTTTTTTCAAGTCACAGATTGTTTTGCGGCAAGCATCAGTATGCTGTAGCATTGCCATCACCTTGTGAGGTTTCTGGGGGTTGCAGTACAAACTGGAAGGGCAGGTCATATTGTGAAGCCAACCTGCCCTGATATTGTTCACTTTGCCTGTGTGCAGCAGGGGGGAGGGGTGAAAATGTCCCTTTTAAGCTCATGAAAGCAAAGGACAACATCCTGTGAATATAAATATATTTCCCCAGGTCCCGTCTTTCCATGCAGCAACGTGAAGTGATTGCTTTGGATAGCAACTCCCAGCAGAGATGTCATTTTGCTATCTTCAGTATTATTTCTGTATGGAATGTGAGGAGCATAAGCTCCAGTCTCGTGCAAGGGGTGTCTTCTGTTTTCTTTCTGTTTCATGATGCAGAATTGAAAATGTGTAAGGCGCAGACCTTGACTTTTCTCAGTATGCTAGATCTTCCAAAATAGAGGCTGTCTGGTGTTGGTGTTGTTCCTCCCCGCCCCTAGCATTAACAACATGCAGCCAGGATGCTGTCAGCAAAATGAGCTGGACTGGGCAAGTGCAAACCCAAAGCGTACCACTGTCAGGGCCGTCTTAAGCTCATCGGGCGCCCTGGTGCAGGGATCCCTCAGGCACCCCCCACCCCCACTCTTAAAAAAAAAACACCGGGGACCGGTGTTTGGAAGAGGGCTCCTCCTGAGCTGTTGTGGGAGCTGTTGTGGGAGCGCACAGCCTTGGAGGGGAGGGAATGCAAGCAGGCTCTGGCGAGCGGTGCGGGGAGAGAAGGAGCAAGGCAGCGGCGAACCAGGACCGAGCAGGGACTGTGTGCCTCGCAAGGAGAAACGGACACAGGATCCCCCCCCAGCCCATCCCAGCCCCCGTCTTTGTCTCCATTTCCCTCCTCGACTTACCCGCCAGCTCGTCCGGCTCCAGCCAGCTGTCGGCATCGATCCCACACAGCACAAAGTAGTGCACAAAGCGGCAGGGCGTCGAGCCTGAGCCAGGCCCGGGGGCGCCGCACTACCGCTCATCCCTCCGCCGGCGTCTGCGATCTCTCTCAGGCAGGATCCCAAGCAACAGGGGCAGCGCCGCTAACGCAGCAGCACCAGCAGCAGCGCTCCTTCCATGGCGCAAGTCTGGCCGGTTGACGGCCTCCCTTGCCGCGGGGAGCACGGCCGAGCAGGAGGAAGACGAGGACGCGGCGCCGGCAGTAGCTGAGGCTGCAGCCAGTGCTCGGGCTCCGCTAGGCACCTTCCCGCCATCGCCTCTGTGCTGCGTTTCATTGGTAGAGCTGCTGCCATGTGGCATCACCTCTACCAATGAAACGCAGCGCCGGGGTGAGGGATGACCCTGGCACTGCAGAGCGGAACAGGGTCCTAGTGCCCCTGCTCCGCTCGTTTACCTCTCTCCCCCGAGTGGCGTGGCTGGCGGCCGTCCAGGAGGAGGGAAAGGGAGGTCGCCGCGCAGCTCCCCCACTTGCTGGGGCACCCCTCAGCGCCTCAGCGCCACTAGGGCCAATGGGCGAGCCGGCCCTGACCACTGTTACTATCAAAAGCCTCTCTCTTACAGGGTTGCATGTACAGAAGTTGCACATAAAAGAATTCTAAGTAAAAACATATTAAATGAATGTATTCAGTGAGCTAAAACGAGTCAAAGACATGGTTTGTGATGGCTTAGTTAGTGTGAATGCGGGGACTCCCAGATTAAAGATGCTAGCCACTATGCTCCTCCCTACCGTAGTTGTTCTGCTGAACAGCACTTTGCTAAGCCATGCCTTGGCTTGGCATGTTCATCCAAATTTGAGCTTGTGGCTTTTCCATGAGACCTGTTTCTTTTCTTTTTATAATTTTTTATTAGTTTTACATTAATTTATACATAATAACTTTAACAATTTCAACTCATAAAAATAAAAGGTTCCCTTCGAACCTTCAGACCTCCTCCCCTCCCTCCATGGGTTCCATTTCCAACGAAACTATGTTCTTTTTCTTTTTCTTTTACCGTTATCCCTCTGTTATATAATCATGGTTACCAAAGTTCATTTCACATTACAAGTGTCATTGTATCACTGCCAATGATTTTAACTGTTTTACAGTGGTCTTTTAGGGATGTTAAAAAGTTATTCCAATCTTTTAGGAATACTCTATCTTCCTGGTTTCTGACCTTTCCCGTCAGTCTCACCATCTCTGCATATTCCATTAACTTAGTCTGCCATTCTTCTCTGGTAAGCACCTCTCCCTCCTTCTATCTCTGGGCTAAAAGCATTCTCACTGCCGTCGTTGCATACATGAACAGTCTCTTCTCTTCTATTGGTAGCTCTTCACCTATTATACCTAACAAAAATGCTTCTGATTTTTTAACAAAAGTTTTGTTAAACATTTTCTTTAACTCATTATATATCATTTCCCAGAAAGCTTTTACCACTTCACAAGACCACCACATATGATTTTAAAAAGTACCCTCTTTCCCTTTACATTTTCAGTACAAATTTGAGCTGGTTCTATACATTTATGCGATATTACTCGGTGTTAAACACCAATGGTACATCATTTTCATATAGTTTTCCTTCAACGAACAGCAAGCAGTAAACTTTAAATACTCTTTCCATTATTTTTCCCATGTTGAAAATTGAATATTGTATCCAAAATCTCTTGCCCAGTGTATCATCACTGTTTTAACTTCTTTGTCTTTTGTGAACCATTCTAAAAGTAATGAGACATGTTTCAGCTGATATGCCAAGGCAAACTATGGCTTGGGTAAGTGTGGCACAGCAGTAAAACTACTGGGGAGGAGTAAAGCAGCTGGGATCTTTTCCCCAGAGGTTTGCCTTACCATGAAGTGCAAACCAGGCCGAAATGTTTCAAACTAAATTATTTCGATTTTGGAGGGGCTTCATAAATGAATTATCCTTGCAGGACAGCCTGGCATCCCAGGATTTCCAGGAGCTAAAGGTCTCAGAGGTAGAAAAGGTGACATAGGAGTCACAGGAGGCCCTGGGTCACCTGGTCTGCCATGTGACAAAGGCTTGCAGGGGCTGCCAGGACCCCCAGGCTCTTTTGGACCACCAGGCTTTCCAGGTAAGCGCATCATTATTATCCTTGTAAATATTCAAGTGGGTGTCTAAAGCATACATGTTGACCCAGGATGGCTAAAATATATTGTGGTTAGCAACCTTGAAATATTGGGTGCTTTCCAACAAATTACTTCTGTTAATGCAATTGTTTCCAGTTGCATGCATAGGCATGGTATACATGTGCATTGGTCAAAATAGGTGTGGCATCTCACTTTAAAAAATAAATAAATGCGGCACCATTTACGTACATAGCGCTACAAAGATCAGATATGGCAGATACATGCCTCAACTGTCTTAACAGTGTAAAATCGACACAAATAGGAAATGAGAGAGGCAGGCCAAGGCAGCTGTGGGGGGAATGGATGTGTGCATAGGCAGGGCATATAGAGGGGGAGCAGCAGGGGGGGGGAGAGAGACCCAACTTGTACACTCTGAACATCTGGCATTTCCATTCTTGCTGTAAACAATTTGATTTGGCCATCTTGTTTGCTCTCCTCCCCATGTACCTTGGCTTTATGAATGCAGCAGAGCAATTGCAAGGAGTCTGTAGAGCTATGGTTTTAACTTTTATCAACATTTTGATTTTTATTTGGAATATTATTTTAATACTGTTGTTTTAGTTAATTGCATTTTATATGTGCTTTTAGGATTTTATGTTTTGTAAACAACTTTGAGACGTGTGTGTGTGTGTATTTTCTATAAAAACATAGTAGTTGTTAAGGACATATTTTTGCATTTGGTGCATCTCTCCCTCCGTGCCCCTCCTAGGTTTACAAGGCTTCAAGGGTCCTAAAGGTGATATGGGTGCACCAGGCCCAGCTGGAATGAAAGGCATGCCTGGGTTTCCTGGAGTACAAGGGCCACCTGGCCTCCCAGGCTTAAGAGGAAAACCAGGTCTTCCAGGGGAAAATGGATTGCCAGGCCGCCCAGGGCAAAAAGGTAAATGGATTCCAAATGTAATGGTCTTTGTTTAGAAACAAATAGTGTTTCTTATCATCACCTCTCATTTCTTTGGTGTTCGAAAGCTAGGAGAAGGGCCATTTGGGATTTGCAGAGTCATGACCAAATAAGGATACACTATACTGGGCCCCAGAGATCCAGCCCATACTGCAATCCCCATTATCATGAAGAGAAAATAGATGCTTCATTGAGAATATTTATGGAAATTTATTTCCCAGTATGTGCTCACTTAGATCTTTTGTGATTTGCTGGAGCCAATCAGGACCAGTGTTAAGAGCAGAACAACATTCTGAAGAGTGAATTGCTGGCCCATGGCCTTCTCTAGAACAGGAAAAGTGTCCTGTGCAGTTACAGTAGGACTCCCACCTGTGGCATTATTAATCCAGCAATCCAGTCTTTTATTTAAGTGCACTAGAATCTACGTATTTCTTTCTGAAGGGAGCCAAGGGTCCCAAGGCATGCAGGGTTTCCCAGGACTCCCAGGAAGTGAAGGACAAATGGGAGCACCTGGTGTGAAAGGTGAAGAAGGACAAGCAGGTCCGCGTGGCCCTCCAGGAGAATGTGGGTCTATGGGATTAAAAGGTATGTAACTTGTTTCCTGAATTACTTTGGCATGTAGTGTGTTCTTTTTTTCCTAGCCAGATAAAGATTTTCTTAAGTTGGTAATAGGGCCATAGGAAGTTGCCCTTATACTGAGTTAGGCCACTGAGCCATCTAGCCCAGTACTGTCCACAACAATGTTGGCATCCGTCTATCTCGGGAGACAAATGGAGTGTGCCTCTGGGGGTGAAGTTAAACTGCTGCATTAGCAGCACCAAAGTGGCCTCGCTGGAGTGCCAAAGTTACTCCCAAAGTTAAAACACAAATCTTAAAAACTGTGAGACCATATCAGTTATTTCAAAGGCCTGGGAGAATAGAAGGGTTTTCACCTGCTGCCAAAATGACCATAAAAATGGTTCCAGTGAATCCTCCGTCAGAACTTGCTCCCCGCCATAGAGTTTTGTTAAAGCTATGGTTTGTCGTCTTGTGATTTCCTAAGCAGAAACAAGGAAGAGGAGTCATCTGAATACTAGAGTTTTGTTAAAGCTATGGTTTGTCGTCTTGTGATTTCCTAAGCAGAAACAAGGAAGAGGAGTCATCTGAATACTACAGTTCCCGTCCTCTAAGCACCAAGCAAATGTTTAATATGCGGTACCTGCCCAGAGCAGTAAATATTTAGGCCACAATTAGGAATCCCAATAGTAGGATTGGTGGGCGTGCGGGCAGCTATGCTGTCCTGAGCAAATCTCTGCCTACATTCAGTACATTCTACCCCTTTAAGGTGAAAGAGGACCTCCAGGAGAGGATGGCTGCGTTTTCATATTGAAAGAGAAAGGACAAAAAGGGGAGCCAGGCCTTCCTGGTGATAAAGGCATCCCAGGAACACAGGGTAAGCCAACTGCTTGTTTGCAGGTTACACAGAAACCAATAACTGTAACGTTAAGTCCAGACCCTAGCTGACATCTTCCATATGCTATCTAATTTTTGGAAGGCACTAATACATCTTGTTGATTTTGAAAGTTATTCACTAGTACATGTCTGCTGAAATTAAAAGGTGAATCAGACAGACCTTTTGTTTTCTTCGTCAACAACAAAACTGTTTATTGTGAGGACCATGCCTGGACACAAATATCAACACAACAGTAATTAAAAATGTTAAAATTAATTGCATACTATCCCAACAAAACCTTCATCCCACAAAACAGGAAGAGAAGGAAAACAAGCAACGAGTTAAACAGACGATGAAGGGGTCTTTACTTTATCATCCATAAATCTTTCCCTGGCTTTCATGGCCTTCATCACAAAGACCGCTACCACATGGGTAATTCGTGGGTGGGTTAGCATCAACTAACAAAATTTTTACTTTATCTTCGGGATTGATTATAGAGTTGGGTATAATTTGCAGCATCGCGTCTCTAAGGCCCAAGTAAATGGGGCAATAGAGGAGGTTTTCTTAGCCAATTAGCAACAAACTGGCCAGTTGATAACTAATCACTGCTCATGAGCTATTGCTTTATCATATGAACCCAGCCGTGTGCATTTACTGATAGGCACTATGCTGTAGGAGATTAGGCACCACCTTCATCATTCATGTTCAGTGACTGCAGTATCACAGGATAAGCAACGCAGGAAGCTGCTTCACACAGAGTCAGACCATTGGTACCATCTAGCTCGGTATCGACTACAAGGATTGGTAGCAGCTCCCCAGAGTTTCAGACAGGGAGTCTTTCCCAGTCCTACCTAGAGATGGTGGGGACTGAACCTGAAACTTTTTGCAGGCAAAGTGGATGCTCTACCACTGAGCTTACAGCCCTATTCAGTGATCACAATATAAATTGAGACTAATCAATATAAACTCACATTATAAGTGTCAAAAACCTTAATTGGTCTTAGGTACTTACTACACATCCCTTTCATATGACCTCAGTATGAGACCACTTCAACAAAAACGGAAACCTCTCCTCCTAAGGGTTTGTTTTTTAGTTTTTTAAAGTTATTGTCTAGATCTTACCAGTGTTTTTCTTCTAGGAAAAAAAGGTACTGGAGTACCCCCAGAAAAAAAACACTGGTTCTTACTACTGTGTTGTATCTACGTATCACACAGCAAAATTGTTCTGATGCACAATATGCTAGATTCCCTTTTTAATTCCAGGTTCTGTAGTTTTTCTGATTTGTTTCGTTTTGAGGGGAGGGTTTGCATTCCCTTCTGTGACTAGAAAACGTAACAACTTACAACAAGCTCTTGAAATAAATTCAGGTGATAAAGGCAACACTGGATTCAGAGGAATCCCAGGATCACCAGGCAGAAGTGCACTTCCAGGTACTCGAAAAGGCGAACCTGGCGATGCTGGACAGGCTGGTTTTCAAGGGCCTCCCGGTCTCCCAGGACCCGCAGGACTGAGAGGAATCACTGGCTTTCAAGGACCACAAGGTGACCAGGTAGGGTGAGAATATTGTCACAGCGTTTGAAAGTCTAATGCTGTATTTAGCCATTTATCTGAAGGACCCTTGAGGAAAGCCTTGGGGGGGGGGGGGTAAGTATGCAACATAATACTGGCACTCAGTTGTGGCACACATTCCCCCGGCACCCATGTCTCCAGTTTTAAGTGGCAACTGAATACTTGTATTTTTTGTCAGGCTGTATTGCGTGTTTTGCTGTTTGCCATTTTGTGTTTTTATTGTTGTAGTCTGCCCTTGGGTCATAGGATTAAGGGTAGGATACAGTATAAGTTTTTATCAGTAGTGGATGGTGTGGTGGAGTGGAGGTGCTTACCTGACCTCCTGGCAGATAATTGCTGGGAGGGGCAGAAGGGAGAGATGCAAGGCAGCGGCAAGGCTGCTGTGGTGCAAACCCATCAGCAGAGCCAATCCACCGTTTCTGCTGGTGCAACCGTACCACCTGCCCACCATCTCCCCCTTCTCTTTTCTGGTAAGCAGTAGCCAGCAGGTCAAATATGAATGAATAAATTTGCCTTTTACTTGCTTTTCCATCTCAGAGCTAATGATCATCATATTTACTGTTTTGTGCAATTCTCATTATGATCAGTGTCTTGAAGCAAGCTGAACAAGAAACTAATAGGTCTGTATTACAGAGTTTACACTGACCACTTACAAATCTTCAAGCAGCATAAAGTCTTCTGTGGGAAGAATAGAGATCAGAAAGGAGAAGGCAGGGATCCAGAGGAAGGCTGAAGCAGTTTCTGTTTTAGATGCATTCTTGCTAATTACACACAAACTCTTTCTTTCAGTTCTTCATATTATAAAAGATTAGAATTTGACACAGAAAACAAGACCCTCATTTATTTTTAATTTGCAGAGACAAGTGCTGTAAATTTTATGTATAATTGATGGGCATTCTTCTTTTGATAAAATAATTAGGGTGAACAGGGATTGCCAGGGATTCCAGGAAGTTCAGGACTTGATGGTGCAAAAGGATCTAAAGGTAATGCTGCAATAGTAACACATCTAAGCGTGACAGTTACTTTTCAGATTTCTGTTGATGCATTAGGGGAAATGAATACAGTGGAATTTTCGAGCGTCTCGGAAACCGAACAATTCGGAACCCGAACGCCGAAAACCCGGAAATGAATGCCTTGGAAATTGAAATGGGCGCGTTTCTCCATTTTCTCAATGGAAGGCCCATCGCGCCTTCGGATGTCAAACGTTTCAAAAGTCAAATGGTCTTCCAGAACGGATTACATTTGACAACAGAGGTACAACTGTATACAAATAGAAATAGTTTCTGGTAACAAAATACTATCATGCTGGCTATATACATTGATTAAAGATTTGATAGATCATGCTGAAGGGAAAGGCTGGCACCATACGAGTTTTATATGGCATTACACGATTTGGAGAACACAACAAAATGAGTATCATAAAAGGTTATTGCAAACTTTTGGGATGATAAAACAGAATTGAATTAGTTGAACATTACAAAACGATTGATTCAGAAACATGAAGATTCGTTTTGTGAACTAGTGTCCCTGCCTAATAAGTAAGCAGGTAAAGCACCTTTCTCTGTTTGTATTGAGATTGTCAAGACCAATATCCACATTTGTTCTGCTGCTGTGGTTGCACATTTTAGGCTCTTTTTTGTAGGAGAATCATTGACTGTAATCCTGCAACCATTTGACATATATTAAGATCCCTTGAAATATTCTCTACTGGCAAACAAAGGGAATTTATTTTTTAAAAAATGTAACTACAGGTTGTTTAAAAGTTTCAGAAGTTACTTATAACATGAGATGCTACTTTTGCAGGTAACAGAGGTGACCCAGCTGCCTCTTATGGTCAGCCTGGTAAGAAAGGTCCTGCAGGAGATCGAGGATTGCCAGGTGATGATTCTTTTGGTTATTTGGTTATCAATGGGCAAGGTATCTAATTAGTATATCTTCTTGTGTATTTATATCTTTTCACTAATTTGAGTCATACATTTATGGCTTCATGATTTGAAGCAATGATTTAATTCCAATCCATACTTTATGCTACAGACACATTTTTCATGTGCTCCCTGCATGTCTCCCAGCTGATCACGGTGAAGTGAAAGGACAATATGTCCCTGTAAATGCACAGGAGTGTATGCTGGGCACATGCACTCACATTTCTTGCACATTTATAAAGCTGCATCTCCCATCACACTTCAGTGTTCACCATGGCAAATATCAGCATGCATATGAAACTGGTGTGTAGAATGGCAGTCCTAGGGGCTATGCTGGTAGCAAGAACAAAAATTTGCTATCCTCCAACCTTTCTTTAGATAATCTCCTCCGTTGTTCATAGTGGGGGTTGAAAGAAACACTTTAAACAGCTTTCAATTTGACAAGAGAAACTGAAAAGCAATTCTACTTTTTTTTGAGATGTTGTGGGTCACAACTAGCATCAGTGTGTGGCAAATGCTGGGGCATCACTACTGATACTCTGAGCCACCATCTTCATTGCCTATGGCCCCAGTCCATTGCTGTGTCTGCAATGCTATGCTAGAATCCTTAGACACTGTGGAGGAATGAAGATGGCTATGGCTGCAGTCACCCAGTTGAGTACCCTGAGACAGGAGTTGCAGTTCTTTTCAACACAGCCGCTTGTCCTTGTTTCCACTGCCTGCCTATGCCACCTGGTAAGCTCATCAGGGGATGACAGTAAGATGGCCAGGGCCGTTTCAAACCTCATGCTAGCCTTGGATATTCAGTTATGCTGCTGTTACTTTGGGACTCTTGTTGCCTACCTTTGTGTCAGTCATTGCCTTCATCTGCTCAATCTTTATAAATGCAAATTAGTAGAAGCTGTGAGATACTTTAGGTTTTCAGTACAGTTTCATCCACAGCAAATGGTGGATGAATGGTGGAGTGAGATGTAGGGTTGCCAGACTCAATAGTGGACAGAACTTTTGTGCCTTTAATTGCCCTGCTCTCTTTTGAGTCTGGAAACCTTAAAGAGAAACCAGCAGACCCTTTGTTAATTTACAAGCAAAGGGTCTGCTGGTTTCTCTTTAAGGTTTCCAGACTCAAAAGAGAGCAGGGCAATTAAAGGCACAGAAGTCCTGTCCACTATTGAGTCTGGCAACCCTAGTGAGATGCCTTCACTCCATTACATCCTGCTCTATTCCGCTCATGGAAGGAAGCTGCAGAAGACAATATACTAATGTGTTTCCGAAAAGCTAATACACTTTGCCTGAGCAGTGAAGCATACCTGTGTATGCATGGAATTTGCCATTTAAAAACGGTTTCACTAAAAATATATTACAGTAAGAGTTGCTTTGTTTGTATGGTTTGGTTTAAGGACTTGATGGATTACCAGGGGACCAAGGAATCACAGGTGTCCAAGGGAGACCAGGAAGACAGGGACCCAAAGGACTAACTGGATACTCAGGAACACCTGGCTTCCCAGGTGAGGTGGAAGTGGGGGAAAAATTAACTGGACTTTAAACATAATGAGCTTTTATGGGCCATGATGACGCCAGTGGAAAAGGAAACATCAACATGCAATCAAACCAGAAAATACATGAAAGTCAAGATTATGATCATCCTAACCCCTGTGGGAAAAAGTCCAACAAGCTTTCCTAGCTGAATGGAAAGGTTCCATGCTGTATTTCTTTTAATCTCATCTTGCTGTTTTGTAATTATTTATTTGTTATTTTTACTATATTTTGTACATCAACTTGGGACATACATGAGAGGCAATTAACAATAATGTCATTCCTAGCAACCAGCATAATCATAAAATATATATTGAATATTATGGAGAAAATGTAAGTATTGTTTAATTATGAGGATTGTGTCTTCAACCTGCAGGTATCCAAGGAGCTGCAGGCGTTCCAGGAGCACCAGGTGAACAAGGTAATCCTGGTTTTTTGGGAGCTCCAGGTTTTCAAGGATTACCTGGCAGTCCTGGGAGAAAAGGTAACTATTGTGAAAAACATGTGGCAGTGAATGTAATGATATGGACCAAAGGTGATAACATAAATTATACATTACTTTGTGCTTTGAAGCAATGCAGAAGTGGAGAAGCGCAGGCCAGGAAGCACATACTATTAGCCCCTAAAATGATTATCAGGGGCCTGAAAAAAAACTGTTGAGTCAGCTCCTCCTCTACCCTCTTTGGGGCTGTTTAAGTTTTTCAGGTGTGCCCTGAGGGAAGGCAGAAACACAGAAGCCTAAGCCAGGGAGCTCATGCCAACAGCTCCTGAAGGGACCATTAAGTCTGCCTCAGAGAACTCTGTTTTATATTTTGTACCCTCTTCTTTCTTCCCCAGCATAGATCCTGGCAAAGATAACCCCTTGCACAGCCATTAACCTAAAGGGTGGGAAGCTCCCACTGGTGCTTTCATTCTCAGGCTAATTGCAGAGCAGGGGGTGTACTCACTCTTGTTGGAATTGCATCATATTGTCCCCTCCATTCTTTTTCTCTGTCTTGCAATATTTCAAAGGCCTTTCGGGACCGCCTGGATTAAATGGCCTGAATGGACTACAGGGTCAAAAGGGTTTGCCAGGATCTCCAGGTAAATAATGAAACTACTATTATAAAATTATAATTGGGGGGGGGGGTGGAATTGCTAGTAGAGGCTCAATCAAATATTACGCCACCAACCGGCATTAATTTTAACAATAAACAATAGATTTTAAATTTTATGTGAGGTTTGGCTTCAGCTAGTTAATGCTAGCATGGTGAAAATCAGCCCGGGCTTTAAAAACAGTGTTGTGGAATTTCTATTGAGGGCAACAGCTATGGAGAGTTATCCTTTTGCAAACCAGGTTATCTGTAGCATTTCAAACAGATATATACCTGAAAGGACCATACACAGATATTGGAACCCAAAGCCTAAACGTATGTGCGAAAGCACACATGCTGCGGTTACAAATATTATCCTCCAGCAACAGCCCCCATGCTTCATGGGGTATTGCTCTGAAGTGCTTACTGATCTTGAGCGGTCTTTTGGGAGGATAAAGGGGGCTGAGGCTGAAGGAGGAAGCTGAATATCCTGGGATATGACCTAGGGGCCATAGGGACCACAATTTCTTGAAAATCTTATTTTTTAAATCATTTTATCGCATGTGTCCTCCAAAGGGCCATGCTTTCTTCCTACTCTCCACCCCACAAATTTATTCTCATTGCAACTCTTTGAGGCAGGTTAGGCTATGAAAGAGCAACTGACTTGCCTCAGTTCCACATGAACAAGCATGGACATTGAGAAAGAGTTGGCCAACTTTGGATAGCTTCACCTGGAAAGGAAGTGCTTGGGTGTCTATGCATATGTCTTTCATTCATTAAGAAGCTTCATTCTGTGTGCATTTTTTATTCCCTTTATAAAGGTTTAAGTGAAATGGGGCCTGCAGGATGCATAGGAGAACCTGGGCCAAAAGGCAACAGAGGAGAACCTGGGCTACCAGGAATTTCCCGTCCAGGTCCCCCTGGAGATGCAGGACTATTAGGTCCTCCTGGTAAGAAGCAGTTTTCTCCATGGGAGGAAAGCAGCTAATCTATTACTACCCCATTGAAGAGCAGGATGTTGATGTTTGTTTCTTATTAAATGTCATGAACAGCAGCCAATAGGTTTCTGGGACACTCATGTAAGCAGATTTCACAAATAATTAAAGCACGGGAAATGCACTATGGGAAACATTTGTGTTATCTTAGATATATATGGTGCTGGAAAGAAAGAAAGTTTCTGCCACACAAACAAACTATAGAATCCACACAACATAGAGTAAAATGTATTTGCAATGAGGTTCCTATTGGTCAATATTCAACGTTTTGGTATGTCCTAAAATATAAAATAGCACAATAAACTCTCTTCTTCTTGCAGGCAAGCCAGGTCCTTCTGGGCCTGCCGGTCCTATGGGACAGCCTTCTGTAAATATACTTCCTGGGCTTCCAGGTGACCAAGGCCCTGCTGGATTAGATGGTGTTAGAGGTATGACTGGCATAATAAAGCAGTTAAAGTAGAACGAACCCTCCTATGTGCTAGACGTGCAGCAGAAATGTTATTTTCCAATTGAGTTTGAGAGCAGGAGAGGGTCCTCCTTTTGGAGACAGTAATCAAATAATCATCTCTGCTATACCTTTATTCTGTAAACCACTTTGAAGGCCATTGGCACTGAAGCAGACTTTAAACAACAACAACAGCAACGTACAAATATTACATATAAACTGTTGGCTGTTCCTAAACCAAATACGAGAAACTGAAGATTCAGGTATAAGGGCTATAGCTACTTTAAGTGGTAAATAATGTTGATTGAAGCTCCCAGGTTCACTCCTCAGGATTTCCCAAGTAGGACTGGGGCGGGAGGGAACTCTGGAGGGCTATTCTCAGTCAATATAGCCAGGGTAGTGCCATCCAGATGTGCCCTACAACTCCCATCTTCCTTGATTATTGGCATGCTTTCTGGAGCGGATAGGACCTGTGGTCCAACAACAGCTGGAGGTTCACCACTTTACCCACCCTACGTGGAGGTATTACTGAACTACAAGGATCAGTAGTCATATTCTGTATGGCAACTTCCTGTGTTCTTATGATCCAACCCAAGGATATTGAATACTGTTCTGTCTTCCTATCCAAAGACCACAATCCCCACCCCCCAATTGTTAAGGAGACATGTGTACAAGCTTGCTTCGGCCCACTATCCTTGCTTAGTATGCTTTTTCCAACAGTACTTAATTTTCATTCCAGGTCTCCCTGGCAAACCTGGTCCTCCAGGGAAGACTATTCTCATTAAAGGAGACCCAGGTGACTGTGGGGCTTTGGGGGCACCTGGGGTTCCTGGTCCTCCTGGCAAACCTGGACCTAAAGGTATCACGGGAAATCAAGGAAGAGAAGGCTCAAAAGGTATGGCTTGAGATAATGAGTTTAGCATACAGCAAATCCAATAACAGAACTTTCTTAATTCATCTGAATTCTCATTGTTAAGGTCCAACAGGAAACCCTGGCCCACAGGGACCTCCTGGTGCCCCTGGAGAGCCTGGAGATCAAGGTTTGCGAGGATCAACTGGTCCTTTGGGTCCCAAAGGTAATACCTAACATTTTTTTATACCTTGCATTATGCAGTGGCCATTCTGAATTCACATTTGGTCATGTTTGCAATGCTCTACCCAGCCACACAGCTAGTGAGAGGGGGGCATTGCAGTAGATTTTCTTAGTTGCAACCCACACATAAAGCAAATATTCTAGGTCAGAAGAATGGAGGAGATCCACACTGCAAATAGGTAGAGGTAGAGGGACCCCTGACCATTAGGTCCAGTCGTGACCGACTCTGGGGTTGCGCGTACAGCTTCCAGGTCATGTGGCCAGCATGACAAAGCTGCTTCTGGCGAACCAGAGCAGCACATGGAAACACCGTTTACCTCCCCGCTGTAGCGGTTCCTATTTATCTACTTGCATTTTGACATGCTTTTGAACTGCTAGGTTGGCAGGAGCTGGGACCAAACAACGGGAGCTCACCCCATCACAGGGATTCGAACTGCCGACCTTCTGATCGGCAAGTCCTAGGCTCAGTGGTTTAACCCACAGTGCCACCTGGGTCCCCTGCAAATAGGATTAGGCAGCTAATACAGTGCATCCCAAGTCCTCCCTCCTGCTTTCTAAACCCATCTCTACTTACACATATGACTGCTATACCACATCTGGAAGAGCAGACTTTGCCAGTAGCACCGAAGTTCTACTCTGTCCTTTCATAGCAACGTGGGTCACATTGTTCAATTGGCTGAGTACTGGTTCAGCAACACAGTCTGTGATGTAGGTCTGCGGGTTAAATGCTATGCATATACTTAGCATGCTATACATGAGGCCTGTTCAAATGCTGATTTAAGTGACAAATATACACAGCTTATGAAAGAGTTTGATTTTTTAAAATTAAGATGAAGGGCATATTGTATATGAAAGGAATGCCTGAAAAGGATGCTGGAGAATAATACAGTAATAATACTTATAACTGTAATAATACCATACTTCCTGAATTGTAAGCTATTAACATTTGCTTGTTTTTCATTTACTTACCTATGCCTTTACTAGAAATTAATACGTATTTAATGGTACTGAATGACAAGCCTCTTCTTGAAATAGTTTTTAGTCCAGCAGTGTTGCAATCAAGCTGAAAGGAAGATTGCAAAGTCAGAGGACAGTGAAAACAAAGGTTCATGGCAGCCTATAGAAAAGTTCCTGAGTGTGCGTTTCCCACCATTGGGATGGTGCTTCCTACAGGGCTCAGGACTTCTTTTTGGAGGAATCACCTCCCGCCTCCCAGAGCAGCTGTGTCTGAATCGATAGGCAGAGAGTTGCTCAGGCTCCTACGGTCTGACCAAATTAAGAGCTTTTAAAAAACTTCTTTTCCTTCACTGTTTCCTCTTTCAGTTCCTCTCTTCTCCCCTTGATCTCTGCATTTTGGGACATTGGGTGGGCTAATTAGGGACCATTTGGGTTTTCACTAGCTGGGAATGAGGATAACACAGCCTAGGTAAAGGTAAAGGGACCCCTGACCATTAGGTCCAGTAGCGGACAACTCTGGGGTTGCGACACTCATCTCGCTTTACTGGCCGAGGGAGCAGCCATTTGTCCGCAGACAGCATCCGGGTCATGTGGCCAGCATGACTAGGCCGCTTCTGGCGAACCAGAGCAGTGCACGGAAATGCCGTTTACCTTCCTGCCAGAGTGGTACTTATTTATCTACTTGCACTTTGACGTGCTTTCGAATTGCTAGGTTGGCAGGAGCAGGGACCAAGCAACAGGAGCTCACTCTGTCGTGGGGATTCGAACCGCTGACCTTCTGATCGGCAAGCCCTAGGCTCTGTGGTTTAGACCACAGCGCCACCCACACAGCCTAGTTTCTGCTAAAAAGTCTTAAGAAAGCTGAGCCAGGTGCTTTTGGGAGGATTTCAGTGGCATCACTCCAGTGAGGGGAAACAAGGTGCTTCACTCCACCTTTGGAGGAGATGGATAGCCTTGGCCCACCCATTTCCTTATCCTTCAGGGAGGCATTTATCCTTTTTAAAAATTATGTACACAGTAATTTTTGAAGGCATTCACTCACTGTAGACAGATGCTTCCATGTTTTGTCACAATCATGTTGGGGGAAATGATAATGCCATGTGCAAGCTATCACTGTTCTCATTGCATTCTTGTTCTAAACCATCTGCACGGTGCTGGTCTCCCTCCTGCATGTGAAATGGCTGTCACAAACTGATTCTCGGCATTCAATCCACCAGGTTGCAGAGGTAAGCTTAGAGAAGGATGAGTGCTTTGGTGTTGTTTTTTTAAGTGAAAAAGTTTCACTGGGTGTCAATTTATTTTTCTTCATGCTAAGATCTCAGTCTTTTAGTTCAAATTGCTAATAACTGATCTGATTCACATCTTCTGAACTAATGTGCAGATTGGGAGGTAGCTATCCTTCAGATTTAGCACTTTTGTGGTCTAATTCTCAGCTCAAAAAAGTATCAAAATTCTAATTTGATATTTTAGATAATGTGCTTAGAAAGGTAAAGGTAAAGGTACACCTGACCGTTAGGTCCAGTCGCGGACGGCTCTGGGGTTGCGGCACTCATCTCGCTCTATAGGCCGAGGGAGCCGGTGTTTGTCCACAGACAGCTTCCGGGTCATGTGGCCAGCATGACTAAGCCGCTTCTGGTGAACCAGAGCAGCACATGGAAACGCCGTTTACCTTCCTGCTGTAGCGGTACCTATTTATCTACTTGCACTTTGACATGCTTTCGAACTGCTAGGTTGGCAGGAGCTAGGACCAAACAACGGGAGCTCACCCCATCACAGGGATTTGAACCGCCGACCTTCTGATCGGCAAGCCCTAGGCTCAGTGGTTTAAACCACAGCGCCACCCGCGTCCTGGTAAAAATGTGCTTAGAAATACTCATTTAGGGAAGAAAATACTTCAAAAAATATTTTAAATACATATTTAAATGCTAATTTTCATGCAAAATAAAAATAGATGCAGAAATGGAATGGATTTTTAAATGAACATGTAATGAGGCATGTGATCAGCCCTCTAAGCATGTTGTGATTTACTCTGCACCTCTGTGCCAAAAAAGTCATGACCCTCTATTACTTCTCTGAAAATTCCCATGGCTCCATGCTGCTGCAGTGGAGCTCACAGACCAGTACTTGAAAATATACTGAATTTCCTGGGCAGCAAGATGGTATTTTTAGGAGCCAGAGTGAAATTCTGTATTACAATCCTGCACAGTGTTCCCTATCATCTATGCCCTGTGACATCCTGCAATATTTGAGCCCCTACATATTTTTTACTTTTCTTAATACTGGAGGAAAATGTGTGCAAATCACTAGCACTGGAATGTATCATTCCTTTTTTAAAATTAAAAAAAAGTTAATAAACATTTGCTTTTCCCCAAGTGAGACCCTCCTCTCGTAACAAAGTCATTCTCCAATAAAGTCTATATAATGCAAATGCTACTGCTGCAGCAAAAGCATAAGTGTTATTGTGGAAAGCAAATCACATTATGCACTTGATCTCTCCCTGCTATTTATTTGTGTTAGGTCATTTATGCACTTGAATCTATAGCAATAACATAAATGGGTGGTTTGTCAAATGCTTGGTACATACTGAATTACATTGGGAGTCTATATAAATTCTCTGCCTACCAACCTTGTTTCTGGGTCCAACCTTTCTATTTAACAGTACAATCCCTTACATGCCTGCTCAGAAACAAGTTCAATTGAATTCAGTGGGACTCATTCCAGGTAAGTGTGTACTGTATATGATTATGACCTAACCCCCACTTTAAAGTCCTTTCATGTTTCAGGTGACCCAGGAGAACCTGGAAGTGTTGATTATTCCTCATGTCCCAAGATTCCAGGGCCTCCTGGTGTATTGGGCCCAAGAGGATCACCAGGTGTCGTAGGATTAAGAGGGCCAGGAGGCTTCCCTGGTCCCCCAGGTAAGTAATTCTGTGTGTCTGCAATGTTTGTGGTAGGGAAGAGACAGAATCACCACGAACCCTTTAATGTATCATCCCTTCAGCTCACCTATCCTAGTGAAGTCTACACAACTCCCATGTTGGCTTCAGTTTGGGTTGCATTCATGGAGAACATCAACCTCCTCTGTTACATTTCCTATTCATTCTATTATTTAAGCACATATTTTTATCTGATACCAATCAGATATCTTTACAAAAGAGACCACAACTTATCATAGCACTTTAAGAACATAAGAGCTCTGCTGAATCAATCTAAAGTCTCCCCTTTAAAATCCCTCCAAGTTTGTGATCATCATTACATTTGGGGATAGTGAGTACCGTAGTTTAACTGTGCACTGTGTGAAGATTTCAGTAGGTTGTAGCAGAACAAACAAATAGTGGCAGCTCCTCCTCACAGCCACAAGTTCCCCATCCCTGTTTTAAACCGGTACTTTTTTCTGATACAGTGACATAGCTTGGAAAGGAAGCTCAACTCATCCCCAAACCCCTCCATTTCACCTGATTTCCTCAACCATGGCAGCTGGATCCAGAGGGTCACAGGTTCCTCCTCCCTGATTTTAGTAAAATGGCCAAGAATTCTAGAGCATGGAATGTGAAATATAGTTCTTTCTCTTTCCCCCCCAAAAATAATAATATTCATTTTATAATAACACACATAATAAACACAAAATATAACACCAGGAAGTGATCTGACCATGGCACTTCTTTAGTTTCGCTTTTACTTAGTGTCAGAACACCAACATCCATAGAGGTGAACACCAGGTCCAAGGCATGTCCGTGGCTATGAGTTGGGCCAGACTTATTCAGGAACAGCCCCATGGAGGCCATGCTTTCCACGAAGTTCCAAGCAGCCCCTTGTAAGGTCGTGTCGACATGGATGTTAAAATCCCCTAGGACAACCAAACTAGGTGTCTCCAGGAGACCATCTGCCACAACCTGAAGCAGCTCGGGCAGGGGATCCTTGGTGCAGCGAGGAGGTCGGTACACCAAAAGGAATCCTGTACTGCCCCTATTGCCCAACTTCCAGAACATGCACTCAGAAAACTGGGTCTTCCCAATAGGATGCCTGGTGCAAACTAATGACTTCCAAAAAAATCACTGCAACCCCCCCTCTCCCCGCCCACAAGGCCTGGGTTGCTGTGCATAAGAGAAACCTGGAGGACAAGCAGCGGCAAGGACAGGCCCATCTGCTTCATCCAACCAAGTCTGTTACACATGCCAGTCATGGATGGCAGTGGTCTTGTGAATCATTGACGTGGCATCGCACAGCAGCACCTTCAGGTCATGTGGGTCTCCCTTGTTGAATCCAGTATCCATCCGGTCAAGACCAGACCCAGAGGCAGGGATAGTCCTCAGACGACTAAACCTGCCTCCTCGGTAATGACATGGTCTGGTTTTAGCGCAACTCCTTCTGCACTGTATTATATTTCAGGAGAGAAAGGAGAAGAAGGATTATTGGGTCAACAGGGTCCAGATGGCTTGCCTGGGCCACCAGGACCCCCTGGTGATGAAGGTAACATAGGAGAAAAAGGATACACAGGATTACAAGGTATTCTGCCACAAGCAGTCATTTGCCATACTTCTGGGGAAAGTACTAGCTTTGCAAATAATTTCTTTTACTTTTTGCACTGGTGGTAATGGCTCCCGGCTGAAACTGTTAATAGAACCTGCATTCAGCTGCTCAGCTGGTGTTATATCATATCAAAGAATCTAACAGCCAAGTTATATGTTATGCTAAATGTGTAGCATGTAGCTTTTATTTTCACCCCCCCCCTTAATTATTTACAGGCACTGAGGTGGTTATGAACACAGAGCACAGGATAGGAGGCTTAGTTCATCCTGCCCCAGGTGCAATCGCAACAAGAATTGCTCCACCCAGTGCAGCAGCAAGCCTTAGAAAAATAGTTTCTATTGGGACTAGTGGGAATTCTTTCTAGGGCTCATAGTTTGTGGGGGATGGCATTTTCGCTGCATTTATGGTGAGGTAGGGAAGAGATAAGCTGCCTTTCCCTGTGTGTTGCATTTCCAGAAACTGCCTTTTTACAACACAGCTGTAACGTGACTTAAGATTTTGTTGCCTCCAACTTCTGAGCATTTGTTTTAAATTCAAAACCTGAGGTCTAGGATCTTGCATGCTTCGACCAAGCCTATTCTGAAGAATAGAAAAGCATCTCTTTAATGTGTCCCACCTTTAAATGGAATATTCTCTACCTTTCCTCTGCAAGGTTTTCCAGGTGAAATTGGAATGCCTGGTCCACCAGGGCCTAACACAAGAGCTGCCGGTGGGTTCCTGATTGTTGTTCATAGTCAATCAGATCAAGTGCCACTGTGCCCAGAGGGAATGCCAAGGTTGTGGACTGGATATAGCCTGCTGTATCTTGAAGGGCAGGAGAAGGCTCATAATCAAGATCTTGGTGAGGACTGCAATATCACTCCTTAAAGAAAGAAAATGCAGTGGTTTTCTGCACTTTTCATTGCAAATGGTTGCATATAACATTAAAATTTGGGGTGGTAGGTATGTATCTTTTTGGTGCCAATATTGGAATTGGCCAACTTTTCATTGTCGTATGTGCTGTCTATAAAGCATGCTTATAAACTGATGTGACCAGCTACTGGTATGACCTATGCTATTCGACCTGCACTTCCCTGCAGAGGCTCTTCTTTCCCTGTTCAAACCTTCATTATTTCTGCTGGGTGAAAAAAAAACACTTCCTTGTCTGTGGTGAACCTGGGAGGTTTAATTTTTGGTCTATTTGCAACAGATTTTTATATGCTTGAGCACACCTGCATGGTAACCTGCAAGTTACCATATTTTATTTGCTAATTTTAAGCATTACTTTAACAATTAAATGGACCAGGACATGAAAATCATGGTACTACATCAGCAGAAAAGACATTTGTTTTAAAACGAGCAAGTTCTGAAGGGAACTGGTCATTCAATCCCAAGGTGCTACAAGTTGAATTTTAGGAATTAAGCAGAGTAGCAAATTTGCTGTCTTTTAATAATAGCTTTTGTACTCTGTTTCAGACAAAGGTATTTTCTAGCAATATCTAGAGGTGCCAGGGATTTGAATCTGGGACCTTTTATGTTTAGTGTATGGTACTCTCACTCACCTTTCCCAATTCTGAAGGTAGTGAATTACATTTTAATTTAAATTCTAACATTCCCAGAGGTTAAAGGATTGCATAACTTAAACAAGTGAAGTGAAAACTCTTGGCTACACAACACACACACACACACACGCACACACACACAGCATGAGAACATGTGTTCTCCATAGCTAGCTTTTCTTGGACACAGGTGACAATGATTGCTGTTGAAATTTCCAGACACCTCCAGATACTGTAAACCCACCCAAAGTCCTTATGCATCAATACCTGGCTGCGTAGTGCTGCCGTGGAATAAGGCTCAAGACTAACTTAAACTATTCTTTAATAAGAACTTAAGTGTTTTGGATTGGTAATTATATGTGTGCATGTCCTCCACCATCTATTCTAGGTCTTGCTGGATCTTGTCTCCCTGTGTTCAGCACCATGCCCTTTGCCTATTGCAATGTCAATCAGGTCTGCTACTATGCAAGTCGAAATGATAAATCTTACTGGCTGTCAAGCGCAGCCCCTTTGCCCATGATGCCCCTCTCTGAAGAAGAAATACAACCTTACATTAGCAGATGTGCTGTCTGTGAAGCTCCCGCCCAAGCTGTTGCAATTCATAGTCAAGATCAATCCATTCCTCCCTGTCCATCAAACTGGGGAAGCCTATGGATAGGCTACTCATTTTTAATGGTAAGATGGAATATTACTTGGCTCTTCCATGGAACTATTTGGATCTAACCATGCTAGCTAATCACTGAAACTGAGCCTGTAAGTTGAATAAAATGAATGAATGAATGAATGAGAACACACTTACCTGGGAGAAGGTTCAGCTGAATTTAGTGGGACATTCTTCTGAAATGTTCAAGTGATTTGTCATTTGCTAATTGATTGTAGATGTTTCGCTCCTTTGGTTTGCCAACATGGTTCCTTATCTTGTCTCTATTTGTTTTACTGTATTTATCAGTTGCCCGATAAAGTTGAAACCATGCCAGCAGCAAATAACCACTGTAACTTAAGAGGTAAATGGACCTGATTTTAAAAGTCTGTATGGTCTTCATCTGCTGCTAAAATGGCATAGTCTGTGCCTCCAAGCAAGGGGCTGCTGCTGAGGCCTGTTCTCTTGTAGACACTTCTCTTATTTCAGCTTGCAAAGGCATAAAAATGGCGCCTGATTATTAACTTTTTTCTGGCTTTATTGTATGGTTTTATGTTTGGTGTTATAAAATTTAGCCATTCAGTAGAATTACTCCTGGAGGCTGAGACTGGCAGATCAATGAGCTCAGGAGTTTGGGTGCGCTGATCAGGTGTCTGCACTAAGTCTGGCATCCCTGGGAACCCCTTTGATATTTTTAATGATATTTTTAATGCAAATATTTTTATAAATAAAGCAAACTGTGGGCACAGGAATTATATATGGGAAGAAGATGCAGGTTCTTCAGGTACTGCATTCTTGAACTATGAAGAATTTCAAAGATCAAACACAAGACTTTGAATTGAGTCCAGAGTATCCTGCCAACCAAGAGTTAGATCCAAGTTCTAATTAAATGAAGATTGGTTTCGACATAAACCATAGGCCAAAATCAATTCTCTTTATCACCATTCACACCCCAAAATGAAAACTGCAGAAACTATAGCAAAACTAGAAGATGTAAGTCATTATCTGTCTTTGTGCTATGTAAAACTGTTGTCTTTCTACTAAGAGGAAGGAGTTGCTTATCTTGTAACTTGTGTCATTTCAAATATTAAGAATGCTCGTTCAGTCAGGATTGGTGCAATGCAATGTAGGGGAATGCAGTGCTTACTCAAGCCAAAAACGACACCCACAAATACTTCACAAGGTAGAAAGGTGGCAGGAAAACAGTGATACTGTATGTGTGAGAATTCATTTCGCCTTATCAGAAATGCCAACTCTGTTGGTCAGTACTACAATCTAAGAGATTTAGTTGTAAGAAAGTTACAGGTAGGTAGCAGTGTTGTTCTGCCGTAGTCGAAACAAAATAATAATAAATCCTTCCAGTAGCACCTTAGAGACCAACCAAGTTTATCATTGGTATGAGCTTTCGTGTGCATGCACACTTCTTCAGATACACTGAAACAGAAGTCACCAGACTCTTATATATAGTGAGAGGGTGGGGAGGGGTATTACTAAGAAGGGTGGTGGGAATGGGTGATTGGCTGATAGGTGTGGTAAATCTGTTGATGACTGTTAATGATTGCAATTGGTATTACAGGAAAAAGCAAGGGGTGAGATGGCTTAAAATACAGGTGAAACTCGGAAAATTTGAATATTGTCAAAAAGTGCATTTATTTCAGTAATGCAACTTATTATTTTTTATTTTATTTTTTATTTTTACAAATACTTTCTTTTGGAAATTCCACAGTAATAAAACAAATAGTTACAATAATACAAAAATAAACATCGCTATTACATTTCATTAATTACATTCCATATTACATTTCATTAATTACATTCCATTAATTACATTCCATTACATTGACCCGCCTAATGACAAATAATTACAATTACAACAAATAAAGGCTTGACATATCTTGCTTTGCATCCCATGCATCTATCTCATCTATTGGATTCACCTTTTAAGTTGCATTACTGAAATAAATGCACTTTTCGACTATATTCTAATTTTCCGAGTTTCACCTGTAGCTTTATCATGTATAATGAGATAAGAATTCAATGTCTCTATTCAGACCAGGTCTCTCCATGGTTTTAAGTTTGGTAATAAGTTGCAATTGCAGTCGTTAACAGTCAACAGGTTTACCACACCTATCAGCCAATCACCCATTCCCACCACCCTTCTTAGTAATACCCCTCCCCACTACGCAGTCTTATCCAAATGAGTCTCACTGAGCTCAGTGCGATTGGCTACCGAGTAAAACTGTACAGGGTGAGATAACTTCCACTTCTTTTTCCTGTTTCTTTCAGCACACTGGATCTGGTGACCAGGGAGGTGGACAGTCTCTCATGTCAACTGGAAGCTGCCTTGAGGACTTCAGATCAGCACCCTTCATTGAATGCCAGGGTCAGCGAGGGACATGCCAATTTTTTACCAATGAATACAGCTTCTGGTTAAGTACTGTAAACCCAGAGATGCAGTTTACTTCAGTCCCTCATTCAGAGACTCTCAAAGATGAGCAAGAACAACGCCGCAATGTAGGTAGATGCCAGGTCTGCATGAAACATGGCTAAAAGAAACCTAATCAGTCAAACCATGGAACTGTAGTTCTTCCTCAAGTCCCATCGCCTGTGCAGCGACACTTTTAAGACGCATTGTGGCTGTGTTAGCTAGAAATGTATGTAAAGCTTAATGTTTTTTATGAGCCCCAAAGCATAAGCCAACTTGCAAAGGCCAGCAGGATGGGAGGGCCAGCCAGTGTGGGGTAATGGTTAAGTGTGCTGGACAAGGACCTAGGAGAACAGGGTTCAAATCCATACTCAGCCATGAACCTCACTTGGTGATCTTAGGCCAGTCACTGTCTCTCAGCCTATCCTACCTCACAGAGCATTGTGAGGATAAAAGGGGAAGGGGAAGAACCACATGCACCCGCTACAACTCACTGGAGGAAAAGGGGTGTGTGTGTGTAAATGTAGGAAAACATAAATAAATAAAAAACAAACCATCTCCTGAGTTCTTTTTTGCTGCCATAGGGAATAGATCATCTATCACCCTCACCCATCTTTTTTCCTGGAGCTTTTTACCCTTTATTTCCCTCTTGTCTCCTTAAACTGCAAGCCTGCAGGCAAGTCCAGTCTTATGTTTTTAATATTGTTTATACAACACCTCGATGACTGAGACACTTTATTGGTAGTAAACTATTTTTATTAGGTCTGACCTAGCAGATTCACGGATGCAATTCATGTAAGCATGAAAAGCACGCCAGCACGCTTAAGCAAATTTCTGCCAGGAGGTTGTGACCCTGCCACAAATAGAGCCAAGTACCATACTTTTCCATGTATAAGACTATATTTTTTTCCTAAATTTTTGAAGTTTAAAATAAGGGGTCGTCTTATACACTGATAGTGCATGGTGCATTTTCTTAATTTTGGGTGAAAAAAATATTAGGGGGTGTCTTATACACAGGAAAATATGGTCCTTTCCCCGTGTGGTTGCATCCTCGGGGATCACCATTTGAATGCTTATAAATCAGAGCAAAGAATGAGAATACATATGAAACATTTTCTCATATGGTGTCATCTCCATTTTTACATGTCATGTGCGCATCATTTACACTTGAGGAGTCTAATTAAATTATACTAACCCTACAGACAAGTCACACTTTTAGACATCTTTGTAACACAGAGCTGGTCTGTCAACGGGCCTGATACCTGAAGCCAGCTCCTTGTAGAGCACGTCCTTGGGGATCCTGCCATCTTCTATTCTGTGGACATGACCAAAATAGTGTAGGTGTCGCTTAAACAGGAGTGTGACCCTGCTGGGAATGTGGGCTTGGAAGAGCACATTGGTGAAGGCAAGAAGGGCTAACATGGCTTAAAACCAAGCATTTTGGCCTGGACTGATAAGTCAACAGGTTCTAAGCAACCACTGCTATGATTTTTATAGCACTATCCTATGCAAGGCTATTCAGAAGTAAGTTCTTCTAAGTTCAACAGGACTTATTCTTAGGTAGATGTACATAGGAAATAACTCATAATGCAGTTACTTCTTGTAATGTAGAATACTATCATAATCAAGCTGCATCGAGAACAGATTTCCCTATTCCCCCTCAAGTTCCAACTGGGAAGCAAGGTAAAGTGGACATTTACTGAACACTGTGCAGTCCTTGGTGACAAGAGGCAACTGACTTACCAGTGCCTACTTTGTTGTTCTGATTTCCCACCCTTGGAGGAAACTATCTAAAGAACCCTCCTGTTAAGGTAGCTAATGAATGGGTGGACAGCAGCCCTTTGGAGAAGAGCTTGTTTAACTGGGTTTTTCTATTACTATACACAGGCAGGTCACTGAGAAGCCAGTCTGAGGATCTTTGTGTTTTCATTTATTTTGAGTTATTTATATCATTTTATATTTTGTCTGCTGCACAGTTATTACAGCCATTCATCAACAGCAAAATTCCCCTCAATAAGCTGTTTGGCAAGAAAGGATGAGCAATAGGGGGAATAGAATACAGCCTCTAATCCCCTGTGAACAGTGCTGAAAATCTGACCTAAACTACAATATGATCTTCAAGTCACCAGATCTACCACACAATGGGCATAGTTGGTCTTTGGCCTGATATTCATTGATTCCCTTTCTGACAAGAAAAATAAAACAAAGGTGCTAAAAATAGCTTTCATGCATGAAAAACATTAAAATGCAGACAACAGGAAAAATCCCACCTTGCCTGCTTGGAATATTAATTCAACCAACAGGCTAGGTCAGGGGTTCCCAACAAAATTTTCTCGAGGACCCCTCATCGAGCCGCTATTGTGACGAGGACCCCCATTAATTCCTAATCCTAAAATTAAAAAGTGAGAGCCAAATTAAGAGTCTTTTTATAAGAGTCAAGGGAGGAGGGAGGGGAATGGAGAAGACAGGGTACCTGCGCAGTAGCGCACAAATGAAGCCAACGCGCGCAAAGCATCTTGGGGAGGTGAGCGTTAGTAGAATGCGCACGCTGCCTCTTTGCAAAACAGTAGTGTTTGTAAAGCACCACCTAACGGCATACAGCAGAACTACTGCCTCATCTAATTCTAGTTTTGCGCTAGACTCTGCTCATGCAGGAAGCGGCCAAAACAAAAAATCTGTTATCATACGAAATATATTTAATATATTTTTTATTCTAATAGCATCTTGCGGACCCCTCTGGCATAGCTCGCGGACCCCTGGGGGTCCGCGGACCACCTGTTGGGAACCACTGGGCTAGGTCAAAGCCCACCTGAGGTGTTAACCAGATCTGTTCTTCAGCCTGTTACACAAGCATTCACAGAAGTATCATATCAGAAGCAGATGAGTGCACATCACAGAAGCTACAGCAACGGATAGGATTACTTAAAAATATTATTGTCTTGCTTACTTGGTGGAACTAGCAAGAACCAACAAATGCTAAGATAAATGAATACTATAGTGGGTGAAATCCAACTATCACTGCAAATATTTCCATTTCCTTACTGCTCTGGAGTGTTGGGCGAATCTCTAGAGCAGGCATCCCCAAACTTCAGCCCTCCAGATGTTTTGGACTACAATTCCCATCATCCCTGACCACTGGTCCTGTTAGCTAGGGATCATGGGAGTTGTAGGCCAAAACATCTGGAGGGCCGCAGTTTGGGGGTGCCTGCTCTAGAGCATATTGAGGGGGGGGTAGGGAGGAGGAGTTCTGTTGCACAACAGGAAATCCTTGCGTCTATGAAATGCATTATTTGAATTCCGACCATAATATTTGCATATATGGTAGACAAGAAGTAAAAGTGATTTGCAGCTTAAAGTACTAGTACAGACTAAGACAGCAAGATGGCTAGTGATTACATATTAACACAGGCTACCCTATTTCCTGTAGCAGAAATAAGAGGCAGGCAGAGCAACTGTTCTATGTGGAGTAAAGGCACAAAGGCACAGACTAAGAAACCTGACAAAATAGCAGTGGAAACATATACCCAAGGGCGGGGGACGATGACGACTTGAATGCAAATGACTAGGAGCTGGACTAATTTGGGGCTGGGTGGTGGTGTTGAGAGATAACAAGACTAGGGAAATAGGAAAGAGAGAGCAAGTGGAAGCAAGGCACTAATTACCTACCTCAAATAGGGACAATAAAGGCAAAATGTTTCCTTGATTCCACTGTAACCTCCTGGGGCACAGTAATGGCTGAGACCACAATTTCTAACAGTGGTTCAAAAAGGGTGTAGGGTGGTCTGCTCAAATGCTAAGAGGCACCAGGTAAGATGAGTGAACAACAGACAACAATGGGTTGGCCAAGAAGTTGGCCCTTGAGGCAAGCCAGACTCTCATCCTAAGTTCCTTCCAAGTTGCTCAATAAAGTTTTAAAAATAGAAAAGGCTTGTTTTAGAGATAAAACTGGCTTGTGCTTCCTGCAACAGTCATGACTTAATATTTGTAATAAATGAAACAATTTGGGATAATAGTTTTCAGCTCCACATGAACCGTTAGCTGCATGTTCACCTATAAACAGGCCTCTTAAGTGTGTTTCCCTAAAATAAAACCAAGAGTCATACAGGAAGGGGGGGGGGAGAATCCTCACTCCTGGTCTGCAAAGTGTTACAGATAACAGCACTTTAAAGAGGCCCAAGGCTTAACAAGTAGCACAAGAAAGAAAAAACTACAACTGTTGTTTTGTTTTCATGCAAAATAAAGTGAGCATGGATGTTTGTGCATTCCAAGCTACTCATGCTTTGACAATTTATTCTGGCTTTATATGCCAATTTGCAGTGCTGTCATGACAAATGTGTTGTTGCCATGGTAACTTCCACAGTCAGTGCTTAGGCTGTCACTGAAATACTATCCTCCACTTTAAATGAACAGCAATATTTCACAGCGCATTTTAAAAAATACTGTTTTTACACAGAGAATGGAGCCATCCGTAGGGAACATTCCTTCCTATGTTTTCCCTGTGGTGTCTGTTTCTTCCCTCTAAATTGATTGGAATTCTATTCTCCTTTGAGGTTCAAGGGGATATTTATTTGTTGTTGTTTTCAACAGACTTCTCTTTGGTGTTTCAGAGAGTACACAGACCACAGCTAACTAAAAGAAACCATAGAGAAATGTCCAAGTATTGGTTTTGGTCTATATTTCAAGCACAATCACAGATGTGTCCCAATCACAAAATCAGATCTACATACATCATAGGCCCAAATTTGTTGAACAAACACTAACTACTGTAATCCCAAAATCCTACGCTCCCAGAAGTTCATAGTACTGTTGGAATAGTACATGTGGGGTGTTTGTGTTACTGCCTGCTATTGCTAAACATAGGCTGTCATTCATACATGCCTTGCAGGCTGCTGCAAAAACCCTCAGAACTAGATGTAAGAAGCAAAGCCTCTGAAGTAGCTTTCACGGGATGCAGTTACCTCAGTGAAGACTGAAGCAAGTTTCAAACACTTCCACTTTTGCAATTTATCAGATTCAAGCCAAAGTACAAGCTATGGGTGTTAACTTATTTGGATCTCTTTCAAGCTGAGGATCCTAGGCAGTTGCAATAAATGAGAAACAAAGCCTCGGCTTTAAACCCTGTACAGAAAGCTATCCATCCAGGTTGATTCATGAAAGGTATTTCTCTGTTCAGGAACCTTCCAGGCAGCCCACAAAAACCAGCCACACTGCTGAGAGGGACAACTGTTCTTCACAACCAACCTTTGCTCTGCACTAAATTGCTTGAGATAAAATACACTGGAGCACTCAAACTGGAACGCAAGAACAATAACTGGCCAGATGTCATGCTGGCAATCTGGCCTTCTCTAGTGACAGGTCCGGTGCAAGTTGGGGAGAAGAGTGCTCAGTCTTTGGGGAATTATTGCTGCCAGCAATAAAACTTACTTTCTTTTTCTCCACATCTGGGTCTGTGATCCTCAAGAAGCCATTGTACTAAGGTTCCCAGGTGCCACGCTACAGCAGGATACACCTTCTCCTGGCTTTCACCTTGGTACCAACCTGTGGCATTGAGTTAGAGGTTGTTACAACCCAAAGTTCAATCATTCCCTCTCTCTTGCTTCTTCGTTCCAAAGGCAACTGCGCTACAGCAATGAAACTCAAGGTAAGTATCATACACTAGTTAGCTGCCACACAGACACTCTTTTGGATGAGCTGGAGACAATATAGAATGAAAGTGTGATGTTGAAAGGTATCCTCAGACTCCAGGAAGGATCTGGCAATTTCCCCCAATACCACTCAGAATAAAGTGGCTATTCTACCATATTCTATTCAGTCATTTGAAACTGAAAATCAGGTAACTTAATTGATCAATATTAGATTTTTTTATATACGTGTTCATTTTATCAGGGATACTCCTCAATTAGAAAATGCTAACGTTGAGGGGCCAAAACACATGCACGCACACACAAAAACACAGCCCTATTTAAGCTGGTGTGAAATTTATTTATTTTATTTTAAAAAATCACAAGATTGCTTGTTAATTCACAAACCATAATTGCCAGAGACAAAATGATGTAATGAACAGGAATGTTCAATCTCACCTCTTCTACCACTATTCCTCAAAAAAGATTAACCAAAATGATTTCTGGGAGCTTGTGGAGAGTTGCTTTAAAAATAATAATTTAAAAGTCAAGGGCATCTTCATCAGCAACACTTGCAGAAGTTTACAGTAAGTAAACAGGAGGCAGCGATAACCACCAACTTAGATGGCTCTAAAAGATTAGACAAATTCATAGAGAAGAGCATTCAAGGAGAAGAATGCTTCTGAATACCAGTTGCTGGAAACCACAGAAGAGAGTGTTCTTATACTCCCTAGTTTTTCCTAGGCATCTGGTTGGCCATTGTGAGAACAGGATGCTGGACTAGATGGGCCATTGGCCTGATCCAGCAGGCTATTCTTATGTTCTTAAATGAGTAGTACTTGATCTGGTTCAAGTATTACTGTTTGAAAATTGAAAATTAGTAAAGAGTAAACATAATGGCAAATTCAGTGGACACTTGGCCACAAAGGTAGATACATATTAAATGCACCTTTACAAGTAATTATCCTGGACTTTCCTGTTGTGGTCCTGATTAACGTTGCTCCCCTGAAGTTATTTCCACTTAGAAGTAAGCTCCCTTTGGCAGCAATGCAAGTCTTTCCCTAAAATGCAAGTCTTATCCCAAAGGAGGTTAGGATAGGTGGTCACAGAATTCTTTTCTGAAGGACAAAAATGTAACAGCACAATGCTAGCTAGATCTTAAAATAAAAATCGAAGCACAACATTTGTATAGAATGCAGATGAAAATCAGTACTCAATTATGTACAGGATCAGTATTTCTGAATATAAAAGACCTACAAAATCATCAGAGACCAAAGAGATTTATATGTAGTGCCATTACCGTACTCCTGAAATCTCTCTCAAATTTAGAGCTCTCAGCACTTGGCAAGACAAAAAACCATTTTGTATTTTGGTTCTCTTAGGACAACACTGATAAAGGAAATTACAGATGCAAAATTGAAGCCTATCCAAACAATATCCTGTGCATCTCAAATGTTTTCATATTTTTAAACTGAGGATTTGCTGATGAAATCCAGAAAACAAACAGATTACGTCAACAATATTTCTGCTATATTAACATCCAGATGTTACTTATGATGTGTATATGGGGGGCAGGGAGGAAGAGAAAGGGAGAGGGAGATCCTGGAAAAAACTCATTGGAGAGGTAGTTGTGTCAATGCTTCAGAAGCACAGAACCCAGTCAATAAGTAAACTCACACTCGAACATACAAATAAATCAAAACTTACAGGATGAATCTAAATATCTATGAATAATACTGAAAAGATTGAAGACAACGAAAGTTCTCCTATTTGGGCTTTGAAAAATATACAAAGTTCAGGCCTCTCGTGTACAAAAAGATTTAAGTGTTAGTACTTTAATATATTTATACACTGAGTGTCACTTTATTACCTAAAAAAGATACATCACTAGCACACAACTGTGCCCAAAGGCACTGCAGAAGAGCTGCCAGGAGCTTCTTTTTACACACCATAATGTTTAGTTCTTAAATTATACTGAAAACAATATGGATGGGTTTAACCAATCAGCAGATCTAAAGAGGGCATATCCTAGCCAAATAAAAGCTGTTATCTAGAAGACCTAAACTGTATCTTCTGAGCCACATCAAATTCTGTTCCAGAGCATGAGACGTAAATTCTGTGCAGAGAAGCAGCTCCTGGCAAGCAGAAGCTTCCACATTGAGCTCAATGTAAAGTGAGACTCAGCATTATCCAACAATGAAAAGCGTGCCACAAGCCCATCTCACTCAAGTGAATGGGTACTGCCCACGTATAGTTCCTGCACATCTCTCTTCCCTTTCATTTCAATTGTGCTTGCACAGATATGCCAAGCCAATTGTACTCAGATTTTTTTTTAAGGATTCCAAATAGAAAATAAACATTTTCATTCTACATTTGCATCCGAACAGTATATATTCAAAACACAAGCAAATGATTATCAAAGAAAATAAACCCAAATGCATTATAATTTAAGAACTGAGCTTTGTGGAGTGAGAAATCCCCCTTGGTTTATCTGCAGTGTCTTTGAATGTAATCCCAAAAGGAAGTACCTTGCAGGGTATAAGGGTTTAAAGAAACTTTTTCAACTTCACTTTTAACTTTGGAAGCCCAGAGGCAAAGCAAGTGCACATTTTCCACACACCCTGGTATGATAATTTGCAGGAAACATTATTTTCTGAGAAACTGGTAAACTGAGAAAGGTCGGACAATGCTCTGGCAACTGGGAAGAGCCCTTTATATATTTTAGAGACCTGAGAATTTTACCACCTCTCAAATCGATTAAGTCTTTGCCTTCTAAGTTCCTCAACTGATGGCTCTTCCGGTGGAAGCCAGAAGCCGTAGGGTCTCCTCTCATTGCTGTAATGTCTTGGGCCTGTTAAGAAAAGCAAATACCAATCACTGTCATCTTCCGGGATCTACAACAGGCATATTTCTGAGGACTTTTAACATATAGTTTTATAATGTTAGATCAGACCCAAATCTGCAAGTTGCTGCTGCTAATATACTAGGCTGACCTTTATAGCAGGCATCCCCAAACTTTGGCCCTCCGGATGTTTTGGACTACAATTCCCATCATCCCTGACCACTGGTCCTCTTAGCTAGGGATGATGGGAGTTGTAGGCCAAAACATCTGGAGGGCCGCAGTTTGGGGATGCCTGCTTTATAGTATGTGTAACAATTCTGAGCCAAAGGAAAGACTTGTCAATGGAACAATTTACGCTTTCTCATCAATATGACACCCGTCCCCTTGAAATTTCGTACATTGGCTCCTCTGTGATGAAATGCAGCAACTGCTGTAATAAAAAGGGGTGACCACCACCACCCCACACGCCCCTCATAGAAAACACTAGAGTTTTCAGTCAGTGCTCTCTTTTTGTAGAAAGGCATACAGCCATCAAATTTTCCAACCCTGAGAAGAGAAAAGAAGTTCAGCTTAAGCTCTCCCTCTCAAAAGTAATTTATTCTATTGCTGCAAGGAATTTCCAGTGGAACAAATAGTTTGTGGCCATGTAGTGTTGCCTGAATATAAAAAAACTGTCTGTGTTCAATTATCTTTTTTGGGGGGGAAAGAACAAGCAGCAATTGCTAGTAGTTTATGGACAAGCTAAGCTGCAACTCAGTTTCATGAGAACAACAGGATACTGGGACTTCCTAAAGCAGGGAAGATGTGAGTTCCTCTTCCCAACTACACATCTATGATTTTGTCAGCTAGGGTGACCATCCAAATAAGTGAAAAAGGATGGCTCAGCGAGTCATGGTGTTTTCATGTTGAAAAACAATTGGGCAGTGAGGTCATTTTAGGTCCAGAGTGGTGGTGGACCTAAGATTTGTATCTTTGCACTGGCTATTACAAGTTGTGCTGACTACCACCAGTTTATTGGCAGCTTTAAAAAGGACTAGTCAAATTTGTGAAAGGTGTAAGGTAAAGGGACCCCTGACCGTTAGGTCCAGTCGCGGTCGACTCTGGGGTTGCGGCGCTCATCTCGCTTTACTGGCCAAGGGAGCCAGCGTACAGCTTCCGGGTCATGTGGCCAGCATGACTAAGCCGCTTCTGGCGAATCAGAGCAGCGCATGGAAATGGCGTTTACCTTCCCCCTGGAGCGGTACCTATTTATCTACTTGCACTGCGTGCTTTCAAACTGCTAGGTTGGCAGGAGCAGGGACCGAGCAACAGGAGCTCACCCCGTTGCGGGGATTCGAACCACCAACCTTCTGATCGGCAAGCCCTAGGCTCTGTAGCTAATAGTAATTGATGGAACTGACAGCTAACTGAAACATCCATGTTCACAAGCAATGTCTCTGAATAGCAGATTCTGGGGACAAAGAGCAAGGAGGGCCATTGTTGCTGTGTTTGAGCCTCTGGCAGGCTACTGTTAGAAATGGGATGGGCCTTTTGCCTGATCCAGCAGAACAGTTATTAGGCATATAGGAGACAGAACTGTGCATGAAGCTGTGGCTCTCTGAGGTTTCTGCCAACCCTGCATGGTCGCTGAACAGCCAGGCTGTTTTGTTTAAATGTCTCTGCCTTGGGTGTTTAGTTGCATTATTTAAAAAACTATTTTTGTTGTTTATATTGTATGGTTATAAATCTTCTTGAGATTTATGTGAAAGGAGATGAGCAAAGCAAAGCAACAAATCAAGCAGTTGCAAACACTATCCTCAGATATTCACACAGATCACTTCCTATGTTTTTTCCTTTGTTTTTAGCTGTTCTTATTTTTATCTGTAAACCGTCTTGAGGCCCTGTCTGGGAAGAAGGTGGGCTATAAATAATTTTTTTTAAAAAATATTATTATAATGTCAATATTATCTTGTTCATTTAGATCAGGCATCCCCAAACTGCGGCCCTCCAGATGTTTTGGCCTACAACTCCCATGATCTCTAGGTAAGAGGACCAGTGGTCAGGGATGATGGGAATTGTAGTCCAAAACATCTGGAGGGCCGAAGTTTGGGGATGCCTGATTTAGATGGAATAAGCAAGAACCATACAATTTACTACAATTAGAATATTTATTTACACAAAATGGAAAACAGTTTTTTTAAAAAAAATGACATTGCAGCCTACAGTGCCAAAGCCCACTTTCCTTGGACCATAACCTTAGTTACTAGCATGAGGATAGCAGGGGACAACTAAAGGTGGGAAATTTCCTTATATGGATGTTTGAAGCAAGAAATCCAGGAGAACGAAGGAAAGACTGAAATAATCAGAAATGAAAAATGTTCATATGCAAATAATTGTAGTTGAGATCTCACAATTGTTTTAGGTAAGCAAGACTTGTGTAGTACGAAGGGCAGAAAGGAGGAGAGATTAAACACAATAGTTAAGCACCTTGAAGAAAAGGGAACACTATGCCTACTATGAGGAATAGCTAATAAAACTCTTGGACTTGGATGAGATAGCAAAGTTAACATGTTTAATTAAAGAAAAATTATTGACATTTATCCAGGACTGGAAACTTCTTATGGACCGCTGTAAACGCAAATGTGTCAGATATGCTCTGGTTTCTCAGAGTAAAAAGCATCTGTGCCCAAAGTAAATACACAAACATGGAATCAAATCTAGCATACACTTTAGTATGTATGGGAGGTTTCTATTGCACCTAAACATCAAGGATTAAAATAGTGACTGCTCCAGTGAACAATATTAATTTAGATGCTGATCATGTTCCAGGAGTTCCAGGAGATGGCACCAGAGGCTCACAGGCAACACATTAGAGGAAAGTAGGACAAACTCCAGTCAACAAAGCATTCCGCATAGTAAGCAGAATTAGGCTTATTTTGAAACAGATGGGCTCTATAGAAGCTGCAGCACTGAATATTATAGAGTTGTTTATTGTCTGGCTGGTTTGAAACCCAGGGATTATTTGCTAGCAACCAGCACTTTCTGTGTCACATCAGGTTGCATCTAAAACAGAATAAAGTGAAAGCCCACTGGGATATATAGATATACATTTTTTTCTACTAATCCACTGTTGAATTCAGAACTTAAACTTGCTATTATGTGGTCTATTCAGCACAGGAGTGTTTTTTTCTGGAAAGATTAGCAGCATACCCGACATCCTAACCCTGATGTAGAACAGCTAGCTAACAGATTTTGTCAGAGCTGGGAATTGCACAGAAGTACTATGAGAAAATATTTACCACTGTTGGCACTTGTTTTTGAAACATCATTTTGAACACCGTATATTCAATAGCATAAAGAGATCACATTGGAACTCTCGAGTGCATTGTGAGATGGTCATACTCTAAAAAAAGGCTTGTTACAGTAAATTTGCAAAGCAACTAACACCCTTCCCAATCATGAGTGGGGACACATCATGAAGAACACTTCAGACTCTAGAAGTTTTAAAAGATGCAGTTATTGTATGCCACCGACTTGCACAGTATATCACTTGTGTGCTACTTGTAGAAGAGTTAATAAACTTTTGTTCAGACTACAATGTTATCTAAGAAATAGTAACATGAGATGTGAGTCATCAAAATTCCACAATAAAACTATTAGCATTACGAGAACAGAGGGTAGTTGGAATGCAACAGTGATAATAAAACGGGGGACTTGAATACTTGAGAAATACAAAATGGTGAGAAAATGTATTTTACTGAACCAAAACACTCAATCCAACGTGCCATGACAAGAGGACACATGCACCAATGAAATCAGCTTCGAATATAAAAACTTGCTCTATAAATGCTCTTGTAGAGATCGGTCCAGTAAAAGAGGCTGTCAAAGGTTGTAAAAACTCAGAACACATGAGAGACCAAAACCCAATTAATTGTGAGTGCCTCATACTACAAATTTTGCCAACTGTCTTTACTTGGTCTTGACTAGATGCAACTTCAGCTGACTCATTCTTAGTCACAGCTAGACACTCCATAAATGCGGTGGATTCAGTTCAATTTATCATAGGCTGGATGGAGGAATTACAGAGCAGGATAGTTAACTGGTGGTCATCCAGATGTTGCTGAATTGTGACTCACATTATCCCTGACCACTGGGTAAGCTGGCAGGCTGATCAGTGCTATAATTCAGCAACATCAGGAGGGCCACAGATCCCCTACCTGTCCTGGAGCACAGCAAAGCCCAGTTCTACTACCATCCACAATTTGACAGTGAGGCTCTGCCATTATAGGGAAAGGGAGGCCTGTATGCACCTCCACATCCAATTTGGTCAAGCTAATTCAAGGATCTAATGAGCATGGGGCCATAAGATGCAAAAGAACAATGTTCTCAGGTTATAGAAGGCAATACTCTGACCCTGACAAAGGGATCCCTTGGATGGTCCTAAGAACAGGACCAATGGGTTCCAGAGTAGTACAAAAAAATTATTTAGCATGATCATCATGAATTCATAGAATCATAGAGTTGGAAAAGACCTCATGGGCCATCCAGTCCAACCCCCTGCCAAGCAGGAAACACCATCAAAGCATTCCTGACAGATGGCTGTCAAGCCTCTGCTTAAAGACCTCCAAAGAAGGAGACTCCATCACACTCCTTGGCAGTGAATTCCACTGTCGAACAGCTCTTACTGTCAGGAAGTTCTTCCTAATGTTTAGGTGGAATCTTCTTTCTTGTAGTTTGAATCCATTGCTCCGTGTCCGCTTCTCTGGAGCAGCAGAAAACAAACTTTTTGATTTTGAATTGATCTCATCACGATGGGCATATGTCCTGTCATGCTGGCAAATAATCTCAAATCAGCCGATTACACTAATGCTGCCCTGTACAACATCTCTAGGCTTTCTTACTATAACTTTGGAGACCTATATGGTCAATTTCATCCTTCATGCCAGGGAGCAGCAATAGGAATAGCAGGAATAGCATTGACCCAGGAAGTATCACTTTCTAGCATTTCTTGGGGACATTAGAGTAGGTGTGAGTAGGAAACATGTTGCCCTACAGATGGATGACAATGTCCATCATCCTTGACTATTGATCATGCTGACTGGGCTGATGGGAGTTGGGACACCAACAATTTTCTGTGAGGAACCTGCATAAGAAACTGAAGGTAACAAACCCAGGAAAATCCTGATAGGTAACAAAAGATGTTTACGGCCTTTCTTACAATGTTAAAATCTCTGCTTGAACATATAACCCAAATGTTTATTTTTATGTATCATTTATGTATCCCCAAATAAGATTATGAAGTATCATTTGGCTTCAGTGGAACATTTAAGGTTGCCATATCTTGAAGAGCAATTATGGATCACTATGACAACTCTCATTTTACATACCCATGAAAAAGAGGCTATGTCCTGGAAAAAGAGGACATATAGCAACCCTACAATATCAAGAATGTTGGTTTATAACTTCAGGCAAGAAACAAACACTAGAAGCAAACAAAGGTTTCTTTTCACAAAAATCTTGTTTGATAACAGACAAACAAAAAAACCCTACATATTAAAAAGGTCATTTTGAGGATTAATTACTATGTACATACAAAACTATGAAGAGTTTTACAACTTGCTCAGAATCTCTCACTGCAATGGGTAAAGTTATTAGGACAAGAGTTCTTTCTAAACATATGTCTGTAACATGTAGATTTCACAATGAATTTCATAATCAAATAATTTCATAGTGGGTTGGAAGAGGAAATCCCCCCCCCCAATTTATCAAGGGGGCAAACGAAGAGTTTTAGTAACATTTGAGTAACTGGCACTAAACGTCAACCTCGGTTTTGGCTTTAATTCATCTCAGATGAGAGACTGTTTATTCCCTAACAACACTGTTTGGTCTTGCTAATTATGTTGTAATGCCAGGGCATTCTTTCTTGTGTGTCCAAAGTTCACAAAAAGCTTCTGGGTACTGTATAAAGAATACATAATGCATTACCCAGCAGTTCCCCCCCCCCATTGGCAGTACAGCTGGGCTTGTCTTTCCAAACAAAAAACAGCAACGTATACGACAGCACTCTATAAAAGACACACTGATATTACATTCAAGTTGCGGGTGGGAGGGAAATGCTTCTCCACAAAAAACAACAACAGGCATTTAAAATGCGTACAAAGCAGAAATGGGCTGAGTAAATAAATGGGAAGATCTTGGCAATGATTATTGCTTCCTTGCACCTTTTTGCTTAGTCTTTGAGCATCGCTGCCATTTTTGTTCCAAAGGATGACAAATAAAAATTGGTATAAGTGATACGGTCCCCTGTAGATATCCTATTTCATTGGGGAAGGAGGGAAGGAAGGAAGGAAGGAAGGAAGGAAGGAAGGAAGGAAGGAAGGAAGGAAGGAAGGAAGGAAGGAAGGAAGGAAGGAAAATATCTTTTTAAGTCCTGTTCAAACACCTTCATCAAGAAAAGGGAATAAGAACAAAACATGTCAGAGATGTCACCTGGCTACTTAGCCACCTTTCACATGAACATACAGTTCAGAGATGCTTCTTCTACAAACTTCAAGAGAGGAGGTTTCAAATGGCATGGTGTGCAGATGTACATGAACAGCCTGCTGCAATGAGGCAACAACCAGAGAACATCTTTTTCATAGCAACCACTTGGTATCCACTGGTTCCCAGAGCCTATTTGGACACTCTCCAAAGTTCAGCTTTCCCTCTGAAAGCATGGGGTGGGGAGCATAAAGGTGGCAAAGTGCACTCTGTGTGGGTGGAAGGAACAGTAAAAAGACCTTCAGAGATTGATTAAATGGATCCAAAGTCCTCAGAAAACACTGCAATTTCTAAGCGAGGTACCTCCAGGTCTCTAATGCAATTAGAGTGGCTCAATAAGAGATCTAAGTTGTGATCATCAAACACAACTATATATGTATATGCACATGGGTGACTTTCACAGGTAGACTCCCTGAAGTCACACTACAGAACTACTCATGTCATTTCAACCCCCCACTAACCGACCATGCAGTTATTTCTGTGCAGAAGAAAACAATAATTTTCTCCTTCCGACTACCATACTATGACACTATCCCTGATCCAGCATCAATAGCTTGACTGTGCAAACGTTGACTGCATTCACATAGGTAACATAAGTCCAAGGTGTGTGGTTGGTTTATATCCTAATGCGCACAAGCTGTGTGCTGTTCCATGTAGCTTGAATGCACCCATTTCATTCCTCTCTCTGTCTAGCCAGGAGCAACAGACACGTTTGGCTTAAACTTATGTCCAAAGCAGCACTTATGGTTTGTTCTTGGCTTCCAGGTTGTGGTTTCTTTCAGATAAGCCACAATGCCAGCTGGATTTCACACCAAGTGAAGGCTCATGTTTTGTTGCTCCTAGTTAGACCAATTAAGTAGTAAAACTGGAGCACTCAAGCTGTGCACACCAGCACATTATGGTAAACAAGCACACATACCAATGCAGCCAGCAGGAATGTGGGGGAAATTCCTTTAACTTTGTTTCTCTCATTATAGTTATAACTTCTTCCCCATATAACTTCTTCCCTAAATGCCATACAAATCAATGCTCTGGATTACAAGGTCTGCACACCAGCAACTTGTTGGTTGGCTTTGTTTTGTAGAAGCACAACTTATTCTAGGCACTGGGTGTTTGCTTGTGAATAAGTGTAAGTCACCACAGATATAATCCAATAGGTGCTTTCAACAGCCATACCAGAATATACTCACCACTATTTCAGCAGTAGTGGTCATACTACTAGCGGCTAATTTTGATTTTCCCAGATCAGAACCCTATGAAAAGCTGGAAAAGTTGCTTGACTTGAGACTAAATTACTTAATTTCAGCAGGAAAGCAAAAGCAAATCAAACGTATTACAACATCTAGGAGTGCTAAAACTGCCTCTCCTCCAATGGCACTAAATATCTTCCTGCCCCAAGCTTTGGACCAGGCATCCCCAAACTGCGGCCCTCCAGATATTTTGGTCTACAACTCCCATGATCCCTAGCTAACAGGACCTGTGATCAGGGAAGATGGGAATTGTAGTCCAAAACATCTGGAGGGCCGAAGTTTGGGGATGCCTGCTTCAGACACAAACATGCATTATCCCAAAGGCATTACTCCCCTTCTGAAGAAGCAGGCTTCTAAGCAGAGAAAAACCCTTCTGTGCACAATTTTATTTACATCACTGAATGATCCAACAGAGCAGGGCTACTTCTAGGTAAGTCTATCTTGGCTAGGGTTTCTATACTAGATAAGAATCCCAACCAAGACAGACCTCTTTCAATTAACATTCTGCTTACTTAGACATTTCATATTACATGGTCAAAATAGTTAAGTAATGTTTTGCTGTACTTCATTGATTTTGCAAGTTGAGCCAAAACCATAATTAACAGGTTTATTTGTTTTAGATTTTAAGCATATCTTAATAACAGTGTGTCAGTGAGCTAACTATGGTTGTGGGCAAGATATCTTAACAAAAACAAAGTCCAGCAGTGTCAAAACAAGATCAAGTATTATAGGACCATGTTGTTGGTACCCTCCCTGTTTCTATGCAATACCTTGTATAGAGACATGTATTTTTTTTAAAGTTCCTGTGTGGCACAAACAGCCATTTCAAAGCCCTGCTAGAGGAAACCAAAGGAATATGAATATATGTGTGCAATATATTTTAAGATTTGTGTGCCCACATTTCTGTGATGTTCATCTGTTTCAAATTATTTGTTTGTATTGACTATATCAGAGACACACCATCACTGACATTTTTTATCTCGTTAGCAACTTCATTGTGTATTATTAGTAACAGAATTTACTGACTTTTTTGTAGTAATTTTCATGTGGGAAGTAAACTAACACAGCTGTGGCTTTGTAAACAGAAGCCAATCATAAACCACTGTATTTCCTGGGAACACAAACTAATGAGCATCCAGAGCTATTTAAAACCATTATTGAACACTATATAAGAGGCAGAGCACTTGGCACTTCCTGCATCCTGGGCCAAGAATTGGAGGATGTACGAAAGTTTTAAATACTTGCATTCTAATAGGGAGAAAGCTGATATTGCAATCCACTATTAAAATTACAAAGTTTTGAGTTACACAAAGCAGAACTGGAAGACCTATCTATAAGTGTGAATGTGAAGACAAGTAGCCATTTAAGATGGACAGTCATCAAAAAGCCAGAGATAGGGCCTTTTGTCCAGTGATACCCAGACTGTGGAACTTCCCCCACAGGCATATTTGCGTGGCACCAACATTATAATATTTTCTATGCCAAACAAACACTGTCTTATGCTCTTGAGTCTCTGATGGCAAATAATACAGATATGATTATTATTCCAGCTGCTCTTCTGTATATTTGAAGCTGGTTTTTAAAAAATGATTTGTAGGGTGCCTTGAAGACCAAACTTGAAAGAAGGGTGGGTTAATTTAAAAAGAGAAAAAAAGAGAGAAAAGGGGTCACTTTAAACTGCTTTGTGAAAAATGCATTCAACGTGGAATGAGTGGTAGGAGGAAGGCTAATCCTCAAAAGCTACAATTGCTATTCCACTAATTGTTCTTGTTTTTACCAAGGTTATAAATTTCAAATTCCAGACATGTCTTTTGAAGATGATGCAAGTTATAGTTTCAGACAGTCCGAAGTTAGCCACACTCCAGTGATATCATACAATCACCGGGGTAGGAAAAAACAAGATTCCATCCCCCTGCCTGAAGGGACAATTTACCCCACAGCTGAACTCACATTATTCCAGTCACTATGAGCTGCACATAAACAGCAAGAGTAACAGCACACCACTCCATGGTGTCACAGAGCTGTCTGCTCTGTAGACATGATTATGCAAATATGCTCTCCCACACACTATGGAGAAGCAGAAACCCTTCAGCCTCACCAGCCAATACCACCCCTAGCATTTGACAAACAGATGTTAAGTGTGAAGCAAAACACACCCAGAGTCTACCCTGATTGAATTTTTTTTAAGCTTTAATTAGAATAATTATTAAAATAGAAAACGGTCTGACGTTGAACAGATTCAATGCACAACATACAACAATAGAAAAAGTCAGTTGCTAACTAAACAAATATGATATTAATATTAAATACAGGCTGTGCAATAACATTCAGCCTTATTCAGTAAAAAAATGTCTCAATCATTCCCCAAACCCTAAAGCGAGAGAGACTGGTCTTTAAAACCTCCACACACAAAACCTCAAACTCAGAAATTATTTTAGTAATTCGCCGTTAGTTTTTGACCAATTTATTCTTCTGTTTACTCTTCAAATAAAATCATTTACAAAACAGCAGCAGCATTTCCAGGCTCCCTGCCTTCTAAGTCCTAATAGAAAATTTAAATTCAAGGTCCCTGATGCTTTCAGACATGTTGTTCCAGTGCGTCTTTAAGATAGGAGTCCCAAAACCACCTAAGTGTTTAAAGACAAGTGTGCAAGCCAACACCGCACCTGTTACTGAAAAAAAACATTTCAAGAATTGTGGTAGAAAATAGGAAAGAGCACTCACAAAAATATTTGTGTTATATGAGACTCTTAACCTCGGGGTAGTGGGTTTGAGGCCCACATTGGGCAAAAGATTACTGCACTGCAGGGGGGTTGAACTAGATGTCCCTTATGGTCCCTACTAACTCTACAATTCTATGAAAGTTCCTTATTAACCAGAGATGGCACCAACTAGAAGCCTGAAGTACCAGGCAAGGTGTTACGATTTAGGATTTAGTTCCTGTTATTCTACCACTGCGATGAATGGAAACGTCAGCAGGAAATGGACGCTTGCCTCTCTTTGTGGTGAGTGCCAATTGTGACCTGACGCAGCACCTCCAGAATGCCCCACTGCACCTCGCCATCTTTGTTTCAGCCATTGCCACTTCCCCTGGCTGCTGCAGTGCTTCACGGGTCACCGCCAGGCCCACTATTTGAACTAACCAATCCGCTGCGGCCTGGGGGGGCAGACCTAGAAGCTGCAGCTTTCACTCAGGTCCGCTCCCCAACCATAAATCTTGACCAGCACTGCACTCAGCAGCTCAGTTGGCCCTGAATAGAGATTTCATGCATGCTGTGATGTTGTTGTGCCCACAGGCCCTGTCCCTACCTCTCTCCACCTGGTCTAGGGCGGGGCCTGGAAGGCCTCATAAAGGACTGCTGCCGCTGCTCTGCTGCTGGTGCTGCCCAGGACTCTCTCCTGCTGTGAGTGCCCACAGGCCCTGTCCCTGCCTCCTTCCACCTGGTCTAGGGCGGGGCCTGGAAGGCCTCATAAAGGACTGCTGCCGCTGCTCTGCTGCTGGTGCTGCCCAGGACTCTCTCCTGCTGTGAGTGCCCACAGGCCCTGTCCCTGCCTCCTTCCACCTGGTCTAGGGCGGGGCCTGGAAGGCCTCATAAAGGACTGCTGCCGCTGCTCTGCTGCTGGTGCTGCCCAGGGGAACTTGAAACAGCACAGAGTTCTTTTTAAAATGCTTTTTAAAGAATTTTTTATGTTTTTATCTTCTTTGGGGTGGTAGGTGGGAGGGATTTTTAGTTGGGTGTGGGAATCAGTTAAATTTTAGTGAATTTGTAATTTTTATTGTTTTTGGTTTTATTGTTTTATTGTGTTTGGGGTGGTAGGTGGGAGGGATTTTTAGTTGGGTGTGGGAATCTGTTAAATTTTAGTGTATTTGTAATTTTTATTGTTTTTGGTTTTATTGTTTTATTGTCTTTTTTGTACTCTTCTTTTGTTGAGTTATTGCTGTTTTTTACAGAGGTTTTATTTTGTTTTTAAGGGGAGGGGTCAGGGCTGCCCGGGAGGGGGTCCCAGCAAGCAAAATGGCTGGGGCAGATTCCACAGGGGGGTGTGCACTGGAACAACCGATCTCAGTGGTCACGGGTAGGAGGAGGAGTTACGCTAAGACCAGACCATGTCATTACCGAGGAGGCAGACTTAGTCGTTGTCTGAGGACTATCCCTGCCTCCAGGTCTGGTCCTGACCGGACGGATATTGGAATAGGCAAGGGATACCCACATGACCTGAAGGTGCTGCTGTGCAATGCCAGGTCGATGATGAATAAGACCACCGCCATTCACGACCTGATTGTGGATGGAGGATTTGACCTGGCATGTGTGACAGAGACCTGGTTGGAGGAAGCCGATGGGCCCGTTCTTGGCGCTGCTTGCCCACCAGGTTTCTCTTATGCACAGCAACCCAGGCCATCTGGGCGGGGAGGGGGGGTTGCAGTGATTTTTAGGAAGTCATTAGTTTGCACCAGGCGTCCTATTGGGAAGACCCAGTTCTCTGAGTGCATGTTCTGGAAGTTGGGCAATAGAGGCAGTACAGGATTCCTTTTGGTGTACCGACCTCCCCGCTGCACCAAGGATTCCCTGCCCGAGCTGCTTCAGGTCGTGTCGGATGTGCTCCTGGAGACACCTAGCTTGGTTGTCTTAGGGGATTTTAACATCCATGCCGACACGACCTTACAAGGAGCCGCTCGGGACTTCGTGGAAAGCATGGCCACCATGGGGCTGTCCCTGAATAAGTCTGGCCCAACTCATAGCCGCGGACATGCCTTGGACTTGGTGTTTACCTCTATGGATGTTGGTGATCTGACATTAAGTAAAAGCGAAACAAAAGAAGTGCCATGGTCAGATCACTTTCTGGTGCAACTGGACTTCTCCGCAACCCTTCCCCTCTGCAGGGAGGTGGGACCGATTCGGATGGTCCGCCCCCGCTACTTAATGGATCCAATTGGCTTCCAAAGAGTGGTAGGGGATGTTTTATCCCATGTCGATGGCCTTTCAGCTGATTCCCTGGTGGCCCGCTGGAATGCGGAGTTAACCAGCGCTATTGACTGTCTGGCTCCGAAGCGCCCTCTCAGATTGCATGGAGCCCAGACAGCCCCGTGGTTTTCCCCGGCGCTGAGGGCAATGAAACAGTCGTTGAGACGGCTAGAGCGCCGGTGGCGGAAAACTCATTTTGAATCAGACCGGACACGGGCTAGAGCTCAACTTCGAGCCTACCAAGTGGCAATGGCGACGGCGAAGAGGACCTTCTTCACCGTCTCCATCGCATCTGCAGAAAACAGCAGCAGGAGACTCTTCCAGGTGGTTCGCAATTTAGCGGAACCACCTGCTCCATCCGGGCCCAGTACGGGCCACATGATCTCCTGCAATGATTTTGCAAAGTTTTTTGCAGATAAAGTCGCTCAGATTCGGGAAGAGGTAGACTCCACCGTGGGAGCAGGGCCGGGGCGGGGGAGTGCTAGAGTCCTGTCTAGTCAAGTTTTGTGGGATCAATTTCAATCTGTTACCTCCGAGGATGTGGACAGGCTGCTTAGACGAATGAAACCAACCACCTGTCTCCTTGATCCTTGCCCATCCTGGCTTATAAAAGCTAGCCAGGAAGGGCTGGGCGATGGGCTTCGCGGGTTGGTAAATGCTTCTCTCCATGAGGGAGCCTTCCCAGACCCGCTGATCTCCGGTCGATGATCTCCGGCGGGCTAGGGACAAAGGTAAGAGCTGTTTCCTTGTTCTGCTGGATCTCTCAGCGGCTTTTGACACCATCGACCATAACATCCTTCTGGACCGTCTAGAGGGCTTGGGAGCTGGGGGCACTGTCATGCAGTGGTTCCGCTCCTTCCTTCTGGGCCGTGTTCAGAAAGTGGTGGTGGGGGATGAGTGTTCAGACCCCTGGGCGCTCACTTGTGGGGTGCCTCAGGGTTCTGTCCTCTCCCCCATGCTTTTTAACATCTATATGCAGCCGCTGGGAGAGATCATCAGGGGGTTTGGGCTGGGTGTCCATCAGTATGCTGATGATACCCAGCTCTACCTCTCTTTTAAATCAGAACCAGTGAAGGCGGTGAAGGTCCTGTGTGAGTGCTTGGAGGCGGTTGGAGGATGGATGGCGGCTAACAGATTGAGATTGAATCCTGACAAGACAGAAGTACTGTTTGTGGGGGACAGGAGGCGGGCGGGTGTGGAGGACTCCCTGGTCCTGAATGGGGTAACTGTGCCCCTGAAAGACCAGGTGCGCAGCCTGGGAGTCATTTTAGACTCACAGCTGTCCATGGAGGCACAGGTCAACTCCGTGTCCAGGGCAGCTGTTTATCAGCTCCATCTGGTACGCAGGCTGAGTCCTTACCTGCCCAGTGACTGTCTCTCCAGAGTGGTGCATGCTCTAGTTATCTCTCGCTTGGACTACTGCAATGCGCTCTACGTGGGGCTACCTTTGAAGGTGACCCGGAAACTACAACTAATCCAGAATGCGGCAGCTAGACTGGTGACTGGGAGCGGCCGCCGAGATCACATAACACCGGTCCTAAAAGACCTACATTGGCTCCCAGTACGTTTCCGAGCACAATTCAAAGTGTTGGTGTTGACCTTTAAAGCCCTAAATGGCCTCGGTCCGGTATACCTGAAGGAGCGTCTCCACCCCCATCGTTCTGCCCGTACACTGAGGTCCAGCTCCGAGGGCCTTCTGGCGGTTCCCTCATTACGAGAAGCCAAGTTACAGGGAACCAGGCAGAGGGCCTTCTCGGTAGTGGCACCCACCCTGTGGAATGCCCTCCCACTAGAGGTCAAAGAGAACAATTACCAGACCTTTAGAAGGCATCTCAAGGCAGCCCTGTTTAGGGAAGCTTTTAATGTTTGATGGATTTCTGTATTTTAGAATTTCTGTTTTTTTGGAAGCCGCCCAGAGTGGCTGGGGGAACCCGGCCAGATGGGCGGGGTATAAATAATAAATTATTATTATTATTATTATTGTTGGTGCTTTTCATTGTAATGAGAGAACCGTATGTTTTTGAATCTTGGAAGGAAGCAGACCAGGACCATCCTGATCAAAACCATGAGCAAAGTTAAGTTTGAAAACAACAGGGGGAAAAGAAAATACAAATTTATAAGGCTCTGCTACATTTTATTTTTAAGATGGCAGACCAACATAAATAAACATGAACAATGATTCCTTAACATGTAATACACCCTGCATAGGTTCTCAGTAGAAAGGGAGAATCCTTACCTCTATCATTCAGACTATTTCTGAGGGCCCTTTCAACTTGTTCTTCTTCATTCAGTCCACCAGTATATGTGCTGTAATCTCTCGATGAGTGTGATGGGTAACCTGAGTATCTAAAATTCTCTACACAGATCACACACACAGAGAGAGAAAGTGTGATACCAGGAGTGACTACTATATCAAATTACTGTATTGAATTTGTTCTACATTTCCCCTCAACCCTCCGGAGCAGATTTGTAGAGGGCATGGGGGTGTGGGGAGAAGAGAGGAAGGGCAAGTTCCATTCCTCAAGTGGAAGTATTTGTGCTAGTGGGAGAACTTCACTTGTTACCGACCATTATATCTGTAACTTGCTTTTTAAGAACTAAGAGGTAGGTAATAGTGCAAGGAAAAACTACATGCTGTACATACTCATCTTTATATATATATGATTTCCCCAATGCTTTTTAATATCTTTATGCGCCCCCTTGCCCAGATTGTCCGGAGTTTTGGGCTGGGTTGTCATCAATATGCTGATGACACCCAGATCTATCTGTTGATGGACGGCTGCCCTGCCTCGGCCCCAGACACACTCACCAGGTGCTTGGAAGCTGTGGCTGGATGGCTACGTGGGAGCCGACTGAAGCTAAATCCTTCGAAGACAGAGGTCCTCTGGCTAGGTCGGGGCGACATGGGGTTGGGGGGCCAACTCCCATCTTTTGCAGGGGCTCAATTGGTACCAGCGCCTTCTGTCAAGAGTTTGGGTGTAACTTTTCACGCCTCCCTTTCCATGGAGGCGCAGGTTGCATCCACAGCAAAGGTGGCATTTTTTCATCTCCGCCGCATCAAGCAGTTGGTCCCTTACCTCTCTCGCCCCGATCTGGCCACAGTGATCCATGCAACGATCACCTCCAGGCTTGACTATTGTAACTCGCTCTACGCAGGGTTGCCCTTAAAGCTGACCCAGAAACTCCAGCGGGTGCAGAATGCCGCGGCGAGGCTCCTTACGGGGTCCCTGCCGCGGGACCACATTCATCCAGTGCTTTACCAGCTGCACTGGCTCCCGGTGGAGTACAGGATCAGGTTTAAGGTGCTGGTTTTGACCTTTAAAGCCCTATGCGACTTGGGACCCTCGTACCTACGGGACCGCCTCTCCTGGTATGCCCCACGGAGGACCTTAAGGTCCACAAATAATAATATTCTGGAGATCCCGAATCATAAGATGGCTAGATTGGCCTCTACTAGAGCCAGGGCCTTTTCAGTACTGGCCCCAACCTGGTGGAACGCTCTTTCCCAGGAGACCAGGGCCCTGCGGGATTTGTCATCTTTCCGCAGGGCCTGCAAGACAGAGCTGTTCCGCCTGGCCTTTGGGTTAGACTCAGCCTGACCCCTGTGTTTTCCTCCCTCATGGCTTGGATTTATGGCCTACTTGAAAAGAGGCTGCATTTTAAATTTTAATACTGTATTTTAATCTGTATTTTAATTAATTGTTTTTATGTTTTATTGTAATTCTGTTGGTGTCAGCCGCCCTGAGCCCGGTTTTTGACTGGGGAGGGCGGGGTATAAATAAAATTTTATTATATATATATATATATATATACACATATATACACACACACACACACACACACACACACACACACGGGCTAATAGTGTAGGAAAGAAATACCACAATCTTTTAAAAGTGTCCTCTTTACTAGTAATCACAGAAAAGAAAAAGAATCTATTAAAGCCTGTTGCAATTCAGCTAGGCCCTAAAAGGATGCAAACCCAGCTTTTGTGCACATGTCCCTATTTGCACTGATAATCACACATGTAGGTGGATTCTGTATGTATGATTCCTAAACCCCAACCCAGCAACTGAGTCTGCACGTTGTGTGGCCTAGTAAAAATGTCTAGTACTCCAGTGATAGCTTGCAAAGGTGAGCCAAGAGCTGAATTCACCCACTGGATGATCTCACTTCCCCATTAAATAGTTGATCAACACAATTCCAATTTCTTTTATTAGGCTGCTGTGTGTGGTCAGCACAATCAGGGTGTACATGAATAATGGTATTTTGTTTGCTTTTTTTATTCATGAACAAGGATAATCATCTTCTGGTAAACAGAGCAGCAATTAAAAGACCAGCAGAAACCAAAATGCTCTCCTTTCCACTTATCACTGAGAGAAAGCTCACCAGCCCTAAGACACCGTATTTTTCCGTGTATAAGACAATTTATATTATTAAAAATGTTTAAAATTGGGGGTCGTCTTGTACATGGATAGTGCAGAGGGGAATGGGCAATTGGTGGCAGCTGTGAGCAGGAGACTGTCAGCAGCGATTAGGCAGGTGATTGGTGGCTGCGGCAAGGCCTGCTGGTGATTGGCTGCTGTAGCGGCAATTGGGCGGGCGTTTGGTGGCGGCTGGCGGCGAGCAGGCAGATGATTGGTGGCTTCATCGAGGCGTGCGATTGGCAGCAGCGGTCAGGCAGGTGAGCGATTGTTGGCAATCTACCCCCATTTCCTTAATTTAGGGTCCCCAAAAGTAGGGGTTGTCTTATACACGGGGGCGTGTTATACATGGAAGAAATACGGTATTTGTTTCTTTTCTTAAATCAAATGCAAGAAGTTATTCTATCAGATCAGGTGACTAACATTTTCCAGTATGAGGTTGTGTTGTCCCAGTGCAACCCTTCTATCTGAAGATGTGTGCATGCACACAAAAGCTCATACCAACGACAAACTTAGTTGGTCTCTAAGGTGCTAATGGAAGGAATTTTTTTATATTTTGTTCCTTCTAGGGATTTTGTTCCTTCTATTGATATATCACCCAGGATCGGTATGAGGGGCAGGCTGCGATGACAACCTCCCTCAGTGGTATATCACTAGTGAAACTGCCACCGCTCCTGAGTCCCTCTTCCTCCAGCACCCAGCATGCTGAGTGAAAAACAAGCTGCTGGTGCTAGAAGCAGAGGGAATCAAGCCATAGTTCCACTAGCAATATACCACTGAATGAAACCACCAGTGATCTGCCCCATACCGGCAGAGGGAGAAACAATCTGCATGGGCGAAGTGCCAATACAGCTTGTTCCTCCCTCAACTTCTTTAAACTGATTGGCTGAGGAGTGCACTTCTGCCCTCGCCTCAGCCAAGCTGTTTTACGAAGCCTCCTGCTTCCCAGCTGAGGGAGCCCGAGCCCCATTCCTGCTTGCACTCATGTAGGATCGGGATCGGGGCTGCTCAGCTGGCGAGGTGCAGGCTCCGTCACACTTTTCCATTGAGGGTGCACAGCTGCGCTCCCCTCAAGGGGAAAGTTTAAAAGAGCCCCCAGTTTGGAATCAGAGCCCCTGCACCATCTGAAGGCAGCCAGACGGAACAGGGGCTGCTTTGGAGAAGGTGGAGACAGCCCAGCAGCTCCATCTCAAAAGTCCCTGCACTGCCTTTGATGCAGCTGCCTGTCTCCACCTTGCCAGGCAGTGCTCCTTTGAACTTCTCTGTTGAGGGGAACACAGCCGTACAATCCTCAATGGAAAAGCATGACGGAGTCTGCAACCCCGCTCCCGCTCCTGCAAGCAGGAGTGGGGTCGGGGATCTCTCAGCTGGGAAGCAGGGGCTTCATGTTCCCCAGCTGAGCAGCCCCCATCTCGCTCCTGCTCACCGGGACATCAGGGCTCGCTCAGTTGGGGGCAGGAGGCTTTCCTCCCTACAGCTGAGCAGCAGGCTGGGGCCAGCTGCATTGTCCCCAGCCCACCAGACGCTGAGCTGAAAGTGCCTCAGCTCCCACCATGAGAGCTGAGCAAATTTCTCCCAGCACCTTGCAATGTTGAAAACCTAAGCCCAGCCCAGAAGAGCGCTCCAATCTGCTATGATATTTCCTGAATACTTTCAGATAAGCGAGTACAACCTAGGTTACTTACCTGAATTGTATCTGTTTCTTTGTTCTGAAAAGTCAGTTTGAGAGCAAAAGCCACCTAGCAAGAATAATGTATTTAAAATTCATAAGCATTTATCATATTGTCCTTTTACAACTTTGAATTTGACAGATTCATCTATCTAGAAGTATAATTCTTACAATTCTATCCTGGTAACATGTCTATTGAGTTTTGACAATTTTCTTCTGACAAGCTGAACAGCAATACTGAAGGTGGGAAAGGAGGATACAGAACCTGTAGGGAAAATGTCCCTAAACTGCTGTTTGCAAAGCTAGCCTATCTATTTTATTTAGAGCATTGCACTCTGTTGGTAGTGGTGGTAGCCACCACTAAAATACAACAAAATACATAGGACCCCTGTCTTGCAAATGTGCCTTTAAATTGAAACATGTAAAAGTATGCAGCTCATGAAGGATGACACGTGTTAATTCAAGTTTGTTTACAAAAGCAGAGCTGATTCACATGCCATTTGTGTTCAGGGTACAGGTATATTCCTCCCTGTCATACTGTTCACATACACATTATGTACAGGAGGACATTCCTTACAAAGAGGATTCCTTAAAGTGAATTCATGCTGGTTTCTAAAACACACAACAATCACCCCCCCCCTATGATAGATATGGGCACCTTGTCAAGGCTCTGCTATTGTGTGTCCACATGAATAACCCACACAAGAACAGTTCAAATGCTCCACTTTAAATGAGAACTGATGTTCCTAATCTCCTTGAGGATAAATTATAATGTGTTAAGGATTTCTCAAACCGTTCAATGTGAACGTAACTGCAGATGCAAAACCACACTAAATGGAAAGAAACACCACATAAGGATGGCTTGAAACTTATGAAGTAAAAGCTAAGTATTTATGTTCAATTCAAAAATACACTGAATTGTGAATTATTGATAAGAATCAGGGTCATCATTCCATACCTGAGCATGCTTTCATGAGCATCTTCAGCGGTCCCATGGTGTACATTAGCCCAACAAGAATACCTGCCAGATGCCCTGCAAAAGAGGTCCTAAAAAGAAAGCAATCCTTTGTGAGAGGTTGTATTGCTCATGATTAGATACATTCTGTACCCTCATTATCCCAAATCAGACCAATTAGTCAGTTTGCAGCCTATGCTCCACTTGATGCATTTTAAATTGTGAAGACTTTAATATAACCAAAGGAACAACATGTATTTCACTGTCCAATTTTGGGGGGAAATAATGAGTGAAAAGAACACTGTCGTCTTTATGGGTTATTTATGATTCAATAGGGCTTCTCTGACTTACTAAATTGTACAGCCATATTCAGAGACTTTATTAATTCTGCAAATTCCAATACAGAAAAAGTTAGGGTTTACCTATCTATTAAGAACTATTGCTCACTTACTGACAGGTGCATCAAAACAGTTAAGGATTTTCACAACACAGAAAGAACTGAAACTTGGCACAAATCTGGTCTGAGACTTTTTTTTGCACAGACAGATACTAACTAGTCAAAAAATTAATTTAGTTGGAAAAGATTAAAAATTAAACAACATAAGCATGAAAAAACCACTGGAAAAAATATTGAGTGTTTGCAAGTTGATTGTTTTTTTAAGTTAACTTCAAATAACAAGTTACTTTAGATGATAGATAGTTGATAGAGAAATGACAGCATTCCAGGGGCAAGGATCATGTAGTTTCCAAGACATCTAATATCCAAACTAATTACTCAGGTTCCCTAGAAAATTAGGGATACTAGCGTCCTTAGTGCCCAGGGCACTTTTTTCATCCCAGATGGCCATCAAGAAGGAAGGAAGGGTAGCCTCATAGAAAAACCTCCCTACAGGTAAGCTTGCGGGGGGGAGGGAGGATAAGCAGTGGCAAGGAGTGATGGCACTGGGGCAAGCCTGGCTTATAAAAAGTTGGGGGAGAGGAATTACTGAGTTCATCATTACAAGCCTCCAAGTCACTTGGAAATCCCCTTTTTGTATCCAGCTGTAGCTAGAGTACTAGACATACACCAAACTAGAACTTGCTAAAATTTTAACCATGTCTCTCTTCCACATCCAAATGGCCAAAATGCACCATAAGCATCTCTTTTGAGAAGCCAGACAGCTGCAATGAAATAGGCACAAACTCCTTCCAAAACACTCCAAGCGCCTTTTATTGGGCTGAAAGCAGAAACTGTAGCAGCTCTGGACCTATGTGGCTCTGCTTCTTCACATTTCTTTTATCTGCTTGTTGAGGGGTAGAAGATGGGTGTGAATGTTCTCAAGTCACATCTCTTTTGTTTTGTGAAAGTTTGATCTGGAAAAGTTCAAAGAGTTTTGTATTGATGGAGACGTATATCTGAGACTACATCATTAGTTTACCTCCTTTCTACTGAGAGGCCAGATTAAATAAAGTGTGCTTAAAACAGAGTGATAAAAGAATGGATGAACTGACTGCTAGTGAGAAAATACACAAAACTTCAAGCCAAGAGGGGGAGAAAGCATAGCCTATCTTGGAAATAAAGCCATGGTAGATACAGCCAACTGCTCAATTTATGTTCTTTATTGCTAAATTAAAACTATACAAAGTGGGCTGTGTAGTAAAGGATAATAGAGATGAGACAGTATTTGAATGCAAATGAGCCTGGATTAAACAAAACCCAACTGATTTAAAGCTGTTCTGTACAGAAAAACTTCTACCGGTATTGTTCCTTACTGTTAGCTAGCATTCCCATTTCTGGTTATTTTGCAATTAAGTTGAAGTGTTGAATAAGGATTTACCAGCCCCAATTTGACTAAAAGTGGTGGTTCTCCAGTTAGCATCATTCAGAACCTTTTCTTCACTCATGACAGAAAGCAGGGGAAGTAAGGAACCCTACGTGGCACCAAGAAAATACCCATTTCATGCACAGTATCGTATATCTATTAAAACATTCCAGTCCTTCAGCAGAAACAGTTTCCAAAACACCTCTTGCTAAAAAGCACTGCTACACTATAGAAAAATGATACCAACTGCATTCCTTACTTTATGCAAGTGGTAACTGCTGTTACCACTTGATATTCTGAATACACGAGACTGTTATCAGCAGTTGTCATGGAATCAGACATCACGGATTATTGCATCTTATCCTATCAGGCTATTACGTAACAATGACAGACATTGTTCTTTGTACAGGGCAGGTAACAACAATTTCCAAACAAATTAAGGTGACTCTAATCAGTAAAGCTTGCAGATAAAAATAAAATCCAAGCAAATACCCTAATCCTGGCTATGAAAGCCACCCCTACAAGATCTAATAGCACTTCTTGGAGATTCTCAGGTTCAAAAGCCAAGTCAACTCTTCCAGTGGGGTATGAATCTTCTTATTTCGAGGCAGCCAACAGGAACACCCTTACCAGTTACTGTATATTGTACTGGCATAACAAAAAGATTAAGCAGGAAAAGAACATGTTAAAACGTTTGCTCAGTAAAACGTTTGCCCCTAAGAGCTGGATTTAGCAGCTGTCAGAATAAAAAATGCTATAAACAAAGAAAGAGATTGCCACTCTTATATTAAACATTTGACCAGTGATTTTGCCTACACTGGAATAGAAGAGGATGATGGCTGGCACATCCCATTCTGAGCACTTGTTGATACAGCAAGCCTCAAGGTGATACAAGGTGATAATAAAAGTTTATGTGCACTTGCAATTCAACACATTAAAAATGGTAGCCATCTTCTAAAGTGGAGAGGAAAATGAATCCTTACTTAAATAAGTGAATTTGTGAGATGAAAAAAGGGAACTTGTAATTATACAGAAAAACAACTGTATATGATGGGTATATACTGTACACACATAGTGGCAAGACAGAGGAATGAGTGGGAGGGTAGAGGGAGTTGGGAAAGAAACTGAGTGAAGAGCAGGTGTGATTTGAGAAGGTTGAGTCAAGGAGGCCAAAAAATGAGTTGGGTGTGTGTGTGTGTCAAAAAAGAACCTGTGTGGGGAAAGGAAACAAACATACCCCTTGAATTGGAGAAGGATAGAAAGCTTTCTTACTCTCTTCAGTAACCCATATATTTTCAGCTCAATTTTTAAGTTTAAGATGGATTTCTGCACCCTGGCTGCTTATTTTTCCAAAAAAGACCCAACAACACAGTTTGGGTTTGTGATTATTTTAAAATTGCAATGTTCTAAGCAGTAAGAAAGGATAGAAAACAAGTATGAAAAAGAAAGCCTGCTTAATCAAAACAATCTGCTTGGATAATAATAATAAAAACTTCAATGTTTGGAAGGGGTAAGTCACATCAACCAGAAAGTATAGAATATGTGGCAAGAAGGAGGGTGCAACACTGTCAAAACTGATGTTAGGGGTAGGGTGCTCTGAACCAGGAAGTAAGCACTGCAAACTGGCAGAACTACAGTGGGCATAAACAAGATATGATTATCAGTGATGTGGTAAAGTGTAGTTCCTATGCTAACCTATGCCTAATCTATGTCACAAAAACTCACTTAAGAATTGTTAATATTATTAAAAGCTCAAAGGTACAATAAAAATTGATTCCTATGCATATTTTATCATAAAAATATGCTGTTCTACTTTATTGTAAACAGCCCTATTTCTTTGAAATGAAATAAATAGATTTTCCTGCCCAGAAAGCTTCTCTGTATATGCCATTTGAACATGTTCCCCAGTTTTCATATAAAAATATACAATCCAGAAGGGATGTAGGCTTCACTCTATTCGTAATGACATCAGATATACATATATAATTATTTAACGCAAGTTGTAGATAAGTCACAGGATACTTACCCTGGGTTCAATAAGTGAATTGCTACAAGTTCCAACCAACAAGCATATTTATTGGATATAATAAAACCCATGACGCTGCTTGACCCACCTGGGTTATAGTGGTTGTTAAGAACTTTCAAAGCAAATAATACTCCTAAATCAAAATGAAGCAGAAAAACATATTAAGAGAAATTCTCATGTAATATGAAAAACAAAGAACACAGAAGTTTTGCTGTTCTTAAAATGCTTCTGTGCTCAATTAAGTGTCTTTGTTCACACTTCAAACAGATGAAAAAGACAAACACGACTCCCCAATTTTCTGTAAGTATTTACAGAAATTTATTTATAATTTATTTTGGTATGGGTTGTAGTAACAGATAAATAGGAAAATCTAGCTGCATGTGCATTTTAATGATTTCATTTTGAGTTGTCATTTAAAAAAAACAACATACGAGGAAGTATATCAACACAAGAATCTGGTTATGTTCTTCAAGATAATTTAAATTTAGGACGCAATCCTAAAACTGCATCTGTTGGGATGATTGGAGAAAATGCATCATAAGCATGCCCACAAAACAGAATGAAGCTAACAAAATTAGTTATGTAACTGAAAATAGGTATGTTCGTAAGTACCTTGTGCTCATCATGCCCTTCAAGAACATGATTTTAACTCCAACTCCTAAATGCAAAGTATGGTCCTTCTTTAGAAAAGCTAGCATTTCCAGTAAAAAAAATATATATTAATTTTGTGAAAAAGCAGTGGATATTTACCTGAAAAGCCAACAGCACAACTCTGTTTGTATGAAGGAACATCCAGAAGTTCTGCAAGAGCAAGTTCCAGAAGCACATACACAACTCCAATTAGCAGTGAAAATATTGTAATGATATATCCAAACCAAAAACTTCCAAGCCTCCTCTCCAACTTAATTCCCTTCCAAAGCAAGGAGACCATATTAAAATATAGGTGCCAATCATCCACATGGTGAAATGGTGAAAGATACAAACGATGCCAATCTCTTCTGTAAAGACACTCTGTGACACTGATGCATGTTTTGTCCAGTCGTTTCAGGGGTTGTAAAAAGAGGAAAACGTTTGCTGCCAAAGTGGCAAGTGTCACAGGTGGAATGTTAGAAACCCCAACTTGGAAAATCTGAGAAAGTAGCAGAAGTAGTCCAATATTTGAGCTTTTCTGTCTTCGGTGCATAATCACTTCTTTTAATCAAAGATACTGCCACTTGAATACTCCTGAAATCCAAATATAGACATGGAAGAATAGTAATATGTTTGCAATAATTATAATCAATAACAAAACTTTAAACAGGAAGCGCATACTGGGTTTTTTTTTGTATACAACTCACAGCAATGGGGACAGGTTTTTATAAAACCGCTAAATGTTTGTGGGGTAGGGGAAGAAATTAGTAGTGGCTAATGTCATCTAGGAAAAAAGGTTCAACTTCTTAAGCATGGCCCATATAAGAGGAGTCAAGGGAATAAGCAGCACAAGAAGAGCACCTGCAGTTCTGTAGGAAAAGTGTATTTTACCCCAGTAAAATAGAAATGGGAAAACCATTCCAGCCCAAGCGCCACATGCCAAAAGCAAAAGTGGGAGAGCAATAAATGTTCATTTGTTCACACATCCCTCTCTATTCTCAATCCATGGAAGCAAGGAGCATTATCAGAATTCAATGAAACATGGTAGGCAAGCAAAAATATTAAGGAGGGCGCAAAATTGGGCTGTGGAGGAGAGGATGTGGCTGGGGTGGGGGTGCAGCCTGCTGAGAGACCCAAGAGCCAGATGGAGAAGCCTGTAGGGCAACATTTGACCCTCAGGTCTGAGGTTCCCTATCAATACAGGAAAGCAATGAACAGTTCCTCTTAATTCTCTACAATATTTATAAATATTATAGGGTTGTAAGTTCTTTCAGTCAATAAATAAATTACATTTCCATATGGTTAAAATGCTACTTCTAAACAAAGGATAGTACTTTGTTTTTAGATAACACACACATATTTAAGCAAGGATCTTATAAGAGGCATTCCCCCCTGTGTGAGAGAGGGGAGGATGACTCTTCGGAGATGACATTTAAAGTGAGAGTGTAAGTATGTTGCCTAAAAGGAGAAACTTCCTCAATTAATAAACGTATCTTTAATAAATTAATATAACAGTCTTAGGAAGAGGTTATGACGGCTTAACTGAAGTCTGTCACCTCATAGGATAGTTAAAACACAAAAATACTAAAGCTTTAATATTTAATGGATTAATCTATTATATATGCCTTGGAATAAACATGCAAAGACTCGAGTGGCATGAATTAAGAAACTTGGATTTTATATTAACTTTACCACTGAAATCATTGACACTTGTTTCTCAATAGTCCCATTTTGGCTAAATAGCTGTCAGTATCCCAGTTCTCTATCAGTATACGATACTAAATGTTGCATGCAAAAGCACATATTAAGAGTCTTGGTGCCAAAATACACAGCAAGGAAGGAAGGAAGGAAGGAAGGAAGGAAGGAAGGAAGGAAGGAAGGAAGGAAGGAAGGAAGGAAGAAAGAGGAAGGAAGGAAGGAAGGAAGGAAGGAAGGAAGGAAGGAAGGAAGGAAGGAAGGAAGGAAGGAAGGAAGGCAGGCAGGCAGGCAGGCAGGCAGGCTAGGTGGAGATTTGATGCATAGCAGTGGGATGAATGTCCTTGCCCCCACTTAACATTTCCCTGTTCCAAACACTGGCATCGAGGATTGTAGCCTTTACCCCCCTACGTACAGGTTTCAAAACACAGATAAGTATGCATTCTGATTGTGAAGTAGTGGGGAGGGGGAGGAAAAGTGCAGCTGAGGTGGTTATTTGGAGTGCAGAAGCAGCAGGAAAAAGTTTACCCCAGGCTACTTGTCTACCCCAAATTTTCTCCTCCCAAAACTGCTTTTCTATACAAAGCCCCACATCAGGGCTCAGTTTCACACATTTACACATTAGTCCTTGTAATGAAATGAAGCTAGAAATCAAAACAGTTATTCTGGAACACCTCTCTGGTGTTTTTGGAATGCAATGTATTGTCAACATAACATTTCCAGCTACTTAAAACATTCTTCTTCCAACCTCTGCTTTGCTTATTAAAAGGCTAATGCAGTTTTAGACAATGCAGGATTTATTCTGTTTCCTACAATGATTTCCAAAACATGCCAAAGCTTTCAAAATGTACATACTTATAGAATAATCTTCAAGTGGATGTTTGTCTTTAACTTAAAACTGCCACGTGCCTACATTTTTGTCACCTACGCAAGATAAATGTCTGCAACTACATATTCTAGGAATTTTATTGTTCTGCATAAGCTAATGAAAGATGCATGTTTAAAACTGAACAACAGTACTCCCGTTTTCTTTGGTTAAAATGTTGTGTGTGTGTTTGGATGCTGAAGAATCAAGCACAAAGAAAAATAGTGAAGTAATATAAGAAAACAAATCAAGATTTTCATGGTGCACCCACCATCTTGCGCTCCTAGAAGAAAAAGGTGGGATATAAATGCAGTAAACAGGAATAAGAATAAATAAAAAATAAATGTAAACTAAATAATTAACAAAGAGGTGCATTCTGGCAAAAACAGAAACTGGAGCGTAAACTGCTGATGCTTGCTTATGCATTCCATGTCTGGAATGGAAAGGAGTCCAGTGGTTGCAATTGGTATTCACTGTTTTTGCATTCGGCCCATAAATTATATGCAGTTGATTACATTTCCCACATTGTGTTTTCCTTTGGTTGGGCATTGCTTGTGTGTTTTTTTTTAAAAAAAAACATAAGTTGCTTTTAGTCTTTTATTGATAAATAATATATAACAATAATAAAAGAAAGCAAAGCAAGTGTAGAAAAACAACTACAATCTGCACAATATAAAAATGAAATCAGATTACACGTGCAACTCCATCGTCTGCATGTTTACCTGGAAGTTCCACTACATTCAACCCTAAATCTGCACTAGAACAAGGCGTTAAATCACAATCCTAAACACACTTACATGGAACTAAGTGAATTTAGGATTGGTTTTCAGGAGCACAACACTAATCAAAGCTATACTAACAATTTAAGAGTGCTTCATGGTTTATACAATCCACAGTAGAAAAGAATGGGATTACATTTGTAATCTATTCATTGGGTGTGTTCAGATGTATAGTAATGCCGCACTGAGCCTCAGGCTCAACCATTTCCCCTCTGGTTTGGCTGCAATGAGTTCAGAAGCTTTCGTTTCTGTTTTGAATTAACCACAGTTTAGCATTATGTTCAAACTGTGATTAATCTGTATGTGTTGTTGAAAGAAAACACCTTCTTAAATCATAGTTTGAAGCTTCATTGTAGTTTCAAACAAACCAAAGCTAAAACTAACTATAGTTAGTGTTAGATGCAACCCTTAATTGTGGTTAATCAAAAACTCACTGTGATGACCAAAAACTCACTGTGATATTGCTTTTAAGGCAATATATTAATATTCAGCCCTCATGTGCCACAATGGGTCAGTGCATCTGACAGTTAACAAAAAGGTTGGTGGTTTGAGCACACCCAGGGATAGCTGTGGGAAGAATTCCTGCACTGCAAAGGGTTGGACTGGATGATCCTTGGGGTTCCTTTCAACTCTACAATTCTATGATTCTAACAGTGCAATTATATACATATCTACTTCTAAGTAAGTCTCACTGAGTTCAATCAGGCATATCTTCAGCTTAGTGGGTACAGGATTGCATAGAATCAGAGTTGGAGGGGACCCTAAGGGTCAACTAGTCCAACACCCTGCAATGCAGGAATCTCAACTAAAGTACCCACAACAGAAGGCAATCCAACCTCTGCTTCCAAACCTCTAAGGAAGGAAAGTCCACCACCTCTTGGTGGGAGTCTGTTCCACAGTCAATTGCTCACAAGTAGATCATGGGGGACTCTGTCAAAAGCCTTACTGAAATCAAGATACACTATGTCCACAGCATTTTTTTTTATTTACCAAGGTTATAATTGCAATCTAACTGAATAATGTCATGTTGATTCAAATTCCAGAAACTTTTTTAAAAGTGCCTGGTCACACTAGTAGTTTGGGAGAGCTACAACATCTGATCCTAAGACACAGAGCTATGGAATGATGAGTATTATGCAGGCATTTAGGATCTGTGCAGCAGCTTGACATTTTTTCCAACTCCATTTCCTTTTATCTTAGACTTTTCATGAATAATGCTGTTTGATAGCTTGTTAAGACTCACTTGCTTTTCAGAACCATGCATGTCATAACTTGCACTGGAAAAGCAATGAGGTAGTTCAAAAGAAATCTTCCAAGGTAAATTATGTAAATAATTTGTAAGCATATTTTTGCTTCCAGGAGCTGAATCACACAGGGTGAAATTCATTTCAGCTGAATACTGAATATTAAATATAAAACAAGGGTCATTTTCTTAAGCAAGTTCTTGCAATTTTCTCAGCACTTGAGGGCTCACTTTTAAATGACAGATCTGCTTGTACCAGGATGCAGTCATTAAGAGACTCGCTTTAATCATCTTTGTGCCTAGGTCCATTAATATCAAATTTCTATCAGACCATATACCTGTATACTGGTGATATCCGTTTTGGTAAACTCCTGTCATAATTTTATCTAGCGACTACTTGCAATGTACCAGGGTGTAAGTAACATATGCAGAACTTATGACTGGCATTACACATGATGTATAAAAGGTAGTCAAATGTCTTATTTGTAACAAATTACATCACACTTACAGCATATATGCGAGTAACTAATTACCTGAACTTAGTAACTTAGCACAACTGCAACATCACTTCAGAAAATGCTACTACAACAATAGCTGTGGGTAGTATGTAACTGAAAAGTTATCCAAAAGGGTTCTTATGTTTTTCTAACTTAAAACAGGCAAATTAATACAGTATAAATCTGGCATATTTTGAAAATGCCTGGCAGATTTGAAGAATACAAACAGGACACATTGAAAACAGAGTAAGATTCTTCACTGGCAGCAGAAAGGCACTGCAACTCTCACCTGCTATAGGATTGCAGTAGAGCAATAAGCAATGCAAATGCATACCTTTGACATTAGTTTGGTCAAGAAATAATGGCAATCTCAACCTGACAGAAGCAGTAAATTCCATGTACCTAGAATGGAGGAAAGAATTAATGGGAGAGATCAGGAACATTAATACAGAGAATACTGTACAGTGCCTAGCCCTCCACCATTATCTTGACTACAAATGTTAGCATAAACTTGATTGCATATGTTGCACTTGGGGTTATTAATGACTTCTCATCTTTTGGGGGGGAGGCAGGGAAATGGATGGCGGATTTCTTTAAAGGGACCCCTGACCATTAGGTCCAGTTGTGACCGATTCTGGGGTTGTGGCGCTCATCTCGCATTATTGGCTGAGGGAGCCGGCGTACAGCTTCCAGGTCATGTGGCCAGCTTGACAAAGCTACTTCTAGCGAACCAGAGCAGCACACGCAAAAGCCGTTTGCCTTCCTGCTGTAGCGGTACCTATTTATCTACTTGCACTTTGACGTGCTTTCGAACTGCTAGGTTGGCAGGAGCTGGGACCGAGCAACGGGAACTCACCCCGTCGCGGGGATTCGAACCGCCGACCTTCTGATCAGCAAGCCCTAGGCTCGGTGGTTTAACCCACAGCGCCACAGCACCACCCGTGTCTCTTTACAACAACGCTAATGAAGAGGTGTAAGGACCAAAGTCCCCTTCATGGATCAATGCCTTGTCGTGGCGAAGGGGCTTGAATAACTCAGAGAAGCTATGAGCTATGCCATGCAGGGCCACCCAAGATGGACAGGTCATAGTGGAGAGTTTTGACTAAACGTGATCCACCTGGAGAAGGAACTGGCAAGCCACTCCAGTATCCCTGCCAAGAAAACTCCATGGACAAAGACAACAGGCATATAAAAGTTATGACGCTGGAAGATGAGCCCCTCAGGTCGGAAGGCGTCCAACATGCTACTGAGGAAGAGCGGAGGACAAGTACAAGTAGATTCAGAGCTGATGAAGCGGCTGGGCCAAAGCCGAAAGGACGCTCAGTTGCGGATATGCCTGGAAGCGAAAGGAAAGTCCGATGCTGTAAAGAAAAATATTGCATAGGAACCTGGAATGTAAGAACCATGAGTGGAGGTAAGCTGGATGTGGTCAAAAATGAGATGACAAGAATAAATATAGACATCCTGGGCATCAGTGAACTAAAATGGAAGGGAATGGGCGAATTCAGTTCGGGTGACTATCGTATCTACTACTGTGGGCAAGAATCCTGTAGTAGAAATGGAGTGGCCCTCATAGTCAACAAAAGAGTGGCAAAAGCTGTAATGGGATGCAATCTCAAAAATGACAGAATGATCTCGATACGAATCCAAGGCAGACCTTTTAACATCACAGTAATCCAAGTTTATGCACCAACTACCGGAGCTGAAGAAAGTGAAATTGACCAATTCTATGAAGACCTACAACACCTTCTAGAAATGACACCAAAGAAGGATGTTCTTCTCATTACAGGGGATTGGAATGCTAAAGTAGGGAATCAAGAGATAAAAGGAACAACTGGCAAGTTTGGCCTTGGAGTTCAAAATGAAGCAGGGCAAAGGCTAATAGAGTTCTGTCAAGAGAACAAGCTGGTCATCACAAACACTCTCTTCCAACAACACAAGAGACGACTCTACACATGGATATCACCAAATGGGCAGCATCGAAATCAGATTGATTATATTCTCTGCAGCCAAAGATGGAGAAGCTCTATACAATCAGCAAAAACAAGACCTGGAGCTGACTGTAACTCAGATCATCAGCTTCTTATAGCAAAATTCCAGCTTAAACTGAAGAAAGTAGGAAAAACCACTGGGCCAGTAAGATACAATCTGAATCAAATCCCTTATGAATACACAGTGGAAGTGAGGAACAGGTTTAAGGATTTAGATTTGGTGGACAGAGTGCCTGAAGAACTATGGATGGAGGCTCGTAACATTATACAGGAGGCAGCAACGAAAACCATCCCAAGGAAAAGGAAATGCAAGAAAGCAAAATGGCTGTCCAACGAGGCCTTACAAATAGCGGAGGAGAGGAGGCAAGCAAAATGCAAGGGAGATAGGGAAAGATACAGGAAACTGAATGCAGATTTCCAAAAAACAGCAAGGAGAGACAAGAGGGTCTTCTTAAATGAGCAATGCAAAGAAATAGAGGAAAACAATAGAATGGGGAAAACCAGAGATCTGTTCAAGAAAATTGGAGATATGAAAGGAACATTTCGTACAAAGATTACCATAATCAAGGACAAAAGTGGTAAGGACCTAACAGAAGCAGAAGACATCAAGAAGAGGTGGCAAGAATACACAGAGGAATTATACCAGAAAGACATGGAGGTTTCGTACACCCCAGGTAGTGTGGTTGCTGACCTTGAGCCAGACATCTTGGAGAGTGAAGTCAAATGGGCCTTAGAAAGCACTGCTAATAACAAGGCCAGTGGAAGTGATGATATTCCAGCTGAACTATTTAAAATTTTAAAAGATGATGCTGTTAAGGTGCTACACCCAATATGCCAGCAAGTTTGGAAAACTCAGCAATGGCCAGAGGATTGGAGAAGATCAGTCTACATCCCAATTCCAAAGAAGGGCAGTGCCAAAGAATGCTCCAACTACCGCACAATTGCGCTCATTTCACACGCTAGCAAGGTTATGCTTAAAATTCTACAAGGCAGGCTTAGGCAGTATGTGGACCGAGAACTCCCAGAAGTGCAAGCTGGATTTCGAAAGGGCAGAGGAACCAGAGACCAAATAGCAAACATGCGCTGGATTATGGAGAAAGCTAGAGAGTTCCAGAAAAACGTCTACTTCTGCTTCATTGACTATGCAAAAGCCTTTGACTGTGTCGACCACAGCAAACTATGGCAAGTTCTTAAAGAAATGGGAGTGCCTGATCACCTCATCTGTCTCCTGAGAAATCTCTATGTGGGACAAGAAGCTACAGTTAGAACTGGATATGGAACAACTGAGTGGTTCAAAATTGGGAAAGGAGTACGACAAGGTTGTATATTGTCTCCCTGCTTATTTAACTTATATGCAGAATTCATCATGCGAAAGGCTGGACTAGATGAATCCCAAGCCGGAATTAAGATTGCCGGAAGAAATATCAACAACCTCAGATATGCAGATGACACAACCTTGATGGCAGAAAGCGAGGAGGAATTAAAGACCCTTTTAATGAGGGTGAAAGAGGAGAGCGCAAATTATGGTCTGAAGCTCAACATCAAAAAAACCAAGATCATGGCCACTGGTCCAATCACCTCCTGGCAAATAGAAGGGGAAGAAATGGAGGCAGTGAGAGATTTTACCTTCTTGGGCTCCTTGATCACTGCAGATGGTGACAGCAGTCACGAAATTAAAAGACGCCTGCTTCTTGGGAGAAAAGCAATGACAAACCTAGACAGCATCTTAAAAAGCAGAGACATCACCTTGCCGACAAAGGTCCGTATAGTTAAAGCTATGGTTTTCCCAGTAGTGATGTATGGAAGTGAGAGCTGGACCATAAAGAAGGCTGATCGCCGAAGAATTGATGCTTTTGAATTATGGTGCTGGAGGAGACTCTTGAGAGTCCCATGGACTGCAAGAAGATCAAACCTATCCATTCTTAAGGAAATCAGCCCTGAGTGCTCCCTGGAAGGACAGATCGTGAAGCTGAGGCTCCAATACTTTGGCCACTTCATGAGAAGAGAAGAATCCTTGGAAAAGACCCTGATGTTGGGAAAGATGGAGGGCACTAGGAGAAGGGGACGACAGAGGACGAGATGGTTGGACAGTGTTCTCGAAGCTACCAACATGAGTTTGACCAAACTGCGGGAGGCAGTGCAAGACAGGAGTGCCTGGCGTGCTATGGTCCATGGGGTCACGAAGAGTCGGACACGACTAAACGACTAAACAACAACAAAGGACCAAAGTAGGCGTGACACAAAAAGTATGTGAATATTATCCCCTTATCCCCCACCTTTTACAATGAAGAGTCTGACAGTGGGCTGAGAGGAATGTGAATTAGGGCTTACCCACTTTTCTTTCCTCTGCACTTTCCAAGCACGGTCGCTGCTTTAAAGCTCCATGTGCTCTTTCTGTTTGCTCTAGCGCTTTCCTCATGAAACCCATTCTTTACCGCTGAATTAGAGCAAGTGGCAATCCATGGAAAACCTGAATTGCTGTTTGTTGTGGGTTTTCACAGGGAAAGCTCTGGGGTGGGGGAATAAAAAGTGTGGTTGGACACAAAGCTTTAAAGCACAGGCCTGTGCCTGGAACGCTAAGTGTGGATAAGCCCTATGATAGGCTATGATACTGGAAGACTGGCTAACTCATTTTCCCCCACACAATTTTCTCAATGTGAAGCACCACCCAATATGGTAAATGTACAAATGCCCATAAAATAAGAGCGGTATGCTATTGAGTGCAACAATGATAACAACCAAAACAGCATAAACACAGAGCAAATCCAGGTACTTGTGCTACAATGGTACTGGGAATCAAATTTAAGTACTGTAGTGGCAAGTAGAGGAAGAGTGAAGGGCTAGGATGGGGGTTTGTGCTACTAATTTAACATCCCGTTGTAAGAAACTAATGCCAAATATTAGGCTCTCTTTATTGAAAGCTGTCAGGTTTTTATAGCACAAGTGTTTCTGGCAGGTTGTTTTAAATCTTCAGTATAGTTTGCTTAGCCCCCACCACACAACTTTATTATAATTTATTACTTGTGGAGTGTTTTCCACTGGGAGGGTAGCCTGGCACTGTCATTCTCTGCCTTTACATCTGAGGCAAAAAACATTATTTACCCAGGCCTTTGGTTCTTAATCTGGAGACTAACTGGTTATGCTGGTAGCCTTGTTTGTGCTCACCCTTTAGTGGGGTAGGCAGGTTTAATCATTTTCAGATACACGGATAAGAATTTTTGGTTGTTTGTTGCTCTGGTCTTCATGGGGGGGGGGGTTGCCTTCACTCTTCTTTTTTAAGTTGCTTTGAGGCATTTGGCACCCAAATCAGCAAATAAATACTGTATAGCCAGCGAAGACGGGCTACTATCGCTCACAAATAACCTTGAGCCTGTTTGTTTCAGAAGGGCCACTGGACCTTTCTATTTGGGCAAACTTGTGGACGAAAAGAGTTTGAGGTGAGGGGTTGGCGAGGTGCTTTCGGTTTCCGACGCCTTCCAGGCATGGCCAAACTTGGCCCTCCAGCTGTTTTGGGACTACAATTCCCATCATCCCTGACCACTGGTCCTGTTTGCTACGGGTGATGGGAGCTGTAGTCCCAAAGCAGCCTTAGACAGAGAAAGGAGCAGGGCGGGGTGAGCAAGGCAGGTGGACCCAAGTGCACAGAAAAGCACGGAAGCGCCGCTCCTCCGACGCCTCCATCTCCCGGACTCACAACTAAGACAGCGGGGCAGGACCCGACGAGCCCCCCTCCCCCATTCGTCCAGCTCCAAATTAAGGACAAGGCTGAGGGGGGAGGAGCGTCTCCCGACTCTTCAGTCCGACGGCTCCACTTTCCCTCCCTTCAGGGAGGGGAGCGGCTCCCCACCGCCTCACACGCTCAGGTTAGGCTCCTGCGTGGGACCGTCGCAGCGAACAGGCCCTCCCCCTCCTCCCAAAAAAAACTTACGTTCTGCAAGCGAGGGCGCGCACGGCTGCAGGCGGGAAAGAGCAGCCGCCCCGCCGCGCCACGTGACTCGCCCGAGGCCCAATCAGGTCAGGGGGAAAGCACTGTGATGGGTGATTCATCACTTTGCCCCGCCGCCTCCGCGGCGCCCCTGGAGCGCTTCCGCGTCGCGAAGGAGCATGCGCCCATGATCGTCACGCGGGACTTGACGCATAGCCCCTCCCCCCTCCTGTCTCCTTCAGTTGGCTGGAATAACTGGAAACGGGGGAAAGAGAGGGGTGGTTGCCTCAGCGCCGTCTGAAACGCGCCTTAACTCGGAAGCGGCGGCCAGACGCGCTGTCTTCAGCGCGCTTTAAGTGTTGCTGATCAGCTGGTGTGGATCGGACAGTAAATCTCCGCCGTTTTATTTGCCCTGCTGACTTTCCTTAGTCCAGACATGGCTGAACCTGGCCCTCCAGATGTTTTGGGACTACAAGTCCCATCATCCCTGACCACTGGTCCTGTTAGCTAGGGATGATGGGAGTTGTAGTCCCAAAACATCTGGAGGGGCAAGTTTGGCCAGCCATGCCTCCCCTAGGCGGCCATAGCTGCCAAGTTTTCACTTTTCTCGCGAGGAAGCCTATTCAGCATAAGGGAAAATCCCTGTAAAAAAGGGATAACTTGGCAGCTATGAAGGCGGCTTGCAACGAGGAAAGGTTTGCATCATTTCAAACATAAGTCATGAACAATAAACAAGTCAAAAAGTACTCCAGAAAATTTCCCACGTAAATTGTTACAAGATCTAAAAAAATAAAGATACAGAAAAAGTTATATATATCGCAGGAAAAATAACTGTTCAGCAGCTTCAGCTTTTGTAGCTGGGGTTAGTCAGAGCTCCACACTGGTAGGGGCAGGTCTTCTAGGATTCACAACCCAGGGAGGCTCTGCAGCATCACCCCTTCTTTGCCTTGTAGGAGATGCTGCCTGACCTGGTCCACCATCCTGTTCTCACAGGGGCCAACTAGGTGCCTCTCTGGAAGGATGCACCTGTATGAGCCTGTATGAGTCCTTCTAGGGATCTATTTTCTCCCCATCCAGCCACCTTCCCAGGTGAGGGCAGGAGAAAAGGCCTTCTTGGTGGCTGCTCCCAGATAGCGGAAATCCCTTCTAGGGTAGATTTAGGCTGGCCTCCTCTCTGCTTTTCTTTGCCCAGCAGGCAAGGACTTTTTCGTTCCAGCAAGCCTTTGGCCGCTAACGTGGTGGTTAGCTGACCTTCTGTTCTAGTGAAAGAACAGCATCTTGCTAGATCATCAGTTTCTTAAAACATCAGGTTACCATAACTCTGGTACAAGCATATTCCAAGATTTATAGAGATTTACATTATCACTTTAATTGTGGCCCTTTGGGCCCCTGCTACATTATGAGGGCAAGTGTTGTACGTGCTCATGTGTTACTTTCAATGTTTTGCTGCTGTGTTTTTAAATTGGGTCACTTATTTTTATTTTTAAATAATAATTATATTGATTGTATGTTTTTAGCTGCATCTGTTTCAATTTATGCTGTGAGCCGCCTCGAGTCCTGCACTGGGAGAAGTGTGGGATATAAAATTAGTTTTAAAATAATATAGAACGTTTGAAAGCAGGAGCTGAGAACATGACACAGTCCACCTTCAATATCAGACGAACAAGAAACTTGCTGAAGCACAACTTGTGGTGCCTTCTAGGGGAGGGTGAGAGTATACAAGCAAGAGAAGGGAGCAGTGTTGCAGGCCTCTCTTGTTATTTGGTGTTTCAAGACTCCACACACTTAGACCAGTTGACCACAAAAGTCCAGGCAGTCGTTTCTAAGTTCTAAGAACTATTTATTGGTTTTGTCGACAAAATCAATATGGTGTTGCAGGAGAATAAGGCTTCTCTATCTGCACACCCACATCTGTATATTCAGAGTATAAATACAATCTCATACAATAAAGATCTGCCCCTTAACCCACCCTCTGCAGTACCTCCCCAGCCAATTAGAAATCGTGTCAAAAACCCTTTGCCTACTCCACTAGGTGGTGCTGTAATAACCAATCATTGCATCTATTCCTACTCAAATGCACCTGGGACATCACTTTGCATATCTCCCAAACTTAGACCTGCTTGTGGTCAAGCCAGTTTCAAGCCGGCCAAGGGAAATTCCCAAACATCAGCACAACAGGTGTCTAGCCTCGTGTGCATCGAGAGATTTGAATAAGCCTGAGCAGCATATTCTAAAAATTGCATTTACAGACAAGATGAGAGATGCCTCAGACAAAATGGAGTTTTACAATTTAAGATGTAGCTTGACCAAAACTTTGGTCAAGCCTAGCACTTGGTCAGTGTGGCTCGATGCCACACTCTCTTGCTTGCCCTCTCTAGTCACTGCAAGAAGGAAGGTTTGGGCCCATGGTGCTGGCTTGACAGAGAATGCTGGCAGCCGCCTCCACTCTCTTTCTGTGGACAGAGGATTGTGGACCGAGGGAGCAAACACCTCATTCAATCAGAGTTGCTTATCTAAGCCCTGTCTGGGCAGTACAACAGTGGGCATTCAGCCCAGCAAACCAAATCCTGCCACGCCACTCAGAAAGCATAGCTGCCAAGTTCTCCCTTTTTTAAAGGGAAATTCCCTTATGCTTACGTAATAGGCTTCCTCGCGAGAAAAGGGAAAACTTGGCAGCTATGCTCAGAAAGAGGTGAGGAAGAAGTGGCAGCAAGGACTAGGGAAGACATCTGCTGCTGCTGCTGCTGCTGCTAATAATAATAATAACAATAATAATAACAATAATAATAATAATAATAATAATAATAATAATAATAGTAACAACCTTCTAACCACCATCTCAAGGTGAGGTACACATAAAGAACACAAAAACAAATACATTTCAAACAAAGACTAAAACTTGTGGCAAAAGACCCATTTGTCCAGCTGGGAAAGCCTGTCAGAACAAAAGTGCTAACTTCCCTGTGCTAACTTCCCCTGGTCAGTTGCCCTTTGGGCAGTAGGGCAGAAAAAGCTAAGCCCAGTAGTAGAGCCATTCAGAGGGAGGAAGCAAAAAAAGGGGCACAGTCTCTGCAGGCTCGTTGCCATCACCTTGGGTAGTATGGTGCTGGCAGAGTTGAATTCCCACCACTGCACAGCCCAGAGGAACTCTGGTGAGCGACAGATCAGTCAACCAACTATTTATTATGAGCAAGCAAACATTAAAGTACAATTTTTTTAAAAAAATACAAAATCACAACATCAGAAGAACAAAGGTGGCAGGAAGCAGCAATCATAGAAGATTTAAGGGATAGAGGAGTGAGAGGCTGAGGTGCTGCATGTTCTATGACCTTTTTTTTGCATTTCTCAGGGAGAGGAAGGACAAGCAAGCAGAGAGAAGTGAGAGAGCAGGTAGGAACAGCCACCACCTTCTTTTGAGGTGCTTCTGGACAGTAAACAGGTTATTCAGACGTCACAAGGGGTAATTGGCTACAGGGTTTTTGTTGTCAATTTAGCAGATTTTTTTCCCTGAAAAGGGTAAAGCCAGGTTAATGACCGGGAGGGATCCGAGCTGGCATCTTGATGCCAACAATGTTGTATGGGTGCTGCAAAACAAACAAACAAACAAACAAACAAACAAAACTTCTGCACCCATGAGGAGCACTCACCCCAGAATAAAAGTCTATCCAGAAGTACCCTTGCTCATACTCCTCCTCACACTCCTCAGACTTCAGAGGGGTGTGCGTTCTAGAGGACTTAAAAAAAACCCAAAAGTATGCTTAATGTACCGTGTAGTTTCACCTCATGTTAATGATTATAGTCTGTAGAAGATCCAGCACGCCCTGAAAAAACATAAGAGTGTAATTTGAGAGCGGCAGTCAGGGCAGGTGCCTGATGACAAATCTGTGTCAGGAACATAAGAGGATTGTTATTGTGTTTCAGTTACCACAAGATGGGGGGGGGATCCAAAACCCTAAAAGTAGCAGTGGTACAAAAAATATCAGGGACAGTGCAGGAAAAAATACTGTGCATTTCTGAAGGGGTGAGATTTATCCCACGTGTTAAGATTTCTGGGTGGAAATTAAAAGAAGATAGAGACCAGCTAGTTGTCAGGCAGAAGTTGTCTTCTGTTGCCCCCTATGCCTAGAATTGCCCAGAGGACTGATGTTTTTAAGACTGGCTCTGCTCCTGTGTCTTTAAAGCAGCCTCCTAGATAAGAAGTTTAACATATGAGGCAGATTTGGGTTGAATAAAAAAGTCATAGAATTAATATGCATTTAGCAGTGGAGTGACTGGCCTAAGGCTTTGAAAATTCATTCCTAAAAACTAAGGGTATTGTTAGAAGGTGGGTCTTTTGTGCTGGACCTCAGATTTCCTTACCCTTTTTTAAAAAAAAGGCAGGTAAACTTTGACAGGTGGGTGAGACCACCTACCTGTCAATCATTACCTTTTTGCAGACTTCATGCTTGAGTTACCCAGGGGGAACATACACAGCCAAGCCAGGTATGCATCTGCCTTCCTGAAACTTGGCAACATGTATGACATCAGATATGGGACCCGTGGATGTGTTTTGGGCAAGATGGCCTCATGGGCCAAATGGGGAAATCTGACCGGCCACATTTGGCCCTCGGGGTGGAGGTTCCCTACCCCTGGTTTACAGAGCGGCTGGGCATGCTGCAAAGTGAAGTACTGGTAAGACCTCGGTCACCTACTGCCTTAATTTGCTCAAATCACTAAATTCATACCTACCAGTGCTCCCAGGGGGTAATCACAGGCACACAGTACCGGCACCTCTTTTTTGTTGTTAAAAAGTGTGACATGATGAGTACCGGCATCTATTTTTCTAGGAAAAAAGCACTGATACCTGCACATATAAATTAGCATATGCAAAGCTTATGAGAATTTGAGTCTTTTAGTGTGCACTCCTATGGCCCCTGGGAGGGCATTCCAGGGGACACAGAATAGATCATGGTTCACTGCCTTGTCGTGGCAAAGGGGCTTCAATAACTCAGAGGACCTATGAGCTATGCCATGCAGGGCCACCCAAGACAGACAGGTCATAGTGGAGAATTTTGACTAAATGTGATCCACCTGGAGCAGGAACTGGCAAGCCACTCCAGTATCCCTGCCAAGAAAACTCCATGGACAAAAACAAAACTGCAGGAGGCAGTGGAAGTAGGAGTGCTTGGCATGCTCTGGTCCATGGGGTCACAAAGAGTCGGACATGACTAAATGACTAAACAACAACACAGGCAAACTATTGCCCTAGGGCCGGATTTGGCCCAATCGCCTTCTAAATCTGGCCCGCGGACGGTCCAGGAATCAGCGTTTTTACATGAGTAGAATGTGTCCTTTCATTTAAAATGCATCTTTGGGTTATTTGTGGGGCCTGCCTGGTGTTTTTACATGAGTAGAATGCATCTCTGGGTTATTTGTGGAGCATAGAAATTCATTCGTTCCTCCCTCCCCCCCCCGAAAATATAGTCCGGCCCCCCACAAGGTCTGAAGGACAGTGGACTGGCCTCCTGCTGAAAAAGTTTGCTGACCCCTGGAATAGACCAAATCTATGACACTGAAGAGCTGCAAAACTGGAAAGGGAAATCCAGTGTTAGATTCCCCCTCCTCACTGCTGTGGAAATCTCCAATGCCCAAGCCAACTATGGGCTGGGGACTTCAGTAGGACCAAAAGAATGTGTATCAAGAGAGGCCCAATAACATACACCCTCAAATCAATGGGTGGTTTAGACCAGCTCTGTAGCTGGTTTTAATCTAACCCAGCCATTTCCGTCCCATTTGCCCCAGAAGAGTGTTTCTCCAATTTAATGTCTGCCCTGCCTGAGAGAAGATGGCAGGGCTTTGGATAAGGCCGTTGAGAATCACCTTCAGTTTTTACCGGCTCTGCTTTAGTTTGGTTTAAGAACCTAGCATCACCTCTGTTAAAATGCATTTAAAAGGAGGCCTAAACTACTGGTTTCCCTGATTTAGGAAATGTGATTGTGCTGCTAGATGACCTACTAGATCCCTACCAACTTTGGTGCTTTGATTCTAAATAGGGATTCTTAATCCTTGCAATTATAACAAGAAACATGGCAGTATGATTGTTGTACCAAAAGGCACAGGAGCACAAGAAAAGCAAAAATAGAAAAATGATGTCTTCAGAGGAAAGGGAAATTTACTAATTTTGAACATGTGCAGCTGTGTTTGTGACTTCCTACCTACATATGATATAATAAAAAACATTGCAGGCTGCAATAGCACATTCATATAAGTGATAGACCTCATGCCAGGCACTGTAATTGCTATTTGCAAAAATCTTTTCATCGGCAGCTGCACAAGACGTGATTGGATACTGCAAATTCTACTAGTTTATAGTATTTTTTTTAAAAAAAAAGTGTATTACATTTCTATGGTAAGTTGCCTTTCCGTATGTAATAATATATTATTCTATGTCTCCCTCCTCCCTGAATTTCTCCCTTCTATTATGAAAGTATAGAGTTTATCTAACAATTGTGTTTTACATTTTTCTCCATTAAAACAGAGCTAGTGGGCTACTGCCAGACCACCTGGCATGAGACTGTTCTTGCTTTCCTGCTTTTAATTAAAATCTTGGCCATGGTAGCTTATAGGAAATGTAGCTAAATTCAGGCTGGTAGTTTTGCAATGTTTACTTGCCTCTTTTAAAGGGAAGCCACGGGATATCTGAGCTCCTCTGGTCATCTATGCAATAAACCTCCTCCTAAGACTGTATGCCTGTTGTTGGGCTTCCATTTGAGTTTTTAATGTTCTGCATTGCTCCTAGCAGTCTCTGTGCAGTGTGCTTTGCCCTGCATGCTGCTCACACAGTACATTCATGCTCCCATTTCTTGATTATTGGATTGTTTATTGCACTTTGGAGTAGGCTTAGGATTTTTCTTAACCATGGCAATTATTATTTTTTGCACAGCTGTGTCTTAGACGGTGTTATGTTTGCTGGGTTTGTAACACCTTTAAACGAGATTAATTGGGAAAGCTTGGGAAACAATGCAGCTGCACAGAATTGCAAAATAGGTAGGAGTGTGACAAAGTCGGCTGATGGTGAAATGGGTTTCTTTTTGCGAAGGGGGATAAATTGGTGGATGTGCACATAATTATAATAATAATTTTTTATTTATACCCCGCCCAGCTGGCTGGGTTTCCCCAGCCACTCTGGGCAGCTTCCAATCAAATATTAAAAACAATACAGCATCAAACATTAAAAACTTAAACAGGGCCACCTTCAATTAGATTTCATACAAAAGAGACATTTTTTAAAAAAAACTATAAAAAGGAGGGACATGACAATTAATTGGATGAAATGTTTGTCCGTACAATTAGTACTAGAAGATCATTATAATAAAATTAGTACCAATTTTGTTGGCAACCACTCTCTGCACTATCTAAAGAAAGCAGAGTTCTGTGCACATCTCACATGCTACTTTCATAGATATATTAGCTGGTACAGAAATATTGTATTTCAAAAAGCTTTTTTAGTACCACATAATAATTCTAATGTATTGTTTTGAGTTAGGGGGTGGGGTAGGTTGTATGCCTAAGTCCTTTCTAATTTCTGATCCAGCAAGGGTTTAATAGTTGGAAAAGCCAGGCCAGCTTCTTGGTAATGACCCCCAAGTATGGGTCATTAGGGTAACAAAGGAAGTTGCTCTGTGCCAGAGGACAAATGGATGCCCCCCCCCACCCCTGAATTCACTAGGAGTTAGGAGGACAAAAGCCAGAATGGAAGTGTGTGAGAGCTACCGGTAGAAGCTAGAAGTAGATGGCAGGCAGGAACATGTGAGGGAGAGACATGCTTGATTTCTGCTTCAGTCCAAGGTTTGTGGCTATGGGAGAAGCCAGACCTTCTAGGGGTGTTAATGCTGTGGGCCCCTTCATCCTAAGCTCATGTTGTATAAATAAACCATATATCATAAAAGACGCCACCGTCTCTGCTGTCCCTCATTCCAAGGAAGCTGAATTCTGGGTAAGCGCCTGGAATCTTGCACTGCTCAGAGATTTGGGTGGTTTGCCATAGTATTTTTAAAATATATATATATAATTATTTATTGTTTAAAAGTTACAAAATTACAATATTAATACCAGGATGCTCTTCTGTAGAAAAGGTAATTAAAATAAGAGAATAGCTTGTAAAATGTATTTCTTTTATGTCCCAGGATAACTCCTATATGGGGATGTGGTGGCAGGGAGCTCAGAGGGCTTCTTGCCATTATAAAAATTATAAAATGATGAAAATCTGTCGTGCAGCTACATAGATCTCCGCTGAAGAAACACTGTGAACTGCAAAATTCTATTTTAATGAAGGTTATCATTGTTTCTTGTAACAATAAGTTCAAAATAGGTATCAAGTAAGAACTGGGGTGGGGTAGATTGCCTCCTCTAAAAGTGAACACAGCTGGTGAGTATCAATAGGGCTGTAGTCAAAGTGGGGTCACTGAGAAACAAGAGGAAGATACCAGCATATTTGGAGGAAACCCAAGTTTTGTAAAAAGCCCTCCCCTCCATCAAACAGAAAAAAACAACAGGGCAAAAATTCCCCCTCACCTCCCCACCCCCACAAAAAAATCCCAGTGTGACTATGTACAATGACCACAGAATGCTGGGAGTAAAGATGGAAAATCACAGGATTTTCCCTTGAAGGAAGCTGACTGGGTGAAGCCCAGAACAGGAGCAGTCTACACTGTAACATTTTATTGCAGAACATACTTGTCACTGTCCGGTCTAAAACCATGGCATGGTAATAACTGAGGTTTTGCACAGTTGTTGCTTTATATCTATCATAAATAATGATAATAAGTGTAACAGACCATTTTTAGAAATATATGAATAGCAGTACTGTCTGCTAAATTTTAGTTGAAAGGAATGATGGCACGTCCTGAAGAATCATGGTACAATGTGAATCATACAGCACACAGCCAGAATTGTATGTAAAGAAGTCTATTTTGTGTGACGCACAATTTGGCTGTTTGTAGAAAAAGTTAGCCCTTGACCAAAGTATGTAATGGAATTTGTATGAAAAATGTATTTTACCTTTCCAAAAACATCATGCAGCTTGGGATACAAGAGACACCATTCCTAGAAATGGGGTGGAGATAGAATGAAAAGACAGGAATTTGCCAAAGCAAGCAAATGGCATATTCTTATTTTTTTTGTAAGAAAAAAAGAGTACTTGCCGGAATAGCAGAATTGCTTCAATATATATCCTTTAAGGTAGGCATATTATATTTTATATCTTTCATTCGCTAATGTTTAATTCATTCCTACTTTTCCTGGCCATTTAATCAATTAACTGAAATCAAAACCACTCCAGAAATAAATGTATGAGGAAAGTGCACATGGCCAGACAAGGAGCATTTCCCTTTATGATTATAACTTTTGCAACTCTTTCATGTAATTACATCATTTGTCTTCTTGCCATTCAACAGCAAACAGGAAGTTTTCTCCACCACAATCCAATTATCCCTGACTATACATTTCTAACTGAGGTCCAACATGCCCAAATCATAACCTTCCTCTTTCATGTTCATGTTGCACTCAAAGCAAAATGAAAACTCTTGTGGTTATGGCACTGACTCAGAAATCCGGGTTCTTGCTTTGGATCCACCAAAAAGTTTCAGCATACTTTTGGCCAAATGATTTCCGCCCCGCCCCGCCCCCAATCCCACCTTTTTATTGTGCATATGGTAACCAGGTTTGATGTGTAAAATATCGATAAGTGCAGAGGAGAGGTAAGAAAGGGTAAAAAAGGAATATACCAATGTGGAGGGAGGATAGAATAAAGCCATACCATTAGCAAATACAAGTTCATACAATGAGGTTTCCAAGATAAAAGTGTTTTTGTTTTGTTTTTTACACTGAAATAACTGCACAGAGTTTGTGAAATTTGCCAAAATGTTTTTTTAAAGTAAAAACAAACAAAAAGCCACAAGCAAGAATTTAGGAGGACAGAGGTTGAGCAGATAATTTGGGGTGGGAGTGGGGTGAAAAGCGTGAATAGACTTTTACTGTCAAGTAGCATCTATCGGAGAGCACGATGAACAGGGTGCATTACACAGGAGGACAAAGAAAGTGTGATTTAATCACAGGTTCTGGAAACTTGGATGGGTGGGAAATGAGAAGAGGCGCAAGGCAAAAGAACACTTGTTTGGTCATGTTAAAAAAATTGCCTTTAGTAATGCACCACCATGGCTCTTCTATTAAAAGTTTTATGTACTAGGGCCTGGATCTTTTTTTTTCCTTTTTCTTCAAAAATGTTAACATATCCAGATACTTTCTAAGTTTATGACTTGGTGGTGGTTATTGTTAGGAGACAGAGTTGCCATCTTACTCTCCAAGGAAAGAAAAGTTAATGGCTTCCCATTAGGAAAAGCTGCCAATTCGTCAAAGAAAACAGAACCTTTTTATTACCACCCCCCCCCAAAAAAAAACACCTATATTTGCCCAGTTTGGAGACAAACCAAAGAGAGATGTTCTTTGGGCCAAGACTAGGAGAATCTTCTCAAAGGTTGCTTTGTTTTCTGGCAAATGGGTCTTCAAAAAGCACGAACACAAAATACCCCTATGTTTTCCAGACACACACCCCCCCAGCCGTCTCTGAAGTGTTGCTGAAAGCATTTTAACAGTCACTCTTCCAAAGTTTAATTGTTTTGTCGTTTTCTAGAGCTGCTGAGGCAATGATGTTCTCCGTCGGATGGCAGGCAGTAGAGATCACAACATCTGTATGCCCTTGCAGCTTCTGCACAGTCTCTTTTGTTTGGAGATTCCAAATGTAAACCAGGTTGTCCTCTGAACCAGACACGATCCACTTTCCACCAGTAACGGAGAAGTTGGCAAAGATGCAGTACTTCTCGTTCTTGTGGCCTGTGTAGGTCTTTAGGCACTTTCCTTTGCTGTAGTCCCAAAGCTTAAGAGTGTTGTCCAACGTTGCCGCTAGAATATATTTGCCATTGGGAGAGAACTTCACAAAAGACACAGGGGGGTTGTCATCATCAATCAGTGTTTTCAAACACTGTCCTGATGCTATATCCCAGATTCGGCAGAGGCCATCATAGCTGCTGGACACTATTAGGGAGCCATCACGGTTAAAATGCACTGCTGAAACCGGGTCAGAATGGGCTGGCAGGGTTTTTAGGCACTTCCCAGTTTTGACGTCCCATATCCTCACACTCTCATCAAACGATCCTGAGACGACGAGGTTGGACTGTGGGTTGAAATTGCAGCAGAAAACATAGTTGCTGTGCCCCTTCAGGGTTTTCAAGCATTTCCCTGAGCTCACATCCCAAATTTTGAGTGTTTTGTCATCTGAGGCAGATACAAGGAGGTTTGAATCGGATGACCAAGCGACATCAGAGATTCCCAGCTTGTGGCCAGATATGGTTTTTTCAAATTTGCCGTCATAGGCGCCCCAGATTTTTATGAGCTTATCAGCCGAAGAACTGGCCAGCCACTCCCCATTGGGACTGAATTTCACTGATGAGACAGCTTTGTTGTGTCCTGCCAGCGAGAACTTCAGGGCATAGTTTGGTTTTACAGGGGCAGGCTTGCTCTGATTGGTTGAAGTGGAGGGTGTTGATTGTCTTTTGGCTGATTCTGAATCTGGCTTCTTCTCTACCGTTGCCATGGCTGTGAAAACTAGCACGCCAGGATCTGGGCACTTCACCGGATGGAAGTGCAAGCCAATTCCAAGGAGGGTGTCTCCTACAAGAGGGCTGGGGCAACTTCAAAGCTTCAAATTCTCCACTCAGCTACCGTATGAAGCTCACTGGCTGCGCCCTTGGAGACCAGTCACTGCAGACAGAATAGGGAGGTGGGCGGAAAGAACCACGTGCTCCACTCTGAGCTTCCTCAAGGTGCGGCTAGAGGCTCCGCTTTTTCCTCTTCCGCCGTTGCCTTCACCTCAGCGCTTGGCGGGAGAAGCAGCAGCAACAGAAGCGGCTGCAGCTCTCGCTTGAGCAGGAGGGGATACCCAGGGCCGCGCGCAGGCGCACTGAACAGACCCGGCTGGGAGAAAGCGACGCACCACCCGCGGCCGCTTGCAGCTCGAGGAAAACCGACGGTAGCGGCGGCCCAAGCGCATGCGCTGTGCGCACCTACCACGGCCCGCCCGCCAAATGATTTAATCTCTGTGTCTCAATTTCCTTTTGTTTGAGATGTGAATAATACTGTACTTCCGAAGCATTAGGTGTTGGGAGGACAATCAGTTAATACAGTACTCTGTTCTATTGACTATGACAGTGGAGTGCAGAATTGCAGAGAAGTCAATTTCTCTTTCTCTCCCTCTCTCTCTTTTTCTCTTTCTTAACTGAACGCAAGCAACTCCCCCTTGCTGTTTCAGTGTTTTTCAAACTGTGAGGTCCCCTAAGGGAAACATAACTAGCTGCCAGGGAGAGACATACATTCCTTCCTATCCCTCCTCAGTGTGTATTTTTCATTGCACCAGGAGGCAAAGAGCTAACACATTCACTCCTCAATTAGTGCCCCACCTCATCTCCCCAAGGCACACTATAGTTCCAGCCCAAGCATCTTTCAGAAACATCATAAAGACCTTATATTTTAAGTGAACAATTGCAGTGTTTTGAACCAGTCATATGCTGTTTAAGAGCACTTGGGACCCAGCCATTGAGCTGCCGGCTTCAAAGTCGCTTCTCTTCAAAGTAGACGACACTTTCGAGTAGTCAGTGGGGCTATTTTTGAGCAAGTTCATTCAAAACCAGTGCCTTATTTTTCTGTGCGGTAGTACTAGGTTTGTTCTGCTGGCGTTATTGGCCCCTTTTCTATGAAGGTGGATGGATTAGATGGCCTTTAGGTACAAGCCAGCATTTCACAATCCATAAAACAATTAACTAGTTTGATTATTTGCATAGCCTTAACCCGAGGGCTTAGCATAGGTTATATATAAATCAACCATCAGGTGTGTGGCAAAGAAAGAAAAGTGGCCCAGTATCCTCAAAGAATGTCTCACCCAGTCAAGAACTCTCCTGTGAGGACAGTACTGGGGTTTGTTTGTTTGTTTTTAGTTTAGAGAAGATTTGAGTAAGAGAGACATAAGAGAGGTGCGTACAATTATGCATGGTAATTATGCATAAAGCAGATAGTCCTAACACCAGAATTTGTGGGCATGCAATGAAGCTGAATGTTTGAAGATTCAGGACAGACAAAAGGCAGTGCTTTCCTCCACTGTACATAGCTAAACTGCAGAATACACTCCCACAAATGTGGAGTGGCCATCCACTTGGATGCCTTTAAAAGAGGATTTGCTGGTGGACTTGTAAAATGGTAAAAGAGTATTGGGAAATGATCCATAATGAACTTGTTGTGACGTGGGGTTTGTGATTTCAGCTCTCTTGACAAAACATGCTGGAGACAGTTCTCTAGTAACAGCTCTTTATTAAAGTGAACAAGACTGAAGACTGAGGAGAGGAAAGCTACATTTATAGGGACAGGGGACTAGCTAGGAAGGGATACATTTTGGAGGGAACAATATCAAGCAATCACAGTGCTGCCTTTTGGAGGAAACCAATAAGACAGAGGATCCAAATACAGCAGCTTAAATGAACCAATAGTAGCTGTACCCTCTGGAACAAAAAGGCAGTTACTTTATCCTAATGCAAATACAGACAATAATAATACAGATATAAAATCCTTTGACTCAATACACAACACCCCTCCCCCCCTAGTGAGCACAGCAGACGTAATCCCTCAGGTACTGTGGGGTCCTACAACTTCTACCTGATCTCCTGACAACAGGTGTTGCAGGTTCTGGATTGGGTGTTACCTGTGGTGGAGGGGCTGCTATAGGGGTTTCATCAGGAACAGATGGAGTCCCAGACATCTCAGGGTCCCCGACCTGTACCTCGTCATCATGAGGACTAGCAGACCCTGGTTCATTTGCTGAAGCCCCTGGTGACTGTACCTCTGGACCATTTTCACTCTGGTCTTGCAGCTGTGCGTCATTAGCCAGGGATGAATTATCTGACTCCTCCCTGCTGAGCGCCCGGCGCCTCAGCTGATCTATATGTCTCTTCCAAACTTGCCCATTTTCCAAGGTCACATAATAGGACACAGGTCCACTAGCCCGGGTGATCACACCGGCCACCCACCGCGGACCTCGTGAATAGTTCCTCACCCAGACCAGATCTTCAGGGGCGAGATACCTTGTTGTGTCAGTCTCAGCCTGGGGGGTTGCTCTTGAATTACGGTTTGGCATTTTATCTGGGTGGACATAATCCAGCACCGTTACCAGTCTTCTACCTAAGAGCAGCTCGGCTGGCGACTTGCCCGTCGCAGTACACGGCGTCGCATGCTGCAAAAATAACATTCGCGCAATGCGAGCCGACCAGTTACCCTCCATTAAGCGCGCAATGGATTCTTTGGCTGTTCTTACCATGCGCTCAGCCTGCCCATTGGAGGATGGGTGAAAGGGCGCGGATGTGACCCCTCTTATAAAGTTATCAGCCAAGAATGCCCTGAATTCTTGGGATACAAAAGCTGCCCCATTATCTGATACAATGGTCTCAGGTAACCCGTGGGTAGCAAACAGCTGCCTCAACACCTTGATTACGGCAGCTGATGCCATGCTAGGGACCATCGCCACTTCTAACCATTTGGAATATGCATCAACGATAACCAAAAAGACCTTCCCTTGGAATGGCCCAGCAAAATCTATGTGCAGCTGGCTCCAGGGAGTCCTGGACTGCTCCCACCAGTGGACTGGTGCTCTGGCCACTTCTGGCCGCACCTCTTGGCATGCCTTGCATGTTCGTACCCATTGTTCTATGTTCTGGTCCATTCCAGGCCACCACACATAACATCGGGCTAGCGACTTCATCCTGACCATTCCCGGGTGTCCCATGTGAAGCGTCTCAAGAACCCTGTTTCTCAGTGGTGCTGGGATTATCACCCTATCTCCCCATAGGAGACAACCCTTATGCATGGACAGTTCGTGCTGCCTTGTCGCATAAGGCCTGAATTTTTCTTCATGCGGACCACCTGGCCACCCCCTCCCCACCCAAGTGAGCACACGGGAGAGAACAGCATCTTTCCTAGTTTTCTCAGCTATATCCGTAGCTGTTACAGGAGCCCCCGGAAGTGTTTCTAGCATCATAATGTGCTCCGCCGGAGCAGGATCCTCATTGCTCCCGCCAGGAAGGGGCAATCGACTCAGCGCATCAGCATGGCACAACTGTTTCCCCGGCACATGGGTCAAGGTGTACTGGAACCCATTCAGGAATATTGACCAACGCAACATTCTGGGGGAGAGAATTTGTGGCGTTTGTTTGTTTGGGTTGAACAACCCTAACAGTGGTTTGTGGTCCGTTTCAATGGAGAAATGGCGACCGTACAAATAATCATAGAACCTTTTGATTCCGGACACAATAGCCAGTGCCTCTTTATCAATTTGAGCATAGTTGCGCTCTGTGGGCGACAACGTACGGGAATAGAAAGAGATGGGCTTTTCCGACCCATCCGGTTCCCTATGACTCAGCACAGCCCCCAGACCGTATTGAGAGGCATCACATGCCAGGACCAGCGGCTTCGACTCATCATAATGAGCAAGGACGCTCCTGCTACTCAGCATTCCTCGCAAGGAGTCAAAAGCCTTCTGCTGCTCCCGCCCCCATCGCCACACATTCTTTTTCTGCAATAGTCTATGTAATGGTTCAGCTACCGAAGCTTTCTGGGGTAAGAACGAATGATAAAAGTTAATAAGTCCCAGGAATGACTGCAACTCCGTCTTGTTCTGTGGTCGTGGTGCCTCGATGATGGCCTTAATCTTAGCATCTGTGGGGTGGATGCCTGATGCATCAATTTTAAACCCCAAGAAATCCACAGTTGGCACCCCAAAACTGCATTTTTCTTTTTTCAGTTGCAACCCCACCTCCTTGAACTTGAGCAACACTGCACGGACACGCGCAACCAGTTCCTGTGGGTCTTTTCCAGCAATCAAAACATCATCAAAAAATGGCAAGACCCCCGGCAGACCTCTTAACAGGCGTTCCATGAGCCCTTGAAAAATCCCTGGGGCCACACAAACTCCGAACTGTAATCTGTTAACTCTGAACGCCCCTTTATGTGTGACAATAGTCTGTGCTTCCGCTGATTGTGGGGTTACTGGCAGCTGTTGGTAAGCTTGTGCCAGGTCAATTTTGGCGAACACCTTGCCCCCAGCCAGTTTAGCCAACAGATGTGATACGACTGGAATGGGGTATGAGTTTCCCCTGAGTGCCTTATTGATAGTACATTTGTAATCTGCACATATCCTGACTTCCCCATTTGCTTTAAGGGGTGTGACGATTGGAGTCTCCCACTTAGCAAAGTCCACGGGTGAGAGAACTCCCTGCTTGACCAATTTATCCAGCTCTGCCTCGATCTTGGGTTGCAGTGCAAATGGCACTCGCCTTGGTTTGAGTCGGATTGGAGCCACCCCGGGGTCCAACTCGAAGTCAACTGGGGGCCCTTTATAACAACCCAGTTTTCCATTAAAGAGACCAGCAAATTCCTTGCATAATACCTCACTCATCTCAGGGCAGGTTTGGATTGAATTAAGCCCTGAGATACTCAGTCCCAGGGCAGGGAACCAGTCAGTGCCCAGGAGACTGGGGCGACTGCCCTTCGCAATCACCAGTTTGAGTACAGCCTGTTTGTCCCGGAACTGTACTCTCACGGCACACATTCCCATAACATGGATGCGGCCTGCTGAGTACGACTGCAAGGTTGCCGGAAAGGGCTCCAGAGGGGGCAACTTACCCCTGGGGAAGAATGTCTTCGCGGTCTGGTCCGACACGATGGTGAATGCGGATCCGGAGTCCACCTCCATGTCGCACTGCTGACCCTCAATCTTCACCTTGACGTGTGCCTTGCCTTGCGCTGGAAACTGCACGGCCCTCCCGTTGATCTCCGTTACGTAGTGGCAGTCCTTTAGAAAACGAGTTGCTGTGGGCGGTCTGCGATGCTCCAGTCTAGGTGCTCCTGTCGCTCCCGACGCCGCTGATCTACAGACCCTGGCGATGTGACCCGTCTTTCCGCACGTCCGGCAGATAGCATCCCTGAAACGACAACTCTTCCTTTCATGGTTTCCGCCACAACCTGGGCAACTGCCTCGGCGATCTCTGTGCACTGTGCAGGCCTGACGCACCGACTCGACCCCACGGACTGGGCTCTGGCTCGGAGTAGCCTCTAGCTCGTCCATGGCATGCGCAACTTCTATCTGTGGCTTAGTGGCCTTGCGACTGGCATCAAGCTCCTCTCTTTCATAATTCTCCGTGGCGGTGGCCTCTTTCAAGGCTGAAGCAAGGGTAACCTCTTCTTTAGCCACGATGCGTCTTCTGGCTTTCTTGCTGCTCAGACCACCAATAAACCGATCCAGGAGAGTCTCTTCCAGATTTTGGAAGCCGCAGTGCTGAGCGAGCTTCCGGAGTTCAGCCAGAAATGTGGATACAGACTCCCCAGCATGCTGCTGCCTCTTATGGAACTCAATCCGCCGGGCCATCTTGGTCTCAGTAGGCGCCAAGTGGCTTGTTAGGCAGGCAAGAATATCTTTGAGAGATGTCTCACTCAGCTTCGCTGGAGCAAGTAATGCCTTGGCCAGCTTGAAGGTCTCGGGCCCACAGTAGCTCAGGAATGTGGCCCTTCTTTTGCTGGCATCGGTGATCCCTTGAGCCACTGCAAAGAACTCGAAGCGTTCGACGTAGTCTTCCCAGGTGTGGGGCTCTGATGGCTGGAAGGGCTCCAATACCCTTGGACTCTCCATTGTCCTAGCGGGCAGGGTCGTCTTCTCAGCTGGCCAGTGAGTCTTGTTCTCAGCTGCAATCCGGACTCTGAGGCAGGGTTGTGTTTAACCGCTCCTCAGCATTCCGGATCCCATCCTCGTCGCCAGTTGTTGTGACGTGGGGTTTGTGATTTCAGCTCTCTTGACAAAACATGCTGGAGACAGTTCTCTAGTAACAGCTCTTTATTAAAGTGAACAAGACTGAAGACTGAGGAGAGGAAAGCTACATTTATAGGGACAGGGGACTAGCTAGGAAGGGATACATTTTGGAGGGAACAATATCAAGCAATCACAGTGCTGCCTTTTGGAGGAAACCAATAAGACAGAGGATCCAAATACAGCAGCTTAAATGAACCAATAGTAGCTGTACCCTCTGGAACAAAAAGGCAGTTACTTTATCCTAATGCAAATACAGACAATAATAATACAGATATAAAATCCTTTGACTCAATACACAACAGAACTGGGGGGAAAATGTTTAAAAGTACCCCCCCCCCAACAGTCCTTTCTGTTGGGGATACCGGTAATTCAGACTGACATTCCCAGGTGTCAAAAATGTTATTTATTTTTGCCAATACTCTGTCCCATGTTTTGTTCGTCCAAAAATGGAAAATGAGAGAGGTCCCAACCAAAGAAGAGTGGCAACTTAAGTTGGCAGAATATGTGCAGCTTGCAGACTTAACATATAGAATAAGAGAACAAGAAGAACATACGTTTAGAGAAGATTGGAAAATGTTTACTGAATATATGGGAAATAACTGTGTACAGCTGAAAATGCTTGCAGCATTAAGTGTAAATAAGTTATGATATGTAAATAAGTGGTTATGATGGATGTAATAATGGAATACGGAATGGTATAGTTTCTGTAAAACATGCAGGGATTTATGATATGTAAAATGTACCATGGAAAGAGAAGAAGAGAAGTCATTGATATCTTAAGGATGTAAAAATGAGTGCTTTAAATGGTAAAACATAAAATGTAATAAAATTATATACTGTATATAAAAAGAGGATTTGACAAATTTAAAGGGGATAAGGCTATTGTCACAGTGGCCGGAGTGGACTACTTCAGAGTAACGACGCTACGCAGCTCTGCATTTTATTCTTTTATTGGTGCTGCGTATTTACAGTGCTCAAGTCATTGCTATTTACACGGAGCGATGTTGTCAGTCGGTTTCAGAACCTCCTAATGGCTTTTGGCGCGTCTTTCTCCAACACAAAAGCTTTGGCAGACCCATCCTCTTGCCCCTCCTCTTCCTGCGTAATTCTGGAGTTGGGGGGATGGGTCTTCCCCCCTTACTTGCCCCTTCCTGTCCCACCTGGGACCCTGGCTCCTCTACCTTGCCTGAGCCTCGGACACGACTTCCTGCTTCCCCACTGGAATCGGAACTCTCCCTGCTTTCCCCTTTGCTCGGGGACGGGCTTGAACTCAGGAGGGGAGGGACTTCGCGATATCCCCTGTCCCTCACATCCACCCCCCTCCCAAGCTCTCCTTCACCCCTCCCCAGGCCCCCCCCATGTGTCGGTGACGACTGGAAGCCTAAAAACTCGGTGCTCTCCGAGCCCGTTGGTGTGAACACCTCCCCCCAGTCCTGCGAGCCCCCCCCTTCCGCCTGGGAGGACGGGAATCCCAAAAAGTCCGTGGCGTCAGAGCTGGTGGGGGTAAAAATGTTTTGCCAATCTGCTCCTTCCTCTGACTGGGTGGATCTTGGCGACACCCATACCTCATCCTCTGGTTCCTCAAACTCCGCTTCCCAGCGCCATGGTGAGCTGTTCTCCCGTGCCTCCTCCTCCTCCCCCTCCCTTTCCATGTGCCAGGGCTTGGGTCTGTGGGGAAAGAGGGCGTGAAATTCTTCCACCAAGAATTCCTCCTGTATCTGAGTGGCGGGAACCCATTCATTCTGGGACGGTGGAGCATCCTCCCATGCCATGAGGTACTCCAGGCCCCCCACCCCCCACCTTGAATCCAGGATGGCCGTGGCCTCATTGAGTTGCTCCCTGCTTTCCCGCTCCCCCCCTCCCTCGGGGGTTTGTTCGCTGTCTCTGAGCCTGCTGCTTTCCCTGTACGGCGACAGCAGCGATCTATGAAACACTGGATGCACCCTCATGTCCTCTGGCAGTGCCAGCCTGTATGCCACCGGGTTGACCTGTTGCGTGACCGTGAAGGGGCCCAGCCATTTGGGTGCCAGCTTTTTGCACCTCCCTCTGGTGGGAAGGCCCTCCGAGGACAACCACACCTTGTCCCCCACCCTGATGACCTCCCCTTGTCGCCTGTGGCGATCTGCCCCCTTTTTGTACGCTTCCTTGGCCCTCTCCAAGTGTTCTCTGAGCTGCTGGTGCACCGTCTCCAGTTCCTCTGCCCAATCCTCAGCCTGTGGGCCCTCCTCCTCCTCCTCCCTCTCCCTCTCTGGGAAAGATCTGAGGTCGCGCCCGTAATTGGCCTTAAAGGGCGACACCCCTGTGGAGACGTGCACTGCATTGTTGTAGGCAAATTCTGCTAGTGGCAAGCGATCCACCCAGTCCGTTTGCCGCTGGCTGACGTAGCATCTCAGGTACTGCTGCAGAATGGCGTTGACCCTCTCCGCTTGTCCGTTGGTCTGCGGGTGTCTAGCCGTCGACAAGCTGACCTCCACCTGCAGGAGGTTCATGAGCCGCCGCCAGAACCTGGAAACAAATTGGCGGCCACGATCCGAAATAACCCTTAAAGGTAATCCATGCAGTCTGAAAATGTGATCAACAAACAGTTTGGCTGTCTCTTCTGCCGAGACTGCCCTGGCACACGGTATAAAGTGACACATTTTGGACATGAGGTCCACCACCACCAACACTGCAGTCTTACCCCTGGACGAAGGCAGATCTGTGATGAAGTCCATGGACACCACTTCCCACGGCCTGTGTGGTGTGGCTAAGGGCTCCAGCAACCCTGGTGGCGCTGCTCTGACCACCTTCGCCCGCTGGCAGGTGGTACAGCCCCTTACATAGTCTCGAACATCTTCCCTCACCCCTGGCCACCAGAAGTGTCTCATGACTAGGTGAGTGGTCTTGTCCCTTCCAAAATGCCCCGCTGTAGGGTTGTCGTGCATCTGCTTGAGGACCGTACGTCGAAGCTGGGTGGTGGGTAGGTACAGCGCACCCTTGTAGAAAAGCAGCCCTCTGCGTTCTGCAAAGTCTTTTGCCTGCTCCCTCCCCCTTCTCAGTTCTCTGAAGATGCGGTTGGCAAATTCATCCGCTGCCGTCAGTGCTGTGAGTTCTGCCTCGCTCACCACTGCTGCTCCGCAGGACCATGCCGACGGGGGGAAAATGTGCCTTGGGGCTGGTGGCGCCTCCTCCTCCATGTACTCTGGCTTGCGGGAGAGGGCATCCGCCCTGACATTCTGCTCTCCTGGGATGTAGTGTATGGAGAAGTTGAAGTTCGAGAAGAACTCCGCCCACCGTATCTGCCGCTGGTTGAGCACCCTGGCAGTTCTCCAGAACTCCAGGTTCTTGTGGTCTGTGCACACCTGGATGGGGTGCTTGGCGCCCACCAGGAAGTGTCTCCAGTGCTGGAACGCCGCGTGGATCGCAAGAAGTTCCCGATCAAAAACTGTGTAGTTTCGCTCGGGCTGGGTCAACTTCCTGGAGAAGAAGGCACAGGGTCTCCACTCTCTGTTGGCGTCCAGTTGCAACAAAATGGCGCCCACAGCCTTATCAGAAGCATCTGTTTCAATGCGTAGGGGCGCGTCCTGAACCACGTGGAACAGGTTCTGGTCTGAGGCGAACACCCTCTTGAGGCTTTCGAACGCTGCTTGCGCCTCTGGTGTCCACCTGAACTTCTGCTTGCCTCTCAGGCAGTCAGTGATGGGAGCCGTAACTCGAGAGAAGTTCTTGATGAACTTCCTGTAGAAGTTGGCAAAGCCTAGTAGGCGTTGGGCATCTTTGCGCGTCCTGGGGCTGTGCCAGTCCAGGATGGTCTGCACCTTGTCCTTGTCCATTGCCAGCCCCTTGTCTGACAGCTTGTAGCCCAGGAAGTCCACCTCCTTGGTGTGAAACTTGCACTTCTCCAGCTTCACATACAGGTGGTTCTCCTTCAGGCGCTGTAACACCTCCCTGACGTCCTTCACGTGCTGCACTGGGTCGTTGGAGTAAATAAGGATGTCATCCAGAAAGACCAAGCATTTCCTGAAGAGTAGGGACCCCAGGACGTGGTGCATGAAGGCCTGGAAGCATGCTGAGCCCCCTTGCAACCCGAAGGGCATCACCAGATATTCAAAAGAGCCCAGAGGCGTGAACATCGTGGTTTTCCACTCATCGCCTTCCCGGATCCTGATCAAGTTGTACGCCCCCCTCAGGTCTAGCTTGGTGAAAATCTTGCCTCTGCGTGCCGCTGTCAGGAGATCATCCACTCTGGGCATGGGGAAAGCCACTGGCTCTGTCACCGAATTCAGCCGTCTAAAATCCACCACAAGACGGCGCTGTTGCGTGTCTTTCTTGTCCACCCAGAAGACCGGGCTGCCCCCTGCTGCCTTGCTTTCTCTGATGAACCCCCGCTTGAGGTTCTTGTCGATAAAAGCGCGCAGATCCTCCAGTTCCTGGTCTGACATGGCGTACAGCTTGGCTGGGGGTATAGTTGCCCCAGGCACCAGGTTGATCTGGCAGTCAAAAGGCCTGTGTGGGGGCAGGTGGTCGGACTCCGCTTCACTGAAGACCTCCTGCAGGTCCCAGTATGGTTTGGGTATCGCCTCACCCCCTTTGACGTGCATGGTGGCCACCGTGGCTATCGGAGGCCCCTCCCCTGGTTGGTGCTGCATGCAATGTTCCAGGCAAAAGTCCGATCCAAAAGTGATGCATCTCTGATGCCAACTTATGGAGGGGTCGTGGCGCGCCAGCCAGCTCATGCCCAAAACGATTGGGGGGTCTGAGATGGTGGTGACGTTGAATGCCAGTGTCTCTGAGTGCCTTCCAACCGTCATTCTCATGGGGGGGGTTTGATGAGTGATGGCCCCTCCCAGCAGCTCTCTGCCGTCAATGGTTGCCACGTGCAGAGGAAAATCCAGCTGCAGAAGCTGGATCTGGTGCTCTTCTGCAAAGTTTCTCGAGAAGAAGTTGGCTGAGGCACCACTGTCAATTAGGGCGAGGACCGTCAATGGATAGCCATTTGGGAGCGTGAGCGTCACTTCTAGAACCACTCCTGCTCTGGGAGGGGTGGGCTGGCTCTGCTCCTCTCTGTGCGGGTGGGTGGGCTGGGGCTGTTGTCTGCTGACTGTGCCTGGCTGCCGCCCCTTGTCTCCTGCAGCCAGGCTTTCCCGTTTCCCTGCTGTGGTGCTGCGTCAGTGGGGGAGGGCACAACCGTTCCCGCCTTTCCTTGCCACTCCCTGCGATGTGGGCAGTCTCTGACGAGATGCTGGGGGGAGTTGCAGAGAAAGCAATTCCCACCCCTTCCCTCCTTGCGTCTTGGCGCCGCTGGGGTTTGAAAAGCCCGCGCGCGCGCGCTATCAATCTGCATGGGTTCCTGGTCCTGACTGGCCCCAGGCGTGGCTTGAAAGGGTTGTTGAGGGAGTGGCTTCTCCTGCGACCGTGGGAACCAAGCCCGCTTTGCGCGCGTTGCTTGCTTGTCGCTCCATCTGGATTCCTGCCTCACCCCCACCGCCAGAGCCGCTTTGCTCAGTTGATCCATATTACTGGGCTTTGGACCTCTCGAGAGCTCATCCTTCACCTCCTCATGCAACCCCAAGTAAAACGCCGCTTGCATTGGGGCAGACTCCAGATCCCACCCCAATCTGTGCACCAGCATGGTGAATTTCGCCCAATACGCGCGAACTGTCATATTTCCTTGGCGTAAATTATGAAGTTCCTCCTTAGTCTGGTCCATATGACTATCGGACGAATACATCGTTTTCAAACCTTCTAGAAATAGTTTGACATTCTTCATGCAAGGATTCCTTGTTGCAATTAACGGTCTTAGCCACTCCCTGGCCGCCCCTGTAAGGTGCTCCACAATAAACGCTACTCTGTGCTCATCATCAGGGAACTCATCGTGGTGCAGCTCAAGAGCATACACAATCTCAGTCTCAAAGCCCTGAAACTCCTTCGGGTCTCCATTGAACTTGCTTACTAGGGTCCCGGCTCTCCTTCCTGGCAGCACTTGGACTTGGGGTGCCCCTCCCGCCTTGTTTTTCTCTGCATCCAGCTTGTTTTGGAGGTCTACCGCCACCGCCCTTAAATGCTGCTCTTTTTCCTGGAGCTCTCTCACCTGTTCCGCAAGTTGTAGCCGGTCGTCCTGGACCTTCTTAGTCTCCTCTTTAGCTGCCTTCAATTCTCCCTGCGCCTGCAGCGACAGCTGTTGCAGTTCTAGCTGGGCTTGCTCAGCGATCTGCCGCCACTTCTCCGCCTCTGACACGCTCATCCCGGCAACTCCAAAGTAGCCCAAAAAGGATTAGGAGGTTGCTGTCACAGTGGCCGGAGTGGACTACTTCAGAGTAACGACGCTACGCAGCTCTGCATTTTATTCTTTTATTGGTGCTGCGTATTTACAGTGCTCAAGTCATTGCTATTTACACGGAGCGATGTTGTCAGTCGGTTTCAGAACCTCCTAATGGCTTTTGGCGCGTCTTTCTCCAACACAAAAGCTTTGGCAGACCCATCCTCTTGCCCCTCCTCTTCCTGCGTAATTCTGGAGTTGGGGGGATGGGTCTTCCCCCCTTACTTGCCCCTTCCTGTCCCACCTGGGACCCTGGCTCCTCTACCTTGCCTGAGCCTCGGACACGACTTCCTGCTTCCCCACTGGAATCGGAACTCTCCCTGCTTTCCCCTTTGCTCGGGGACGGGCTTGAACTCAGGAGGGGAGGGACTTCGCGATATCCCCTGTCCCTCACATCCATTAATAGCTACAAACCCCGATGGCTATGTAGTTCCTCTAAGATCAGTTGCAGCTTGCCCTGCAATACTGTTTGCTGAAATCCAACAGCAAAAGAGGGCTGTTGCCATCCTATTCTGCTTATGGAGTTTCCAGACAGTATCTGGTCGGCAAACAGGGGGCTGAACTAGATAGATCTTTGTCCTGAGCTACCAAGTCTCTTCATATATTCCTATGTTTATAAAAAAAAATATATTAAAGGGGCTGCAGGAAGTTAAACAGAATTGCTGCAGCATGTTAAAAAAATAATGCAGCCCCTTCCTAATCTCAGTATATTGAAGATTATGTTAGGTATAATTACTCCTGCTAACGAGCCAAATAGCTAGGGAAGATGAACTAAAAGGCAGGGTCTGGCTACAGAGCCAAAAAGTACTGTACGTTGGCTGAAAGTAAATTGTAAGAGACAATAAAGTTCATTGTGAAAATGCTGACACTTAACAAAATCCTTTGAGCTGCCAACCATTTTCTCTTCTGCGCAGACAAGCACCTGACAGTAAATGAATGCATTTATAACGCAATTATAAATTGCATGGGAAAAGAAGCTCCCATTTGCTCCAGTTGGAGCTTCCCCCTCCTTTGTGCAAATGGCAAGTGTGTGTTGGGGCGGGGGGATAATGATCTGGAACAGGACTGCAATACTGTATGGGGCAAATGAATAAAGACCCCCTCATGCCCCTTCCACACACCACACCAAGGTCCTAAACCAGATTGGTCTTCTCACACTGGCTATTTCTCCAAGAAAAATCACATACTCGAGGGCAGACCACACAATTAATGTTGTGGCCCTAAGAGCAGTTGATTTAAGAAAGTTTGTGAAAAGAAAGCTGTACATCCTCTCCTCGCCCCCATCCCTCTAACAGCCCCCCCCACCCCATTCCATGTTTCACAGAAGGACTGCCACCAACCCCTCTGGGCAGGCTTTTGGTAAGTATAGGTGGCTGCAAGGAACAGGTGAGATAGAAAACTTTCATTTTCTGAACTTTCTTACGTTAGCTTATCTTTGAACCCAAGACATAATACTCGACGCTTTGTGCTACTTACATGTTGTGATTCTGGTTCTTGCTTTAACAACGATCTTGGCAGCGGCCATTGACCTATGTGCCTTCGTCTGGTTTTTGAGACCCTTTATGCATGCAAGCCACTTTTTGTAGTGTTCCTGGTCATGTGAACGCCACCTGTGCCACCTGTGCATGTGTTTATGCCCACAGTCTATTCAGGTGACCAGCTCCAAATGTCAACACAGATAAGTGGCCTTGGGCTAAAGTCAGACCATTGCTCCATCTAGAAAAAGTATTATATCTGCCAACAGGATTCTTTCCCAGTCCTCCCTGGAGATGCCAAGGATTAAACGTGGGACATCCTGCATGCAAAGCATGTCCTCTACCATTGAGCTATGGCGCTTTCCCCAAGGTCTGTGGACATCCATTGTATTTGGTTATGTTGTCCAAACAGAGGTGTAAGTGTTCTGTTTTCCAACAGCAAGGTTGCATAATTTTTGTTGCAATCAACAGATTCATAATAGGTTTCCTCCATTATATCCTTCAGAGATCCTAACAGTCAAAAGAGTCCTCACCCAGCTGGTGTAACCTGAGAATAATACGTTGCGAAAAGGGTAATTAATATCTCATGGGCTTGGTGCTGTAACCACTGTACCACACTCTCTACCAGCCAGCTATTTGTGAAGTTTTACCCTTGACCCCCCCTCCCCTTCACCACACTTGTAAAGAGTAAGCTACATTGGCCGTTTTCTTCTTTTCTACGTGGAAAAAATCCACGTCCTCACTAGACTTTGTCCTGATTTTTTCCTGACAGATTTGGTCTGCTTTGCAGAAGGGTTTATATATAGAACGCTCTCACACTATGAACAACAAAATTAGGGCACTGTCATTTATGACATCAGGAAATTAATATGCTAAGGGGGGAAATGATAGTATAAAAGGGATACTTTAGCCAGTACAAAAACTATTTCTTCAACCCTGTCAGCAGTGGTTCCTCTCTTTATATTTCCATATTTGCCCTGAGGGCTAATAAATATATGCAATCTATTTTGTTATGATGGCTCTTTATTTGGACTGTTGCGAACAGATGACAAAAATTATAATGAACAAATTTTTGAGGAATGGAAAGGGGGCTGTTGTTTTTTGGGCAGCCATAGCGAGACTGCATATATATACCGTAGGAAGAGTGCGTGTGTGGAGAGAAAAAGAGAGAGAGAGAGAGAGAGAGAGAGAAGATAAAGTGGTTTCTAAGCACTGTCACAGGCTCTGTGAAGGTGAAGGCAGCTGCATTAAAATTGTCACCAGGTAGAAAAGTCAGCAATATGGTATGGCGTAACATCCATAACTGGATTCAGCTAGAAAGTTTGTAGTGGATAGGGTCAATGGAAGGGCAGCTGCTGACATCACATCATGGTCTAGAGGTTCTGACCCTCAATCATAAGCTTTGCAGAATGCAATTCAGCATAACATTATTGAATTCACCTTTGGATTAAGAAGGGCCTCATTGACATATAATGTTTCACGTGCAAGGTATTAGCTGGGCATCTGCTTAATTTTGCACACTTTGCAGCTAGACCAGACTGTATGTTTGCAATTCAGAGAGACATTTTAAAGGCCCTTGACAGTTTGAATTTTTCATGAAGTAACATCAAGTGACATTCTCCATGCAGCTAATTCTTATTCAGGTAGTGTTCTGTTCACATGTATGCCTGCTGGCTCAAGGCTCAAGGGTATGAGTTTAAACTGTCCTTTTATCATCTATCACAGTGGTGGCTATCCTTTAGCCCTCTAGAAGTTGCTAGACTACAACTCCTTCTATCTATTCAATAGCGGGGAGTGCTGCCTGGGAATTTTTAGAAACCAAAAATATATTGTGGTTTTTTTAGTTTTTTTAGATGGATAGTGAGATTTGTGAATTCAGTCACATCACACCGAAAATTGGGTGAAGTCATGCCAAAGTCATGTTTTGACCGACCACCTTGATTCAAAATGGCACCTGGTGTTCAAACATCAATGAAGACTGCTTCTCCCATGCTGGGAACCCTCATGCCGAGTTTGGTGACAATATCTCAAGAGGCAGTCAAACCCATGCAAAAAATATATATGATGTTTTGGTCCATTATTTTGATTCGAAATGGTGTCCAGCATCCAAATTGTAACAAAGTCTGCTGCCCCCCACTTGGGTTTGACAACAATATCTCAAGTGGCAGTCAAACTTGTGACAAAATACAGGTAAAGTTAAATTAAGTGATATTTTGGTCGGGCGTCTTGGATTCAAAATGGCAGCTGGCAGCATCAATGAAAACTGCCACCCCCACATAAGGAACCTTCATGCCAAGTTTGGCAATAATATCATGAGAGGTGTCTGAATGCATAGAGAACAAGCAAATTGGCAAACCATTTTCCAAAATATATAGCAGATCAAGTTTATATTCCACTTTTCCTCCAAAGAATTCAAGATGGCATACAAAGTTTTTTCCTTCCTATTTTTTCCCCCTCACAACAATCCTGTGAAGTAGGTTGGACTAAGAGACAGTGATGGGCTCAAGATCACTCAATGAGCTTTATGGCTGCGTAGGGATTTGAACCATGAACTGCTAGTTGAGGCCAGGATCCAGTAAGCAAAGTCAAGTCAAGCAAAGGTCAAGTTTCAATAGAGGAAAGTCAAATAGATAAGCAAGGCCAGGCAAAGCAGAGATGAGGGCCCCCAGAAGCAAACAAGCAAATGGGTAGCTCCAACTAGCCCAGTGATGGCGAACCTATGACACGCGTGTCAGATGTGACACACAGAGCCCTCAATGCTGGCACGTGCCCCATTGGCCCATTCGGTTGTCGTTGTTGGTTCCCCCCCACACATTTGTTCTCCCGCTCCTTCTACAGCTTATCTCTGCTGTTGCTGGTAGCCAGAGATTGGTTTTTAACCCTTTCTGTGCTGTTTTTTCTGGCGCTTTGGCAGACTATGATTGGGTGTAACAGCGTTTGTTTTTTAACCCGTTCTGTGCTGGGTTTTTTTGGCACTTTGGCAGACTATGTTGGTGCTGCGTGTTAGTTCCAGTGAAGGTATTATTCGTCATTAATTTCTGTTCTCTCCCCCCCAAAAACGCAGCAGTTTTGGGGCATCCCTCCCAAAAGCAAAGCAACTTTTGCACCCCCCAAAAAACCTCCAAAACTTTGGTTAGCAGCTCCCCCCAAAAAGCTCAACAACTCTGGGCACTTTGTGATAAATAAGGGTTTTTTGGTTTGGTTTGGTTAAATAATTAGTTTTTGGTTTATTAAATACAGTTACTGTATATATTACAATTATACATTTTTGTTATTTAAACTACAGTATAAATATCGCGTAATTATGGTTTTTTTCTCGAAGTGACACACCACCTGAGTTATGCTCGGTTTTTTGGTGAATTTTGACACACCAAGCTCAAAAGGTTGCCCATCACTGAACTAGCCCCTAGGCAAGGTCAGTCAATGTAGGCTTGAATGTTGCACAACAACCCATTCCAGCAACAAACTAGACTGAACTTTAAGTGAGACTCCAGCTTCCTCTAGGCAGCTAGCCCATCTCTGATGAGTAGTCTTAAAGAGGACCAGTCTGCTTTAGGTGCCATTGAAACTGGCCATGTGAGGAAGCCAATGTGACCTCTGAGCCAGGAGTCCTTGGAAGGCACTGCAACCTTTTTAGGTTGGAGAGGCTCTGATATCACAAGCTCCTCTGATGCTGGACATGTCAAGGAGGTTGGGATGTTTGGTTCTAAGGGCAACCCCCCCTTTAAGTCCAAGGTATCTGTGCACCCTTAGCCTCGACCTCTGAGGATAGGGAACTGGAACCCTCAGTCATGACCCTGAGATTGAAGGTAGATGAAAACAGAAGAAAAGATGAGATGGAAATTAGTGTTGGACCACTTGATGCTTTATTATTTGGAATGCATTTAATTATCAGGAATTCTTAAACTAGATGAATGCTATGTTTTATCAATGCAAGGAATACAAGGTACCTACTGACAAAAACAGATTTAAAGATTTAAAGATCTGAGGCTGCTAAAGGGAAGGCAACACTCTGGGATGATCCTTTGAAGTACCTGAGACAGAGCCCTAGAAACTGCTCCGCTGGAGACAGCAAGAGGAGGAGGAGGAGGAGCTAGAAGATACTGCTGTTTTTTATATCAATATGTTGAATATATGGTTTTAGCATTCTCTTGCATTTTTATTGTTTCTCATTGTAAGCCTCTTTGAGTGTTGTTTTAATCGAAAAGCGGGATATAAATATCAAACCTTATATTGAAGATAATGCAAGGAAGCATTCACTTTTCACCCTGTGTTAAATATAAATGAATGTTAACAATTACAGGTGTTAGTCTTTTCTAACCTATATAACTTATGCAGCCGCAGGGGGAGATCATATAGGTGTCCGAAGCACAGTGTTATCAATATGCTGATGGCGTCATGTTCAGCAGTCACAAAAACCACTTGCTTTTGTTTATGGCAAAGTGCTCAAGACATGGTGCACAAGTCCACCACGTTGGCTGTGGCTCATGGGCGTTGTAGTCCAACACATCTGAAGGGCACCAGGTTGTCAAAGCCTGGCTCGTAGCAACTTGGCATGAAGGAAGGATCATATTACTAAGAGAAAGCTTTGTATATTTTAAAATGCATATGCCACTTTTCTAACTGTGTTGCCTACAGAGGTACAATATAACAACAAGTTAAATAAGTAATAATAATAATAATTTATTATTTATACCCCGCCCATCTGGCCGGGTTCCCCCAGCCACTCTGGGCGGCTTCCAACAAAACAGAAATTCTAAAATACAGAAGTAGATAAATAACAATCCAAAACTCACATACAGCCAGGAGCCAGAGGTACAAAACTCTGTAGCTTTAAGATCTGGCTGTTGACATTTGATTTTATTAAGTCAAATCAGTTCCTTAGGAGATACTTTAAAAAGTGATTGACCCAATTAAACATGTTCTAGTTAAGGAACAAATAGGGTGATGATATTTTAAATGCACTGTCGTGGGGCTGGCTCGTCATGTGAAACTTTTCCACAGGAATTGTGTCTCTGACTTGCTTCTGGCTACTAAAGAAGCCAGACATCAGACTCCATTCCCCTTGTGTCTCTTCTTTTTAGCATGCATTAGTAATCACAGTGATTTACAACCCAGGTTCAATCCAACAGTTAATTTAATTCTACTTTTCACCCACCACTGAATTTGCTTGAGAATTAGGGCAGAATCACCTGTTACTTAAAGTGCCAATGTCCATCGATTGTGTGTGTGTGTGTTTGTGTTGTGCTCCCAAATGCATATACAAGTAAATATACAAATTCACTTATTGAAGATATTTGGGGCAACATGCCTTTGGATGTTATACCAACAAAAGAGGAATCCATGGGGCTGCTTTTCAGTGATATAGTATGTATAGAAGAAATAAATGGAATAACAGTCTGAGATCAATCAAGATAAAATTGTAAATAATTTTTAATATAATAAAACTGCAATTAGCTCCATTACACTAAGGCATAGGCAAACTTGGCCCTCCAGATGTTTTGGGACTCCCACCATCCCTGACCACTGGTCCTGTTAGCTAGGGATGATGGGAGTTGTAGTCCCAAAACATCTGGAGGGCCGAGTTTGCCTATGCCTGCACTAAGTGGTGAGCGCACCATGCATACTTGCTGTTCATGAATATGCAGTGCATAAGTCGAACTTTCTTTAGTGACTCTTTCCTTAGTGGACTTAGTTTGGCAGTCCTTAATGGGAAACGCATTGGCTTATCCTGTGTGAATGTCCCTGACCTTTCATGTTAAGGAGGGACCACTGCAGTGAACATAAACATGGGACAACCCCAATGAAGGATGCTGCCAACTGCTTCTTTCTAATTCCAGTGTCCTAAAATGCCTGGTTAGGGTAGGCATCTTTAGGAACATAGGAAGCTGCCTTAAACTAAGTCAGACTACAGTATATGTCCGTCTACCTTAGTATTATCTGTTCTAAGTGGCAGAAGCACTCCAAGGTGTCAGAGGTCTTTTACACAATGTGCCACCTGATCCTTGAGATGCAATGGATAGGAACATAAGAGTCATGCAGAATCAGACTTAAACCCTATATAGTCCAGCATTCTGTTTTCAAAGCGGCCTCTAAGAGGTTAGCACATTGGTGCTGCTCAACCAACCAACCAACCAACCAATCTCATAATAATAATAATAATAATAATAATAATAATAATAATAATAATAAATTTTTATTTATACCCCGCCCTCCCCAGTCAAAAACCGGGCTCAGGGCAGCTGACACCAACAGAATTACAATAAAACATAAAAACAATTAATTAAAATACAGATTAAAATACAGTATTAAAATTAAAGTGCAGCCTCATTTCAAGTAGGCCATAAATCCAAGCCATGAAGGAGAAAAACACAGGGGTCAGGCTGAGTCTAACCCAAAGGCCAGGCGGAACAGCTCTGTCTTGCAGGCCCTGCGGAAAGAAGACAAATCCCGCAGGGCCCTGGTCTCCTGGGAAAGAGCGTTCCACCAGGTTGGGGCCAGTACTGAAAAGGCCCTGGCTCTAGTAGAGGGATTACTATTATTTTTATTTATATTTATATTTACTAGTAATCTAGAATTATGTGCTAAAGAACCCACAGTATGCAACCAGAAAGGATAAAGGATTTGCTGATAGGGTACTCTGAACTGCAAACCCATGTATTGTAGGATTTCACAGTGCTTCTGAAATTCCTCAGATCCTGGAACAGAGATTGTGTCACTAATTGCATTTTTGAGAATTTCATTACTTGACTATGTATTGACACACAGCCGATGCACCTGCAGCGGTACAGTTAGTTAATCTTGGGCTCTGGACTTGATGGTCTTAGGGATATGCGCCCGGCGGGGGGGGGGGGGAGGAGGAATCCCCTGTTTTTAAGTCTTACTTAAGTGAAAAATCAGGCCTGCTTCATTTTGGCCCCTCCCTTGTTCTGCCAATGGGGCCTGGACTTTGGCCCTGAAAGTACTGCAGGCGAACCATGGCCTGTGGCTGATAGTATGGCTCAGTTGCTCATTGGTGCACTGCCAATGTGAAACTACTGGTAATTGCAAAAAAAAAAAAGCACCAGTGCAGTAACTGACTCCTTATCTTACCCTTGACTAAATGTACTTTATTCTGGATAAAGGGCATGTCTAGCAAAGCAATAGTTTCTGGTGTTTGCATGATTCGTTGGGTTTTTCCTTCCTCTGATAGGATACCGTTTTCAGGGACTGTGGGGAGCAGGGGTGGAGCATATGCCCATGCTGCCCAGGGTGGGTGCAGTGCACCATACCTGCCAAGTTGCTGCCAGAGAAATAAGGGACCGGGCTGGAAGTAGCAGACCGGAAGTAGCGCTGCCGCCATTTTGGAACTGGGCGGAGCATGCTCAGAAGTGACTTTTGATGCTGCTTTTCCCAGTTCCAAAATGGCCGCCGCGCCAGAAGTTGCACTGCAGTCATTTTGGAACTGCGCAGAGCAGCATCAAAAGTCGCTTCTGAGCATGCTCTGCCCAGTTCCAAAGTGGCCGCCGCGCCAGAATAAACCGGGGAAAAACAAAAAAATCTGTTTTTTCAGCTAGGAACAGCTGGAAAAACGGGGATTTCCCGGGGAATATGGGAGACTTGGCAGCTATGGGGTGCACTCCCGGGGGGGGGGCGGCAAGGAGGGTGCCCTCCCAGGTGCGAGATAGCCGCTTGGGTGCACGGAGCAGTGAACACGCCCTGCAACAGGGGGCGGAGCGAGCCGCTGATGGCAGACATTTAGCGCGACGCCTGCCAGCGACTCCCATGCTTCCCCCAGCTATCAAAATGAAGGGGGAAGGGGGGAAGGCCACCGGCAAAGCGGCACACCTCCCCCCCTTCCCCTGATGGCTCAGGGTAGGCTTGGGAGTCACGGGCGGGCGGCATGCCAAATGTCATCCCCCTCAGCGAAGACACCTGGGGCAATCTGCCTCCACCACACCCCCTTCCTCTGCCCCTGGTGTGTGTGTGGGGGGGTAAGATGCGCTGATACCAAGGTAACACATTTACTTTACCTTGCCAGCCTTGTTGCATAAAACTAGGCCGTTGATTTGTTGCATTTAGGGAGCTGTTCTTCACTGTTTTGCTGTACTAGGAGTGTGTCAATGTGATATTTGCTGAGAGACTGGGGGAACTGTCCTCTTCTGCCCTACTTTCATTGTTTGTCATGCTCAAGGCTCTGGAGACTCTGCCTGGAGACTAGGTTTGATACCCCTTGCCTTCTGCTATGCTACTGTGGTAGAGAAACAAGCATGGGAATGAACAAGAGGTGTATTTTTGTACAACAATGACCAAATGGGATTTATTTGTACCAGGCAGAGGGCAGTACCAGAAATCTTGTCTTCTGTGTCTGCAGCCATTGACTTATCGCAGGGATGAGGAATACGTGGTCCTTCACATGTTGTTAGACTCCCATCTCCCATCAGCTCCAACCAGGTTGGCCAATGGCCAGAGAAAATGAGAGCTGGGATCCAACAATGTCTGGAGGGCCACAGTTTACCGACCCCTGACTTACGAGATCTGATTTCCATCCTGCATCTCAGTATCATCCACCATGGTGCAATAAAATGGAAGTCAAAAGTTCACTGTTTTTTGAAAAGGGAATTCTGGGATTCCAAGCTATTCATTTTTAAAAATTGTTTTGTGTGATATATTACAAAACAATTTAAATACAGAAAATGAAAATTTTAACCCCTCCCCTCCTCGAGAGCTAAAATCTGCTACTAAATCTGAAGCCCGTTCAAGTCCACATCATACAGGTATATCCAGATTCTGGAGGTCGTAGCTTGGTCCTACAGCAGTCTTCATATTTTGCTACCATTTTAAAGGTTTATTTTTATTGTTATGCCATTTTATGTAAAGTGATTAGATTCTCTTTTTTTAATCAAGTGGTATAGAAATCTTGTTAAATAAAAGAAAATAAATAAAAAAAGGCTTTATGGGTTAAAACCAGCATCTTGAAACGGGCCTGGAAACATATTCAGTTGTACCTTGGAAGTTGAACGGAATCCATTCCGGAAGTCCATTTGACTTCCAAAACCAAAGTGCGGCCAATCGGAAGCCGCGGAAGCCCCATTGGACGTTTCAATAGTTTGAAAAAACTATTTAGGCTTCCAAAAATAGTTTGAAAATCAGAACAGTCACTTCTGGGTTTGCCACATTCGGGAGCCAAAACATTCGGGAACTAAGCTGTTCGACTTCCAAGGTACAACTGTAGGTCGCTAGTGTAGCTTTGTTAATAAATAATAAAATGAATATAAGAATAAGCCACATATTCTTACTAAATTATCCTTATTTAACTGTATCTTTTTGCTTCCAGCTGTGACTCCTTGAATAATCCTAAAGAGTTCTCTCCTTCTACTCCCTTTCTTCAAGCCATCAGACTATTGCAATATGCCTGGTGTATAAAAACATATCTCCCTAGCATGATGTAGCCCTTGGGCCATACCTCCTCTGGTGCTTTCATTTCCATCTATTTCTGGACACTACTATATTTTTATTAGGAAAACTCCAGGCATGTCTGGTCTCTTGTCGTTGCTCAAGAATTCCTGGTGAACAGTCAGTGTTTACAGTCCCAAATTAATGCTGCTTAATACATTGGGCAGATGATTCTGTATTACACGTGGCTGGGCATTGTGACTACAAAGGCTATTGCCTATATCAGCAAGAATAATATATGAGGAAGCGTTTATTTTTCATGAAGTGGCTATGCGAGGAAGCGATAAAGATAATTGCTGCGGGACTTCAGGGGCTATCAGCTTGTTATCCAACAATAATTTGTAGTGTGCAGTTGAAATAACAGTACATCAATGGAAAATCTGGGTTTCTCGATGGCGATGCATTTTTTTAAAAAAGTATTTTTACTCTGCTCATCAGTTGAAAAATACTTCCAGATGACTGGCAACAATCAATAATAAGGCAGTCCCTGTCCTCAGGTTTATAATCCCGAAGGGAAAATGATTGAGAAGGAGAAGGGGCAGGAGGAAAGTCTCAGGAAAACACAGAGAAGAAAGGAAAGTAAAACAACAAGGGAAGAAGTATGGGAGGGAGGGAGGAATACATTACCCATAGGTATCATCGGTAGGATTTTTCAAACAAGATACGCTCCGTATATTACTGTGTTGTTATGCTTGCAATGCTGGTTAAGTGGACTGCAATTACCAGTTTGACTTACGGAGCTGGAGACAGGGCAGGTTTGTATTCGGCTACTCATCTTGGGCTTGGATGTGTCATTCATTCTGCTTCTGCAATCCACATTCACAGATACTAAGTTCAGTGAATACATTTTGAATTTTGAGAGTAATGTGGGTGCCGGTTTTGTTTGGGCTGCCATTAGGCTATGGCATAATACAAAATGGCTGTCATAGGGGCTTGACAGTACTGCCATTTGTGCTTGAACCCCCGATTACTTCATGCTTACCGTGGCAAGTCAGCTATGTCCTACTGGGTCTGATTGTGAAAACACAGCTGTTAAAGGCACAAACCCCTTTTTTCTACAATGCCATATCTAAACCAAAGCCTAGGCTGCCAACCTATATCCACTTGCCTGGGTGCAAGCCATAGCTGCCAAGTTTTCCCTTTTCTCACGAGGAAGCCTATTCAGCATAAGGGAATTTCCCTTAAAAAAAGGGATAACTTGGCAGCTATGGTGCAAGCCCCATTAATCACAAATAGAGTTACTTCTAAGTAGACATGTATATCGTCATACTGTAAGTTAACTATACAGTGAATTCTTAGTGATTGACTTGCATTAGGTGCTGTAGAGTATGAGACATGCTTAAGCCTCTTTGCAAAGTTTTCACATTTTGCATTTGCCCTTTGATTGTGTAACATCAACATTGGTGATTGTGTAACATCTACCTGCACTTACATTGTAGTTATAGTTGCAGTTGCAGAAATTAATTCCTGATCTCAGATAAACTCGCCACAGGAAAAAATGTATTATTGTTGCTAGCGCAAAAGAAAGAATGCTAAGGACTACTAGAATACAGCAGCCTTTTGGGACCCCCAGGGTGCCCTGGTGCCCAGACCTATCAGTCACAGCTCTGACATTAGGTAAAGGGACCCCTGACCATTAGGTCCAGTCGTGACCGACTCTGGGGTTGCGTGCTCATCTCGCATTATTGGCCGAGGGAGCCGGCGTATAGCTTCCAGGTCATGTGGCCAGCATGACAAAGCCACTTCTGGCAAACCAGAGCAGCACACGGAAACGCCGTTTACCTTCCCGCTGTAGCGGTTCCTATTTATCTACTTGCATTTTGACGTGCTTTCGAACTGCTAGGTTGGCAGGAGCTGGGACCAAGCAACGGGAGCTCACCCCGTCACAGGGATTCGAACCGCTGACCTTCTGATCGGCAAGCCCTAGGCTCAGTGGTTTAACCACAGCGCATTGGCTAATAAGACTTACAGACAGGAGCAGCTAGGCTGACTTGTTTCATAGAAATCACTTAGGAGGGTACTTACCCATTATGCCCCATCTCTTTCTTTCTTTCTAGAAGGGCTAAAGACTTAAAAGTTAGCTCAGAGTCTGGAGGCCCTGTACAGGGGCAATAATGAAGGTGGACCCTGACCCAATGGGTCTTACCCCCACAAGTAAGGGAGTTTCAAAGCTCTTTCTATGCCAGGAAAACCCTGAGCAAAAAAGTGCTTTTAAGCTCTGTGCCATGCATTTAATTTCTGTGATTGCAACAGGCTAGTCTTTAACAATGCAAAGTTGAAATTCCACATTGTGAGTTACCTGTACTGTACATATCTCTGTGGACAAAATGCATTTAAGAAATATGACTGGCCTACAGATGGCAGCATTGAGCAATGTATTCTCCATTACTTTATTGGGTTGTACTGCACAGCAGTGCTGCTTCTTAAATACTGCAACTGAAATAATTTTTTTTTTAAAAAAAATGTCCAGTAGCACCTTAGAGACCAACTAAGTAGAAATAAAAGTTTGCATTCTTCAAAATGCTAACCTTGTTGCATGTTTAATTTAATTTAGTATATAACGATTTTTGGGAAATACAGGTGATAGTAAATTAGGAAAATAATTAGGCTAAAGGGAGGGGGAGTTTCACAATTTTTTTTTAAAAGGTATGAAAAACACCTTCCCATTCAGTGTTTGTTTGTTTTTCACTGCAAGAGACAGTAAAGGTTTGCAGCAGCATCCCTTCTCTTCTCAAGTCAATTTGCAAGTACAGTGTTCCCTTGACTTACGAATTTAATCCGTTCCGAATGCACATTTGTAGGTTGAAAAGTTTGTAAGTCAAAAAAAGCGGTTTCCCATAGGAATGCATTGGAAACGGAAAAATTCGTAAGTCGAGTAAACCACATCTAAAATTCATAAGTCGAGAAAACCCCATCTAAACCGCAATAGTTTTCCTTTCGGATGTCAAAAAAACCCACAAACGTATGTGTGCGGCTATTTTTCCCCCATTCGTAACTCAAAATTTCGTAAGTCGAGTACTTCGTAAGTTGAGGGACCACTGTACTTTGTGAGTTTAGAGGAAGCAACAGATCTGCAGTATTCTCTTTCCCTCCAGATATTTAGCAAACTCATTGCCAAATGTGGGGGAGGCCTTGCGCTATGGATTGCTTCCTTTAAACTAGCAAAAGGGGTGATTTACATCATGAACCTTTTCCTTTCTTGGCAAACTGACAAAGATAAGAGAGCGTTGCTCATAAACTACTTTGCCACCACAGATCATTTTTTTAAAAAACTGTCCATTTGGAAGTACCTAATCTATTTAGTCTACTTTCTCTTCCCATATACCATCTTAGTACAGATACCTATGCAGTCTTTGTGGTTTTACCAAGCCAGCTTTCCCCTCCTCCTCCTTTGCTTTACATATTTTGTGACACTACTGTAATTGGTTGGCCTAAATAAGGCACTATCCTACTATGGGTTTTTATTTCTTTTTATTCATTTGTGCTGAAATGATTATGCTTTTTCTGATTTGATAGGATCACCTATGTGGCCATCCAAAGAAGCATTGCCCTCAATTAGCTACATGTGAGTAGTGTTATTGCATTCATGACAAAATCCCTGATTGGCTGGGATCACTCCAGGAAGGAGCTATGGAGGCAGTGGGGCTGGGAGACAATGGATGTGAACAGTGCTGGAAAATATAAAAGCAAGAGTTCTGAAGGGAACAATTACCCCTCTCAAAAGCAAAATGCTCATTTGAAAATGTTCACGGGCAACAATTTAGCAAATCCTTGAAAGTAACAAAGGGAAACCCAGCAACTGCAGAAATGATGTGTCTCCAACTCTCAACTCATCAATAAAACTCCAAACGCAAGCATTATGATGATGAATAGAGAGGAGATAGATAATTCCTGTATCTAGTGCTATGAAACAAAGGCTATAAATTCAGAACTGAATAAGCAATACAGACATGCAGATTGCAGAAATATTCAAAGGACATTTCTCAAATGACTTGTACTAGTAAGCTAACAAGCAGGCTATGTGGCTGGGATGTCATCCATACAGACTTCGAGAGCTCTGGTCTAGCAAATGTTAGTTAAAAGCAATTGAAAGCGGTATAAGAAATCACTTGAGTTCCATTGTTTCCAACAGGTTGTACAGGCAAGTCCTGTGCACAGTCAGTCGCATTAAGATAAACGTGCATAGGTTTGTAGTAAGTTGTGGTTAGGGAAGCAATCCCAAGCATGCTTATCAGTAAATTAGTCCCACTGAAATTACTACGTAAGAACATAGGAAACTGCTTTATAACATGTCAGACTGGGGTCTCTCCCAGCCCAACCTCAAGATAACAAGGATTGAACGTGGGACCTTCTGCATACAAAGCAACCAAGCTATAATAATTTCTGCCACCAAGCTATAATAATTTCTCAATTCACTTTCATGTACATATGCTTAAGATCAGACTACAAGTAAACCAGCTTAACACTATGATGTGTTTAGGACCAGGAAGTTAACCTCCAAGCCGCAATGCTAAGCAGTGGGCAACCCGAATGTAATGCATAATTAAGATCACACAGGTTCTAGATTTTGACTTTCCTTGTCTGAAAGATGGTTTGCCTATTATTTAGTACTGCTTAAAATTCAATGCGTTTTCTAACTTTCAGAACCAAAGATCCTTCAATAATGACCGACAAAATCATATAATGCAGATATATAAGAATCAGGGCTTGTTTTTCAGCCGGAACTTGGCGGAACTCAGTTTTGGCACCTCTCAGTTGGGCACCATTGCCATTCTAAGAGAATGAGCGAGTTCATGGTGAGTTCCTGCCCCAATTTTTCTAGAAAAATAGCACTGATAAGAATTAAATCTAAATCTGTGTGTATTTCATAAAAGCAGGGGCGGCGCTAGGGGGTGTAGGGGGCGGGCTGCCCCGGGTTCCACTATGGGGTATGTGTGACAGTCGGCGTCCCACCCAGCAACTCCCAAGGCGAGCCCCTCCAGCCTCCCGGTAAAAAGCCTGTTCGGCATGGTGCGGTGCGCTGCGCCAGTGGGCTATCTACCTGGAGCCTGGACGCTCCGTTTAGGCTCCGTTTAGAAGTCGCAGGGGGCGCGATCCCCCTCTACGTAGCATGCATGTGTCATTACGTAGCGACGCCATGCCCCCCCCCGGGTGCATGGCAATTTGCCACCCCGGGTGTCATGGTGGCTCGCTACGCCGCTGCATAAAAGACAACTCCAGTTATATTTACTTACAAAAGTGTACATACTTGACTAGAGTATGGAAGTGTTATTCCAGTCCTAAAACTCATTTACTTGGAAACAAGTCCTATTCATTTTTAAAAAGATATTTTAAAACAAGAATGCTGAGGATGATAGCCTTAGTATGGGTACTTTTTCTAATTTTCTTAATAATGTAATTTGAGCCTTAGTATTAAATGGCTTCAACATCATATTCTTTATTCAGTAATGCAGCTGTAGTTTAAACAAATTTACAGGTGTATCCATCATCTATGATTGTTAAAGCAATTTTGCTAAACAATTATCTATGACAGCAAGTTTAATTTGCAGTTTACATGAAACTGGCAATAAAATCCTGGGCTCAGACTACGGTACCTCATTCATCCAGGTGACACAGTGGTAATGATACCAGTGTCATCACCAACCCAATGCTTTAATTGTAGGCTGAGTTCATGTGACTCAGAGTATAGGAACATTAAAACTTTGTAATAGAAAAGGTGTTATTGGTTTCGTGTTCATTGTTTAATACTCGGAAGGCTTCATAAAACTTTAAACAATGATAATAGCAAGGAGAAAGAGTGGGCATGCTAACAGCCTGCACATTCATATGTCTGCTGAGTTGTTTCAATGATTTCCAGATTAAGTAAATGTAGAGATAAAATTGGGTGTCTACACCACACATTCATTACCATTGAGTAGCCTCATTATTGCCTGGAAGAATACATATGATCAGACCTTTTGATCAAATAATTCCAAGTATCAGCTAGCCCATAAGAATATAAGGTGAGTCCTACTAGATCAGCTTGAAGGCCAATATCTAGTCCTGCATCCTGTTCCCCACAGTAGTAAACCAAATGCTAATGGAAAACATACAAACAGCTAAGGAACATCATTGCATTCTTCTGCTTTTGCTCTGCTGGAGGTATTCACAATGACTAATAGTCATTAATAGCCCTATCCTCCACGAACTTCCCTAATCCCCTTTTAAAGATGTCTAAATTAGAAGCCACACCACACTGTTTGATAAGCGAATTCCAAACTTTTACTATATAATGTGTGGAGATGTAGTTTGGTTTGTTACAAGTACCGGTATTACACCATTGAGCTTTACTGGATGACCCTGGATTCTGGTATTATGAACGGAGAAAGAAAGAAATCACCCCTGTTCAGAATACAGTACTGTATGTATGATTTTATGTCCCCAATTATTTAACATGTCCCATCCCCCCACTAAAAAGCCCCAAACACTGTGAGCTTTCATATATATATATATATATATATATATATATATATATATATATATATATATATATAACCTGACCATTTTGATCTCCCTTTTCTGCATCTCTTTCCAGCACTACAACATCCTTTTCTACATGGTGAGCAGGTGCCTGTTACAGAATGCATATTGTATGAGTGTTTCAGTGTAGCAAACATTGCACACTGTCTCTGAACATACTTCTGGATAGATCTGTGTCCACGGGGTTGTCTAACCCCATTTTAGCCATGTAAACAAAGGGGCATCGCCACATCTTGTGGAAAGGGAGGGGAACAGAGAAAAGAAACACAGTAATCAATTTCTGTGTCCATTGTCATAGCTGTCAAGTTTTCCCTTTTCTCACGAGGAAGCCTATTTAGCATAAGGGAATTTCCCTTTTAAAAGGGAGAACTTGACAGCTATGCATTGTTGGGCTATTACGATTTCAGTATGTGTGCCCCCCCCCCCAAAAAAATTGGGAGCGTGACTTCTTCTTGCCCTTTGGTTGATTATTTTGCCCACCCCTCTTCTTATAGTCATGTTTTCTGGTCACCTTTCCCTCAAGAATAACAGCTGGAAAACGGATCCTAAGCCTATATTTATGGCACCTGCGGCCCTTCAGACATTTTTGTTGGACTACAGTTCCCATCAGCCCCCACTAGCAGAGCCAATTGCCAGGGATGGTGGGAGTTGCAGTCCAACCACACCTGGCGGGCCACAAGTTCCCCTATCCTCGACCTTTTATTTTTTGGAAATTGAAGATCCATGACATTCAATGGGACTTGCTTCCATGTACAAGCAAACGTTTAAGGATTGGGGGACCTGAATGCTAGGTTTACAAGCGGAAACGAGAAGGGAGGGGAAACAGGAGCAATTCGTGGCGACTGGGGGAAATAGTAATTATTCCGCAAAGCGCTGCAAATCGTGACTTTTTTTTAAATAAAGAAATCCCTACAAGTCATGTTTTAAATAATGAGGGGGTTATGGGATGAAAAAACCCGACACGGCGCCCGCCTTTGCTTCAGTCACGGCGGCGGCAAGGCAAAGCGAGACCCACAACCCCCTCGTTTTGTAAATATCACGCCAGTGAATGGCGTCTACTCTTTCTCTCCCTCATATATATTGGGGGGGGGGGGAAGAGAAGGCGCGAGCTCGCTCCCGCCCGCCAGCGCGCGCGCGCGCACCCACCCACACATATTATACTGTACATAACAAACTACTACGCTGCGCTTCTCAACCAAGCCTGGGTTTGCCTCCCCGTCTGGCTCTCTCCACACAACCCTTAGGAGGCCCAAAGAAGGACAGGCAGGTGCTCCAATAGGAAAGCGACCCCCCGCCGAGGCTCCGGACGCGATCAGCGCCGAAAGGTAAGCGCTCTGGCTGCGGTGCTGAATGAAAAAGCCGCTGTTGCCGCCGCGGGAGGCATGGGAGCGGGAAGGCGGGCTTGGAATGCCGCGCTAACTAAGCTAGGCTGCGCGTGGGCGCTTTTTTCCACCCCGCTCCCTCCCACCTCGCCCTGCTCTCCCGCGCTCTTGCTGCTGCTGGGGCTGGAGATGGGGATGGTCCACGCACTGGCGCCATCACGTGTTTTTCTCCTAGGAGTGAGACGGAGTGTCGGCGGCGGCTGGAGGGGGCTGGACTCATAATAAACACAGACGGCAGCCGCTTGTTTTGGTTCGCGGGGGCTCTTCGGTAAAGTCTGCGGAGCTGCAGCTACTGCAGGCGCCGCCGCCGCCAGCAGCAGCAGCAGCAGCAGCAGCAGCAGCAGCAGCAGCAGCAGCAGCAGCAACAGCCCGAGGAGGGAGAGACAGCCAGCGAGCAAAGCAAGCAAGCAAGTCCAGCGTCTGCTGTTCCTCCCCTCGCTCGCCTCCTTCATCCTGGGGCGCACGAGGAGGAAGAGGACGTAGCGGTGGTGCAGGAGGGAGACGGATTCTGCCGCCGCCGCCGCTGCTGCGAGTGCCCTCCGAGAGTTTCCCGACTGGAATGAAGAAGAGGCGGAGGAGGTGGAAGCAAGAGCCGCCGCCGCCGCCGCCGCCGCGAGGATGTTCCTCCTCCTTCTCCTCCGCTCGAGCAGCTTCCCCTCCTCGCCTTCTCCTTCCCGGCTCTCGCCCCTGCAGCCGCCTGCCCGCGTTTTGTGTCGAAATGGCACTTTCTCGCCCTAACCAGACGGGACTGAATGGGGTCGCCAGTCTTCTCCTGCTGCTGCACAAGCTGAAGAAGCTGCAGTCTCAGCGGCGCTGATTTCCCCACGGATATTTTGTTTGTTTTCAACGCCCCCCCCCCGCCGAATCTCTCTCTCCGGCGAAGGATATTTTGACTTTTTTTTAGGCGGGGAAGAAAAACAAGGTGGTTGGCGTGGTGTTTTGACTGACTGTTGTTGTTGTTTTTTTGCTTTCGGAAAGAAGGGTTGCCTGCGTTCACGACGGAGACTTTCCTCCCTTCGCCCTTATTTTTTTTTCTTTTTGCAAAAGCAAATCTTCCCTTCCCAACGCGAGAGGATATTTAATCGGCATCTGAAATTCGCTCCTTGCTGAGGGGTAACTTGAGAAGGGGAGGGGGCTGTTTGTTTGGGAGGGAAGCGACGGGGGAACCCCATCCTGCTCCCGTCGCTGGAGGAATTTCCACCCCGCACGGATGAAATTATGCACTTCTCCCCTTTCTCGGCGGCTGCTCGGACGAGACTTTCCTGGACTGGACTTTTGAAAGCCACGTTTCTCCTGCGAAGGGTGATTTGGAAATAAAAACAGCGACCCAAACTCTGCTCCTGGAGCTGGAAGGACGCTGAACAGCTGCTCTCTTGCCTGCTACTCTCTTCCTATCCCCTTTTGGAAAGGGGGGGGGGTGCAGTGCTATTTTTCTTGGGTTTTGTTTTGTTTTGTTTTGTTGCTGCTGCTGCAAGAATTGGATTTTGGGCTGCTCCGTTACTTCTCTTTTGTTGTTGTTGTTGCTTTGTTTCCCCCTCTGCTGTTTCAGAAGCTGCCCCTTTGCAGTAGGAGAGCTGCTCTGCCACCTCTCTCCCCTTCCAGCATGGCGAGCCCCACGGATAATAATGAGGGCTTCTTCTCAGATGTCAGGAAGGTGGGTTACTTGCGCAAACCCAAGAGCATGCACAAGCGCTTCTTCGTGCTGAGGGCAGCCAGCGAGTCCGGACCCGCCCGGCTGGAGTACTATGAAAATGAAAAGAAGTGGAGGCACAAGTCGGGGGGCCCCAAGCGCTCTATCCCGCTGGAGAGCTGCTTCAACATCAACAAGAGGGCAGACTCCAAAAATAAGTACCTTGTGGCGCTCTACACTAAGGACGAACACTTTGCCATTGCTGCTGACAGCGAGCCTGAGCAGGAGAGTTGGTACCAGGCTCTGCTACAACTGCACAACCGGGCCAAGAGCCACCAGCACCACCACCATCATCACCACCACCACCACGGGGATGTCACCATGGGTGGTGGAAGCATTGGGATAGGAGAGGCAGGGGAGGACACCTACGGTGATATGGCTCCTGGCCCAGCATTCAAGGAAGTTTGGCAGGTGATCTTGAAACCCAAGGGTCTGGGCCAGACTAAGAATCTGATCGGCATCTACCGCCTGTGCCTAACCAACAAGACCATCAGCTTCGTCAAGCTGAATTCTGACGCGGCAGCTGTGGTCCTGCAGCTGCTCAACATCCGGCGGTGTGGCCACTCGGAGAACTTCTTTTTCATTGAGGTGGGGCGTTCCGCGGTCACCGGACCAGGTGAGTTCTGGATGCAAGTAGATGACTCTGTAGTAGCCCAGAACATGCATGAGACCATCTTGGAGGCTATGCGGGCCATGAGCGAGGAGTTCCGGCCCCGTAGCAAAAGCCAGTCTTCTTCCAACTGCTCCAACCCTATATCGGTGCCTCTCCGCAGCAGGCACCACGTCAACAACCCCCCACCCAGCCAGGTGGGGCTCAGCCGTAGGTCCAGGACTGAGAGCGTGACAGCTACCTCTCCGGCTGGCAGTGGTGTGGGAGGAGGGACAGGGGGCAAGCCCAGCTCTTTCCGCGTCAGAGCCTCCAGTGATGGAGAAGGTACCATGTCCAGGCCAGCTTCGGTGGATGGGAGCCCAGTTAGCCCGAGCGCCAACCGGACCCACACGCACCGGCACCGCGGCAGCTCTAGGCTCCACCCCCCTCTCAACCACAGCCGCTCCATCCCAATGCCTTCCTCGCGCTGCTCCCCATCTGCTACGAGCCCGGTCAGCCTGTCGTCCAGCAGCACAAGCGGCCACGGCTCCACCTCGGACTGCCTCTTCCCGCGTCGCTCCAGTGCTTCTGTCTCTGGCTCCCCCAGCGACGGGGGCTTCATCTCGTCCGACGAGTATGGATCCAGTCCCTGTGACTTCCGCAGCTCCTTCCGCAGTGTGACCCCTGATTTTCTAGGACACACCCCACCTGCCCGGGCAGATGAGGACCTCAGCAACTACATATGCATGGGAGGGAAGATGGCTTCATCCTGCTGCAGCATCGCAGCTCCTAATGGTCACTTCACCCCCCGCACTTGCCACCTTCAACAGCAGCAGACCCGCTGCCCTGGTGCCCCCTGCTGCCCCCGGCTTGGCGGTGAGGATGTGGGTGATCCTGAGAAAGGCTTCAGGAAACGGACTCATTCAGCTGGTACCTCCCCTACCATCTCCCACCAGAAGACTCCCTCGCAGTCTTCAGTGGCCTCCATTGAGGAATATACCAAGATGCTCCCCTCTTATTCCTGTGGTGGCAGCAGGCTCTCCTCCTATCGACATTCTGCCTTTGTACCAACCCATTCTTACCCTGAGGAGTGTCTAGAGATGCATCAGGTGGAGGGCAACCACCACCGGACCAACTCTACCCCACACACTGATGATGGCTACATGCCAATGTTGCCAGGAGTGGCCCCAGTCCCCAATGGTGGTAGTACTCCCAAAGGTGGTGATTATATGCCCATGAGCCCTAAGAGTGTGTCTGCCCCACAGCAGATCATCAACCCTGGGAGAGGAGGCCGTCATGTACAGGCCACGGTGGACTCTAATGGCTACATGATGATGTCTCCCAGTGGCAGCTGTTCTCCAGACAGTGGTTCTGCTGCCTACAGCAAATTATGGATGAACGGGACTAGCCACCACCCCAAGCTCTCCGTGGAGAGCAACGAGGGGAAGCTGCCAAGTGGTGGGAGCGATTACATCAACATGTCTCCAGCCAGTGGATCTGCTACCAGCACCCCTCCAGATTGCTACTTCGCCAGCTCAGGACCTCCAGGCCCAGAAGAGCCATCTGTGCAAGGACCCACCCGGTCCCACCACAAGCCCATCTACTCCTACTTCTCCCTGCCACGTTCCTTCAAGCACATGCAACGCAGGACAGGCGAAGAGGGAAATGCCCAAATGCGGGTATCCTTCAGCTCCGGCCGCTTGCTCTACGCTGCTGCCGAGGACTCCTCCTCCTCCACTAGTAGCGACAGCCTCGGTGGCCCTGGGGGACAGGAGGGTGTGGGGTATGCCCTTCCCGCGCAGACACAGCCATTGCAGCCTGCTACTCCTTGTACTGCGGATGCGGCTGTGCGGACCAAGAGCCGCCTGGCCAGACCTACCCGGCTGTCCTTGGATGGTCCAAAGGCCAGCACTCTGCCTCGGGCTCGGGAACAGCTCCCAGAGCCCAAAAGCCCTGGTGAGTACGTGAACATAGAGTTCAAGCAACCGGCCTTCCCATCACCTTTGCCCCATGGAGATGCTGGCTCCAGCTCAGAGGAGTATATGAATATGGACTGGGGGGCAGCCTGCCCAGCTACCTTGGCATCCATGCAGCCAAGCCGGGCCGGGGCAGCTCCCCCCGGTGGCCGAGACTATATGAGCATGCAGCTGGGCAACGGGGGGCAGTATGTAGTGTGTGCCCACATCCCCTCGCCTCCCCCTCCTGCCCTTCTGCTCAGCTACGCTGACATGAGGATGGGTCACGGCAGGCCGGAGAAAAGCCCCCCGCCTGTGGGGCTGCCTTCCCCACACCCCCAGGCGCAGCCGGGGGAGCTGCCGGCCGTCTTGCCCCACTCCTGCTCCTCGTCCATGATGGGGCCCCCGGGGATGAGCAGCGCCTTCACGCACGTCAGCCTGAGCCCCAGCCGCAGCAGCCAGAGTGCCAAAGTGATCCGCGCCGACCCGCAGGGAGGCCGGCGCCGCCACAGCTCCGAGACATTTGCTTCCTCCACTACGCCCGGCGGTGGCCTCGGTGCCTCAGCCCTGCCCCACGGACCAGGAGGAGGCTCCGAGGACGCCAAGCGCCACAGCTCAGCCTCCTTCGAAAACGTCTGGCTCAAGCCTGGATCTGGGGAGCCGGGGGCATTCCCTGGCCTTGGCACGGCGGCGTTGAGGAGGGAGCAGGCAGCTGGCGGGGCTGGGGGTGGCGTGGAGAATGGGCTCAATTACATCGACCTGGACTTAGTGAAGGATTTTAATCACCGCCAGCACCACCACCCCCACCCTCAGGAGAGCGCTTCTCTGCTAGGGGTCAAGCAGCCGACACAGCAGCATCAGCCACCTAAATCTCCTAATCAGCCTTGTGGGAGTAGCCACTTGGGTGATGAATTAAGTGCATATGCCAGCATCAGCTTCCACAAGCGGGAGGACATCCAGTAGCTGGGCAAGAGCCAGAGACAAGGTGAGCATCCTGTGAGCTAACGGTTGGTTCATAGGGGTGGGGTGGGGAAACTGCTTTGGACTATTGCAAAACAGATGACTTGAATTGGTACCCCCAGTAAGCCTTTAAATGAACATGCTCTCAGCTTGGGCATGGGTTAGGTCACATTTTGTTAGTTGGTTTAAATTATGTAATCGTTAATAGATCTGACTGTTCTGCCGTGTACTTGTGCATTGCATCTAGTCCCCTATTTCGCCCCTGGTCACTCCTCCATACTGTGTGTGTGTGTGTGTGTGTGTGTAGAGCTCCTCAGTTTACTGGTGAGTTAGAACTGGAACAAGTCTGTTTTAAAGGACGGGTGGTCAGAGCATACAAATCCCATTAATTCTGGTTAAGGAGGGTTAGGTCTGTTATATTGCTCTGTTTATGGTCATAATATAAACATCTGTCAAGGAAACAAAGTCCTATGAAAGGATTGGTAGGGAAAGGAGGAAGTCACTGCTACTAGATAGCAAACATGAGATGAAATCTCTGGCTATGGTTGGTTTTGAAGCCTGGTTAATACTGGTTAACATATCTCAAACAAACAAAATCTGTCTTGCTTTGTGTTTTGCTATGTAATATCCCTTTCTAATATTCTTTCTAATGGCATTTGATCTGGAAATTTAGGCAGTTGCACAAAGGGGGGAAATCATTGCAAAAATGCAGCTGTTTTAAAACTCTGATAGTGGGATATTAAATGGGTTTCTTTGTTTCTCATTTGCTTTTGTACCTTTCGAAACAATATACTGTATGGTATAATACAGCACTCCTGAAGCATAATCTCTTACGTGTAGACACCATTGTTATTATTATTATTGTTGCTACTACATTATACTTTTCTCTATGAAATCCCCTAATCCACTTTTGGCTGAGACTCTGAAAAGTGTCTTTGTGAATATTCTGCTGTCCTACTTGTTTAACCTTCAGAAAACTGCCGTCTAAAAGAAAGGAATCCTGTGTTTGCGTGTGCCTGAGCAAATGTGCATGCTGCATATGAGAAAGAGGTGTGGTCTTTAACTTAGGGCATGAGAGCTGGAATTGGAAACCTCTGCAGTCTAATCCTGAATGAGCCAGTGACAAGTTTTGCTGCTCCGGGCAAGTTTTCCTATGCGTAGAATATGTGTAGTAATACCCTCAATGGGTTGCTATGGGGATTAATTACCGGTAGATGATGTTTGCAAAGCACAGTGTATATGAAACAAAAGGCACACTAACTTAGAATATTGCTTAACGTTGTTGAGAAAGCTTTCCTGCATTGAGCAAAAGTAGATGAATTAGCGGTTCTTAAATAGTAAATTAAGAGAATTTCCATAAACTTTTTGCATTTAAATTATGGTGATGAGTGAAGTGGCAAAGAGAATATTTTAGGTTTGTTTATGGTCCCATGAGTCTACACAAGGAAGCATAATAAAATAATGAGATGCTTTATCACCGCTGTAGGTTTTCCAGGGTGTGTGTACTGCTGATACGAATATGGCTGCCACTCTTACAGTGTTTCTTCCACTCATTATGCTTGTCAAAATCTTGATGTTCTGCACAGTTATGATTCTGCCCTGAGCTTTGTATAATCACACTCCTCCTGATCTGACCTCTTCCCACTACTCCGTTATCTTTGATCCATGGCAATTACTGGTGAGACGTAGGAAATGTTTGTACTGGCACAGATGGAGGCAAATTCAGCAGTGTGTTTTTTGATCTTAGAATGTCATAACAAACACTTCTTCTGTTCTGTGACGTGTTTTAATTACGCGTTTGCTGGGTATAAGTACTAACAGTGTTGAGAGATGGGAGTGGTATATGCCCTTACAAAACACAGAGGTGGTTATCCTGTACAGTAGTTGAATATGTGAGGATTGAAAATGAAATCTGTGAATACCCAGGATAAACATTTTACACCATCAAAAAAACAAAGTAAGCACCTTTATTACTGCTTTTTACTACATAAAGGTAAAGGTAAAGGGACCCCTGACCATTAGGTCCAGTCATGACTGACTCTGGGGTTGCGGCGCTCATCTCGCATTATTGGCCGAGGGAGCTGGCGTACAGCTTCCAGGTCATGTGGCCAGCATGACAAAGCCGCTTCTGGTGAACCAGAGCAGCACACGGAAATGCCATTTACCTATTTATCTACTTGCACTTTGACATGCTTTCGAACTGCTAGGTTGGCAGGAGCTGGGACCAAGCAACAGGAGCTCACCCCGTAGCAAGTCACAACTGATCATGTAGATAATGTAGGTCCTGTTGCTTCTCCTCTGTGCACCAGGTAAATTTTTAAATGGCTATATTTATTACATTAATATCCCACCTTTCCTAGAAAAAGCTTGAAGTGGTGTACATGGTTCTGCACCTCCTTGTTTTATCTACACAACAACCCTTTGTAGTAGGTTATACTGACAGTGACTAGCCTAGTGAGCTTCATCACTGTGGGTATTTGAACCTGGGTCTCCCAAGTCCTGTTCCAACACACTAACAATTTACTGCCTTTAAATTTCGATGTGAGGGCCTTCTGTCATGGGTCCTTTAGCTGATATTCCTATACTGCAGGGGGTTAGATTAGATGACCCTCAGGGTCCCTTCCAACTCTACAATTCTATGATTCTATAAATGCAAATAGTAAAGATTTGTAGGCCGCCTTGCAAGTGCTTCTTATAATGAAAACAATGTTTTTCATGGATGTACTCTTGACAGCCGCATTATTTGCAGTCACAATATCCCTGGCACAACTATGAATTGTTATGGGGTAAGCCTCATTCTTTTGCTGCCCATTCAAAATGTAGTCTAAATGATCTTCATGACACCATTCTCTAGATTCTACTTTGTTTCTGCTCTTACTGACTTTCCCCAGACGCTTCAATTCTAAGAGTTTGTAGCTTTGTTGTTGCATAATATATATAAGCAGTTAATTAATTTGTTTTACGGTCCTCGATTTACTCGGTTGATCCTTTGTCATGTTACCAGCAGATCCTGAGAACAGTTACAGGGTAATACAACTTCTCATGGAAACACTGGTGATTATAAAAGTGGGCTGCTTGGCTAATGTTTTATTCCTTGATGGTTTGTCTAATGGAAACCATTGCTGTGCTGGACTTCTGTTGTTTAGTTGTTTTAATAAATCAGTTGTGGTTTTCAAGGGTGCTGTCCAGTGAATATGCAGAGCTCAAGTAACATACTAGCACAATCATATAGTGAAATGTAGACAGACTCTTGCCTCTGAGCACTATATGTGTTGCTTTCTAATATTCAGCTAACTGAGCCATTGTGGGGGTTTTCTGGGAGGATGGGTGCGATGCAGTGTTTTTTACGTTCTCCAGAGAAGGGTAGTGGGGAAATTAAATGTTGTAGAGCGTTCAATTCCTCCTCACATGGGATCACAGTTCTCCCTTGCCTTCTTGGCTGAACATATGCAATTCCTAAGACATCTTAAAGCCGAGAGTATTTACATTTCCTGATCCTCTTACATTGCTCTTTTGATGCTTTATGAGAGGGGCTATTTTGCTGCCATTTTGTTTTCGAGCATGTTAAGGCAGTGAATATTTTGCACGTCCTGTTTGAAGCAAAAACCCATGTCAAGTCTGCTGCAACCTGTAGAGTTTGGCTCTTCTTGCACATTTTTAATAACTGGTGCAGGTTTTTTTTAAGTTTGATTAATAGCTGAAGACATTCTGTTCACTTCTCATTCAGACATAGGCAAGACTGACAGTACTGCTTTGGCTGGGAGTGGAATTCTGTTAGCAATATAGTTTCACTGAGCCAAGCAATAAAGCCTGTTATTGGCCTGTTTTTAGATTGTTGACTGTGGAGATGTCTTGGCCTCCGTTGCATTTTTATTCAGGTGGAACTGGGAATATGTCTACGCTTAAGACTGCGCACAAAGATATACAAGCAGCATTAAGTACTCATGTAGAGGTTATTTGGGCAGTCGTGCTTTACTTGTTCATTGTTCACACATGTTTTAACTACAGGAATACATACCACTGTTCTCTCCCTGGAAAATATTGGATCAGTGAAGCTGTATGTGGACATCACAGGTTTCTTGGCTATGCGATCTGTAATTTATTTTCTGTAGTTGACAGTGTTGCCCAGGGAAGGGAAGGAATGAAGCCAACGACTGCAACAACAACAACAACAACAACAACAACAACAACAACAACAACAATTTATTATTTGTACCCTTCGCATCTGGCTGGGTCTCCCCAGCCACTCTGGGTGGCTTCCAGCAATGTTCACATGAGCCATTTTTCTTTCGAGGGCCACATACCTTTAATACGAAATCTATTGCAGCCACACACACCAGTAGTGAGCAGGGTCCATGTATACAGGCATTAGGTAAAGGGACCCCTGACCATTAGGTCCAGTCGTGACCGACTCTGGGGTTGCGCGCTCATCTCACGTTATTGGCTGAGGGAGCCGGCGTACAGCTTCCAGGTCATGTGGCCAGCATGACAAAGCCGCTTCTGGCGAACCAGGGGGAGAAATGTTGGGGGGCAGGGAGAGAGAAAAGAATGGAGGTGGGGGGGGAGAGAGATGATCACTTGCACATTCCTCCTTCGCCCGTCTCCTGTTAGTGGAGGGTTTGTATTAAACTGCTTGATAGGATTGAGTGCCTGGTGTTGTGTGTGCATCTTGGTTGGCGGCGTGGGGTGGGGAAGACACTGCTTAACAACCGCCTCTTTCCCCCAGCTCCCAGACCACACCACACCAGACCATAGGCAGGAAGCCATAGCTGCTGTGCAAGATCCACAATGACAACGTGGAAGAAGTCCCCTTCCTGCTCTGTGTGAGGGAGGAATCCAATATGAGGGTGAATTAAAGGGACAGTGACCTTCCTTCAGGTTTTGCATGGTTTGGCTTGTTGTTGAAAGGAGCTTTACCCGCTGTCCACAGACAGCTCCAGGGAACCCCAGTGAGGCAAGGGGGAGGCAGGGCTGAGTACTGAACAACCACATGCTGCACAACTGACAAAAGAGGAGCACTAAAACCCTGGAAGCGGAGATGTGAGGCAGAGGAGGAGAGGCTATGAGCTGGATCAAAAGGTTCTGCAGGCAACGACCAGCCTGGAGCTGGTGGTTCCTCATTAAAGTTAAGTTATTCCTGTTGATTCCTCACTTTAACTCAGCATGGTCAGTGCAGAGATCATAGAATCAGAGCTGGAAGGAACTCCAAGGGCCACCTTGTCCAACCCCTTGCAATGCAGGAATCTCAACACAAGGTCCTCCATCCAGTTTAGTTTTACACATGTGCTGGCAGTTTTATAGCTGTGCCACTAGGAGGATCATAATTGAAGGGTATTAAGGACTTAAAGTGCATATTTTTATGAACATGGCATGACTGAGGTTTTTAAATACTGCTGCAGACAGACCAGGGAGGAGCAAAGTAGCTCCTCTCCTGGAGCCCAAATGTTTGTACTAAGCCACGGTTAGTGTGAACCAAGCAGACATCTGACACAGCCTTGTGCTTGTGCTACACGGGAAAGTTTTTTGCATGTAAAATAGAGTTCTAATACCAAGACAAGACAGTAATAACCTAATTGTAGGTTTTATGATAATCTGCTTTTTCAGTCTTCAGTGAAAATGTTTTATGGCATCAGAAAAGCAAATCAAATAAAACCCTGGTCAAACTTTTGATTACTCTGCTGGTAAAATGTTGTCTTTATTTAAGGTTTGCCTGCTGATACAAATACTGAGCTAGAAATAACAGTGCCAGCAACAGCTCCTGGGAGCCATGTGATTCATGACTGCTCTGTTGAGAGTCCACTCCCCATGTGAAAATTGCTGCAGTAACTTGGCTGTTACATTTGCTTAGTGACCATTAATTTATTTCTTGTAGTATTTGTGAGACGCATTTGCTTTCTTTATTTAGACACCCAAAATGATGTAGCACATTAAAGTTATAAAGAGCAAATGCATTCTTTTATGCCTCTTATTCAGTTTCCCTTCTTTATTTGTACAAGGAGGGACACTTATTAGGGGAGGGCACACACTGAAGAGTTTACATTTAATTCCAACTTATATTTCTGCCTGCACTATCCCGTGACATCATTTCATCTGCGTACGCTGGGTTTGCTGGTAGGTACGACTTTTTGGCATGGGAACATGGGGCAGAATGGGCAAAACCTGCTTCCAAAACTGGTCATAGTTATTTCTGGGTTTTATGTAACTCTGCATGCTTCCAGCACATAGTTCTGCTCACATTGCATGACATAGTTATTGTTAGGGTGGGTGGACATAGGAGTTGCCATGATACAGATTACTGGGGAGCTCCCTAGCTGTTCTGCTTTAGGCTGCCATAATAACCTCACTTACCTGGGTGTAAGCTCCCACGAATTCAGTGGAATTTGCTTCTGAGTAGACGTGGTTAAGCTTGCAGCCAAGGTAGGTAGGTATGTGAAGATGAGGACATAAGCTTTCTATATATGTCAGCATGCAAATTTAGGGAACTTCCTGCCAGAGGTTTCAAGTTTCCTATTTGTTATGACTTCAGACCTTCTGTCGAAGTCCAGGTCAGCTTGACTCCCAGTTAAAATATTGTGTACAGTTAAGGTGGAGTAACTTTTAAATCTAATACTCTTATCTGTAGACCATTAAAAAGAAAAGGAAAAACTTGACGTATTGCCAAAGACAAAATCTACATAAGTTTTTGTGGCTCTGGGGCAGTAAGTTGAAGATCTGTAAGGTATGCAAGTCCAAGCATTATGCTTCCTCCTATTTTATTTCCTTGTCCCCTTAGTAATTGTTTGCTAACCTTAGCCTATGTGTCTTATTCTGTGCTTAAGTATTTGAACTTTTCTCATTAAACTTATTTAAGCATTGTGCTTTCATACTGTTTAAAATTACACCCAGTTGCCATCAAATATTTCTTCCGTCACTTGCAACTTAGCCCAGCTAAAGGAATCATTGCACATATCCATGTTGTGTGTGTCACTGTGCTGTGCACTGGAATGTGCATACACATGCGGATGAATGAGGTGGAAGGTGGTATAATACATTATCTTCTTTTTTAATTTTATTTTATTAAGGATTTTCTTGGTTTACAGAAATATGTGCAATGTCTCTCGTAACATTTTTACAGATCAGTTTCATTTGTTGAGACATTGGGATGGCATAATTATCACACGTCAGGCTGCTGATAGGGGATAACATTTTATGAACATTCTCCTTTGTTTTTTGTTTTTTTAAATAGAAAGCTGCACTAGAACGTTTCTCCATGCCTTTATAGATTCTTTAAAGGTAAAGGACCCCTGACGGTTAAGTCCGGTCGCAGACGACTGGGGTTGTGGCGCTCATCTCGCTTTACAGGCTGAGGGACCCGGTGTTTGTCCGCATACAGTTTTTCTGGGTCATGTGGACAGCATGACTAAGCTGCTTTTAGCACAACGGATCACTGAAACCAGAGCAGCGCATGGAAACACTGTTTACCTTCCTGCTGTAGCGGTACCTACTTATCTCCTTGCACTTTGACGTGCTTTCGAACTGCTAGGTTGGCAGGAGCTGGGACCGAGCAAAGGGAGCTCACCCCGTCGTGGGGATTCGAACCGCCAACCTTCTGATCGGCAAGCCCAAGAGGCTCAGTGGTTTAGACCGACCACAGCACCACCCGCGTCCCTTCTCAAAGATTTTTACTTGCAGAGATTTTTGTTGTTGTTGAAAAAGACACCTTCAAGGAGCATTCAAAGATGGCATCCTTCCCATTTTGAAGTGATGCTGTCTACAGTACCATATGGTGCTGTGTGATTCTTACCTCACTGTGCTGCATCACTTCTGACACTTTCCCTCCTAGTCTGGCTAACTCAGGGGTCGGCAAAGTTTTTGTGGCTTGGGCCGGTTCACAGTCCTGCAGACCCCGTGGTGGGCCAGAGTGCACGCGTGCATGCACATGCCTGCGCAAACGCTATTACCGGCACAGAGGAGGCATGTGCAGCATCCCATTGGTTGCAAGAGCTTCCTGCAGCCAATGGGAAGCTGGCCAGCGCCACGAAAGGTGGTCCCCCCTCTGCTCCGCGCCGGTTTAGCGCGGCACACGGGAGCCGACCGAGCGGGTGGGGGTTCCCAAGCAGGCAGCGGGGGTCCATGGGCCGGTTAAATGACCCCCATGGCCCGCTTGTGGCCCATGGGTCTTAGGTTGCTGACCCTCCAGATGTTTTGGCCTACAATTCCCATGATCCCTAGCTAACATGACCAGTGGTCAGGGATGATGGGAATTGTAGGCCAAAACATCTGGAGGGCTGAAGTTTGGGGATGCTTGTGGTAGCCTTATGAGTTACTGGACTTCCTTGCATGGTATAAAGTAAAGTGGGGAAGTAAATTTCAAAATAATTTTTAAGAGAGAGAGAGAAACAGCTCCCTAGAGTGTAAGCCAAAGAATTAAAGAGTGCAGGATAATTTGCTTAAATTTAGAGTGGTGATAAAGGACATCTTATGCAATAATTGCCAGTTTCAATAATCTTTTACTACTTTTTATGAAACACATTGAAATAGGGTAGGTAGTTTGCAAATCCAGCTCTGTTCCCAGTTCTCCAGAATGCTGAAACGGCAATCTTGGTTTCTAGACTACAGTATATGCAATGTTATATGCACACCTTTGCTTAACTCAGTCTGGTTTCAGTAATGTCAAAATAAAATATGAATTACAAACCCTTTCATGAAATTCTGCAGGGGCAAGGAGGACAATATGCAATTTCTGTTGGGGATACTTGAGTAAACATCATAAATTATGCATGTATCAGTGTGACAAATTTTAACCAACACAGAGTGTAAATAGCAGTTAAAGGGGATGTAAATAAGTCTGGCACTTTTAAAAACCAACCAAAAGATGGCTTGAAGTATGTCTCTCTGATCATCTTTGACATATCTAGGTCACATTTAACCTTCTATAATTGAAAGGTTTGCTGATTTCTTTGCAAAACTTTACAGTGCAATCGGAAGCTAGTGAAAAATATGTGAATTTTATTTTTGGGGTTGGGGGGGGGGGGGTCCTGTGGCAAGTGTCTTAATTATAGATCAGATTCTACTTAAGCTCCTCCTCTCATATAGAAAGTTTAATTTTGAAACGTCTTTGCTGATGGATTTTAAGGCTTTCGTTTTCCCCGCCCCTTCATTCAGAATTTACAAACAGAAACTATCTGCCAAGTGCTGTCAGGCTGCTTGGACCTTAGCTGCAGATATTCTGCCTTATTTCAAGCTGAGCTGCGTAGTTCAGCTATGCATAAAAGAATGAAAAGCCTGTCAAAAATTAGCTGCCTCTAACCTAAGAGCTCAGTCAATAGAACATAAGACTCTTAATCTCAGGTTGGTGGGTTCGAGCCCCACATTGACAAAAAGATTCCTGCGTTGCAGGGGGGTTGGATTAGATGACCCTCGTGGTCTCTTCCAACTATACAATTCTGTGATTCTATATTTAGCCATTATATGGAAATTATCAATGCATTTGGACTGCCAAAAAGGTAAAACTGTGATCGCCATGAAGATCATATATTTTTTTTAAAAAAGGCAGTCGCTCTTCTTTTCATTCTGCATTCCAGGTTGGAATCTCTCTTTGGACCAAACTAGACATGACGCAGGCCGCAGCATGTGTTTGCTAATGCATTTGCCCCATTCACCTGTAAAGCAGGGTGAGTGGTCTTGTTTTAACAGGGATGTGGATGAGGAGAGAGGACCACATCTTCCCACCTTAACTTCCTCATGCTCTGTCACTGCTGACTCTTCCCCCTCCATCTAGTCCAACCTGCTTCCTGAAATATCACCCTGTGGTTCTTGGTAGAAGTGCTAGGTGCAACTTCCCATGTATATTCTATAGAAAAAGTAATAGGAAGTAGGACATGCGGCTTTCCAAGAACTTCAGAATAGACCAGTTTAGAATAATGTGCTTAATAATTGTGTGTTGTTGTTTTTAAAATAACCTGGATTCCCTGTGTAGGTTATTCCAGGAGCAATTTGATTGCACTTGATGCACATATCTAGAAAACCTACACAGGGAATCCAAGTTGTTTTAAAAACAACAACACACAGTTCAGGACTCACAATCCACCTCAATGGCAAACAAAGTTGTGTGCAATCTGCAGTTATTTGTTGTATTTTGTTTTTAGAGGATTATCTATTGTAAACACAAATGAAATAAATGCACTTGTTTTTTCTTTATCCTTAAAGATATAAATTCAAGCTTTCAAATGAAACTACATTGACATTCAAGATAGTATATATTTTTTATTAGGATGTACATTTCTATGCCTATTTTGCTCAGCAGCTTTCAGCCCTTTTTTGTGGGATATTTGTGTCTGTTCATCCTCTGCATTGCCAACTTTATTTCCTTAACAACTTCTGTAGAACAGTACTAAAGTTCGGCTTTCCTATAGGAAAGATTAATTTTGTAGCAAAATATTGATTCTTGATACCTTGTTTTTTTAAGGTAAAAAACCACCAACACCAGGGGGCATGGGACCTTTCACAGTACAGTGGTACCTCTGGTTGCGAACGGGATCTGTTCTGGAGACCCATTTGCAACCTGAAAAGGCTGCATCCTGAAGCGCCGCATCTGTGCAGGTGCGTGACATAATTCAGCACTTCTGCGCATGCACAAAGCGTGATTTAGCGCTTCTGCGCATGTGCGCGCGCCGAACCCGGAAATAACCCATTCCATGACTTCCGGGTTCAGCATGTCCGTATCCCGAAAAGACGCATCCTGAAGTGGACATAACATGAGGTATGACTGTAACTTTTTTTGGGGGGGAGTACAGACAGGAGAAAAATTGCCAACACCCTCCCTGGCACAAGTGAAAGTTTGTGTATCACTCGTAGCTGGATTTTTGGACTGAACACAGTATGCTTACAAATTAGTTCCTTAGCAATATGCACACATCTAAGTAGTTAGTTCCTTATCAGTTTTGTATGAAATGAAAATTGGGGTGGATGAAAAGTGCATAGTTCATGTATACTCAAGCAGTTGACCATGAACTATGTTTTGGGTGCTGCCTCTGCCACATTCAGGTTCATCTGTTTTGGATCAGTATAAAAAGTCCATTAAAAAACCTATGGATTCTCTCCCTTTCCCTCCACTCCCTGGCAATATTTTTGTGTGCCTCTACAAAATGGCCAGTGGCCAGGGAATGAGGAAAGACAAAGAATATCCCGGTATTGCTCTGCAATTTGAGGAGAGAGACTGTTCCTTTCAGGTGTAGCAATTCTTGTTGAACTTTAACTTAAATCTGCATTAAACACCTCCTCCTAAATCCCCAATAGATTGGTGACATATTGCTCCTTGTTTCTTTTTGGTTGCTTTAAAACATGAAAAAAGCTGTTAACTGTTTCCTTCAGACTCGGTACTTCTGCAATTCCTGGTGCTATTAATATTTATTTTATGTATTGCATACGAGTCTTAATCTCAGGGTTGTGGGTTATGGGTTCAAGTCCCACGTTGGGCAAGAGATTCCTGCATTACAGGGGGTTCGACTAAATGTCCTTTGTGGTCCCTTCTAATTCTACAATCCTGTAAATCTGAGATTATGAGACTATAGTGGACCCTTCCCAAGAATGTTTCCCTGCACATGTATCCCTAGTTCAGTAACGGCTGTGTGCATAAAGAGGACTGGCGTGTGCAGATCCCATCTTGATCCAGCGCTAAGAACTTTGTGTGGAGACCTCCCCTTTAAAAAGGAACCCTAAAATCCTACCAAATACTTACCTCCTTAAAACATCTGATCGGTTTGGATTTAGCTTTTTAAAGAAAGGGTTCTGCATGCAAAGTCTTGGATGTTCCACGCATATTATGTTAGACTAGAGCCAGAACAATTACAAATTTAATGACTTTTTTTTAAAAAAAAAAGACAAGGATACAGGTTTCAGCAGAAAACAATAAATCATTGTAGGATGCTGGCAAAGACCATCTGAGATAGAACTAGCCCTTGCATGGTTGTTGTGTCCCATCCCCCATCCCCAAAAATAGTGACAGATCTACATTTTACATTACAACACCCTCCATTTTTGGAAACAAATGGAAATGCAAGGAGGTTCTCAGTTGGAATAGCTGGTATAGCTACTTCTGCATGGAATGGGTGAGAAGTCACTCGGCAAAACAGAAGGGGGGGGGCGACGACATTAAAATACGCTATCGTATTTTAAAAATCCAGGCACCTGTTTTTACCAAGCAGAAATTATAAAGGTATGTACATCTTGTGAATATATTGAAGCTCATTAGCCTCATCCAGTGCTTCACTTGCTCGTTCACTTTGCTTTTTAAAAGAACTCTCCACCTAAGTTTTAAGTGCAGTAAACAGGAAAGGCTGATCTCCCCAGGAGCTCCATGTTTAAACTGGAACACCTGCACAGCTTTAGACTAGAATCATTCCATGCTATAATACATTGTGGTTTTATAAATGCATGAAAGATTGAAATGTTGCACTCCTGTGAATTAAATTAGCATAGTTTATCTAAGTCAAAAGTTCTGATAATAATGTCACCTAATTAACAGTCTTTAAACACTCGTAATAAATACTTTCTTCAACCAACTTTTTGCTTCTTGCAAGTTTCTGCAAGGGGAAAGGTGTGCAGGCATGTAGCTGGGGTATGTGGTTTCTCAGGCCTTTGAACTTGGTAAGGAATGTTCTCAAGATGGAAGAATAAATGGTTGGATAGTGCTTTTTGCCTCCGGGCATGAAACTCACAAGAGGAATGTTACCATGTATTCAAAAGCCTGTTTCACACACCTCTTTGTTGAACAAGATCTTGGATAGAGTCTTTGCTATTATCAAGCACTCTGCAGCAGCAACAACAACAAAAGAGTTCCCTGAAGTGGCTTCCTTGAATAGAGATGTGGAAAAGAATCTGAAGGATGTGCAAATTATGATTCGACATTGTAAACCAACTTCAGTCTGTCTTTTTTATTTAGGGAAGGGGGAGATATTTAGAGCTAAGGTGCATAACCAGGATCACACAAATCAGTGTCCTGCTAGTATTTTTATTGATGGCTGCCAATATCACTCCTACATTACTTTTCGAATGTTGGCAACTGTCCTGTTGAGTTACCCCATCTTTTATTATCCTTTGCCAAGCCTGCTCCGGGGTTTGAACATCCTGGTTAACGTTTAACAGAGACAGGCAGTAGCAGTGGTGTTTAGTGTTATGCAGGAACAGAGATACTGCAGTACCAAACTCAAATTTTTGACCTTCTACCAGAGCATGGCTTGAACTGAGGTTGGTCGCAACAGTGGCACTATTGCCATGAAAATATATAGAGTAAAGAAGAAGAATAAATGGTTCCCCAGATGCATGTTTGACATAAAGGTGGTTCTGAGTTTGAAAGGGTGGAAGACTGCTGATCTGTAGCATGAAAAGACAGCAGTGCGTGGGTAACTGATGGAATATTTCAAGCCTATGGGAACATGCATGTTACAAAAGTAGAGACCTGTGATTGTTTAAAAAATGGCCACTTTCCCTCCTCCCAGTGACTTTATATCCTTGTTTTACTTAAATCTCTACCATTGTACGGACCCAGGTGGCGCTGTGGGTTAAACCACAGAGTCTAGGGCTTGCTGATCAGAAGGTTGGCGGTTCGAATCCCTGCAACGGGGTGAGCTCCTGTTGCTCGGTCCCAGCTCCTGCCCACCTAGCAGTAGATAAATAGGGACTGCTCCGGCGGGAAGGTAAACGGCGTTTCCGTGTGCTGCTCTGGTTCGCCAGAAGCAGCTTTGTCATGCTGGCCACATGACCCGGAAGCTGTCTGCGGACAAACGCCGGCTCCCTCGGCCTATAGAGCGAGATGAGCGCCGCAACCCCAGAGTCGGACACGACTGGACCTGATGGTCAGGGGCCCCTTTACCTTTACCTACCATTGTTTTAAATTTAAAAAGTCTTTTCTACCTTCTTGCAACACTCAAACTTCTCCCTCTTTCACCCTGCAGTTGCTACATGTGAGCGAGATAAAGGATGTGGAGCCCTCAAAAATTCCCTAGTACTTTACTCAATCCTTCTGTTGTTTAAAACCACCATTTTCCTCTCAAGTTTCCTCCATTGCTGCTTTACTCAAACTTCTGCCGTTGTTTTAAACCACCACTTCCCCCTTCTCAGTGTTCCTTTCTCGCTCCCGTGCTGTGACTGCTGCTGTTGTGCCACTTCACCCTGACTTCATGCAAATCTAGGATTGCGTTGCTGCACCACAGAATGTACTGTAATTGCTGCGATTACATTATTATTCAATAGAGAGAAATAATAGTATTCTGTGACTAAGTGTCTAATTATACTAATACTCTTAGATGTTCCACATTTTTCAAAAAATTATGCTCTTAAAGATTGACAGGACCTTGGCTTTGTTTTGATGCAGTTGTTTACTGTTCCGGGTTTTGTTTTTTGTTGTGCTAAAGTAGCTCATCAAGTTTTATTCTGCTTTTGTAGAGCTCTCGTGACATTAATTACCTCTTACTGATTCAGGTCATGGCAACTGCATTTAGGTTTGAGGACAGAAGTATGAATGTGGTGGGTGTCTACATTTCATAAAGCGTGGATCAGATGCTAATTACAGGTAGTTAGTTTTCTGTTGTAGAATTCGCAATTCCCCCTGTATTAGATTTGCTTATGTATCTCCTAAGGTGGTGCTTTAGATGGCTTCTTATATTTGAATGGAATGACAGGGTTTTAGAAAGCTTTTACAAGGCCACAATCTGTACACCTTCGGCTGCAATGAAACCCCTGTGGTTTTATCATTTGACCTAATGGTGTGCGATTGAAAGCACATTAATAGTCATTGATTCTGCTGGACTGGCACAACTCACACTCTTCAAAGTACATTTTGGGACCACATTACTTGGGTTATGATTACACAATCAAGATACAGTGGTCCCTCAAGTTACAAACGCCTCAGGTTACAAATGCTTAAGGTTACAAACTCTGCTATCCTGGAAGAGTTACCTCAAATTGAGAACTTTGCCCCAGGATGAGAACGGAAATTGTGGGCCGGCGGCACAGCAGCAGCAAGAGGCCCCATTCGCGAAAGCACGCCTCTAGTTAAGAACAGTTTCAGGTTAAGAACGGACCTCCAGAACGAATTAAGTTCATAACTAGAGGTACCACTGTACTGTGAAGTAACAGCTCCTTTTTTGTGACTGAGGAAATTCCATGGCTCTTCAACCATTCCCACTACCCCCTTGTTTGACTGTCTCTGGTTATTCCCTTGTAAGCTTCAAATTACTTTATGCCATTCCTTAAATAATACTACAGCAGAGTAAGTGGTTAGGGAATTGCAACAGCTATATAGAGGTTACCATTGGAATCATCTGGCAGAGAGCACTGCCGTTCATTTTAAGGGCATCCAAGTAGATCTCCAATTGCTGCAGAAAACCTGTTGGAGATGGGGGCCTGCTAAGAGGACTGAAATAAAAATTAGAAATGGCAGGTAGTGTTGCAACCCATTGTTTTGGTTGTGAGCGTGCAAAGCAGATTCTGTTAATATTTTTCTACCCTTTGTGGTATATGTTCTTTCTCGGCGGGACAAATGCAATTCAGCAGAGCAAGATTGAAGCAATAGTTTTCTTCCCCACCTTATGTGACTCTGGCAGTGTCAAATATTTTGGCACCTTCTAATCTCTCTGTGTCACTCTATGACAGGATTCCCTTAAGTTCATTCTGCCTTAGCAAGTGAAGGTCACATAGCACACTCTTCCTTTCAGTCGCCATCTGGCCGTTTATTATTAGCAGTACTGTGGAAAACAGAAATTAGAAACACAAGACCAAAACAGTCTTTGCAAGTTCAGCCATTTTGCCCCACCAAACGGAGTCATTTCTCCTCAGGTGGCACTCTCACTAAGAAAAGGAAGGTGCAGAATCTGCGTTTCAGCAGGTGCAACAGGTGGTATTAGATAGACCTCCATAACAAACAAGAGTATATATGCTAAGCTGATCTGGAAATACTGAATGACAACTGTATTAATACACCCAATGGAAAACTACTTTTCTTAAGCTTCTACAAATGTTTGGTACAGTGGTACCTCGGTTTAAGTACACAATTGGTTCCAGAAGTCTGTACTTAACCTGAAGCGTACTTAACCTGAAGTGAACTTTCCCATTGAAAGTAATGGAAAATGGATTAATCCATTCCAGACAGTCCACGGAGTACTTAAACTGAAGCGTACTTAACCTGAAGCAAACTTTCCCATTGAAAGTAATGGAAAGTGGATTAATCCGTTCCAGACGGGTCTGCGGAGTATTCAACCTGAAGCGTACTTAACCCAAAGTATGAGTGCAATTGGTTCTGGAAGTCCGTACTTAACCTGAAGCGAACTTTCCCATTGAAAGTAATGGAAAGTGGATTAATCCGTTCCAGACAGGTCTGCGGAGTACTTAAACTGAAAGTACTCAAACCGAAGCGTACTTAAACCGAGGTATGACTGTATTTGCCCATAAAGAATAGATAAGGCTCAGCCCTTATCAGTTTATTTTATTTTATTTTTTACCTTCATTTCCTTCATTCTTATGGGAACTTAGGCATACAGAATTACTGATTTGAAAGGCTGAGAGTGCAATCCTAGAGATGTCTACTGGGAGCAAGTTTCATGTCAATAGGACTGCAGCCTAAGTTCCAACATACAACAAATGCATTGGAGAGTGTTAGTTGCATTTTTGTCAATTCTTCAACAAAAATGTGTGCTGTGATTACAGAATCATGGCCAGAACAGTGAAAATCATACCCAGGTGGCGCTGTGGTTAAACCACTGAGCCCAGGGCTTGCTGATCAGAAGGTCGGCGGTTCGAATCCCTGTGACGGGGTGAGCTCCCGTTGCTTGGTCCCAGCTCCTGCCAACCTAGCAGTTCGAAAGCATGTCAAAATGCAAGTAGATAAATAGGAACCGCTACAGCGGGAAGGTAAATGGCGTTTCCATGTGCTGCTCTGGTTTGCCAGAAGCAGCATTGTCATGCTGGCCACATGACCTGGAAGTTATACGCCGGCTCCCTCGGCCAATAATGCGAGATGAGCGCGCAACCCCGGAGTCGGTCACGACTGGACCTAATGGTCAGGGGTCCCTTTACCTTTATGCCATTAGGGAGAACTTCCTAAAAATGCAACACTGGTGGTATCTAACACCTTAGAAATTAGCCAAAATGTAAAAAGGTGTAAAAAGTAACTGTTGGAGTTGTGGGGCACAACCAGGATCCTTCTATCATGTATGGTGGCAATGCAATAAAATCAAAACGTTTTGGGAGGATATCCATTTAGAACTCGAAAAGATGTGAAGAATCTCCTTTAACATTAAGCCAGAGGCATACTTATTGGGTATTATTGATGCGGATTTCCCTTTAAAAAATTTAATGATCTTTTTCTCTACGCAACGGTGGCAGCGGGGGTTCTTATAGCTACAATGTGGAAAAGTTCCCTCAAGATAAGAGTGGGTCCAAAAAAAAAGATTGATTATGCTGAATTAGATAGCCTATCCGAAAAACTAAAGAACAAACCAAGGAAAGAATTCATTTCAAAATGGGAAGTACCTATTTAAACTATATTTGAAAATTGACAATACTGACTTAAAATCCGTAGCAGCCTTTGAATAATTCCAGCAATAGCATGCATTAGTTCTATGATTTAACATATTTTGATCTGATTTGAGATGACAGTAATAACAAGTATTGGCAGTAAAGAATGGTAATTTGAATTATGGAGTTGATGGGAAGTTGGGTTTAAAAAGAAGAGACCATTGCAGTTTAAGGATTATGAAATTTATATTAATTCTTTATGTATGGCGCGACTGATGGTAATGTTTCTATGGTTTATTCTGTCCTTTTTTGTTGTGTGTTGAGCAAATAATTTTTTTAAGAAAGAAAGAAAGAAAGATGGGCAGCAAAATGGCACAGGAGGAGAATCCAGACTTGTTGAAAGAGACAAATACATGTATGGGGGAATCGGGACATTCAGGCTCTGCTCAGGCTCTGTTTCTGTGTTGAATTCACTTTCTTTGCTGAATGTTGGTCTTTCTAGCACAGGGGTCAGCAAACTTTTTCAGCAGGGGGCCGGACCACTGTCCCTTGTGGGGGGTCGGACTATATTTTGAAAATGAAAATAAAAATGAATTCCTATGCCCCACAAATAACACAGAGATGCATTTTAAATAAAAGCACACATTCTACTCATGTAAAAACACGCTGATTCCTGGATTTAGAAGGCGATTGGGCCTGGATTTAGAAGGCGATTGGGCCGGATCCGGCCCCCGGGCCTTAGTTTGCCTACCCATGTTCTAGCATCACACAGCATTTTGTTTTAACTGTAAATCTGACTTGGCTGGAAAGGAAACCGTTGAAGGATTAATGTTCTTCTGCCCCACATGGTTCCTATTGAAGCAAGGCTGGCATATATAGATGCATGTATTTGTTAAGTGTAATTCGTAACAAATGAAGAGTTGGTCCTGAACAAAACATTTCCATTGAAATAACCCACATACAGATATCCTCTACCCCAACACCTCTTGCCCTTTTTGTTGCAGGTGTGTGTAGATCAGTGATGTCTCTATAGGAGAGGCTTTTGCTGAGCTACAGAGAGAAATGTGCATAGCTTAGCTTTTTTTGATGAAGGTATATATATGAAGCACCTATTTCACATTCAAAATACAGCATTTTGAATTCATTTCTGTTATGTCCGCAATGAAGTGTAAATAAATAAACCACTTGTTTTGCAGAAGATTATTGCCTAAGAAACTCAAGGAATTGCATATTGGTTATTTTCACAAGAGTTTTCTCCTTCAGGCCTCACCCCCTCTTACTTTTTAGAATGGGGGCATGTTAGAGGGACTGCCACCTAAGAAAGAAACCAATATGTGGATATGTTCTTCCATTGTGGGTCTGCTTACATACCATAACCACAACTGCAGTTGTTGTTTTGGTATGTTTGCAGGAGCAGGTGATCTAGTCCAATACTGTATACCAGAATCTTCTTTAAAGCTGTCAAAGTGAAGAATTTACAGCTTATGCCCTCCTACACATTTTTGTTCTTTCCTGATTCGTTCAAATTCACCACAAGAAGTAGGAGTCAACTGGAAAAGTGTTGTAACAATTTCCCCAATGTGCACTGCTGAGACTTAAATCACTTCAGCCAAACTGTAAAATATGAACGGCAGGCTTGTGCGGACCTGGTCTGGGGTGGAAAATGTACTCTGCATATGCTCAGAGACATTCCTCTTTCATCGTTTTTGGCTCTAGCAATGAAAAACATCTTCTAGTTTTATCCTTGGAACACACCAGTATAAACTGGGGTTGACCCACAGAGGTGAAAATATTGCCGAGTGACGAAGTATAGCTGCTTTAACCATGCAGTCCATGAACAGAATCCACACTCTGCAATTGAATCATCCCAGTTCCTGTCTGAGCTGGTTGATCCTGACTGTGAGAGGCATAAACCTATGGTTAATGGTTGTTGCTTGGCGGCAGAGCACATGGTTTGCATGTAGAAGTACCCAGTTTCCATCCCTGGCATCTCCAGGTAAGGCTGAGAGAAACCCCTGCCAAAATTGTGGAAAGCCACTTCCAATCTGTATAGAAAATTCTGAGCTAGGTGGAGCAATGTCCTGACTCTGTATAAGGCTAACTGGGATAGTTCAGTTGGTGGAGCATGAGGCTCTTAACTTCATGGTTGTTGGTTTGAAGGGGAAAAGATTCCAGCATTGCTGGGGGGTTGGACTACTAGACTTTGGCTCATAACTTATTCGTTTCTTTCCTTAGAGCATTAAGCTGAAATTGGTCCTGTTGGAGGTTGTGGTTGTCAACTGGAACTCAAGAGCGCTAGGCAACAATCAAGGCCGAATGCAATTATTTCACTGAGTTATTATTTTATTTTTTAATTTTAGTGGGTCTGCTCTGATTAAAAGTTAGTTGAAAGCATTCTGTGCCTTTCCAGCCTAAAAAAAAAGTTGTTGTTTTTTTTTAAAGTAAACCTGGAAAAACTAGCTGGTATCAAACTATTTAGAAGGTTTCTGCTTGTTTATTATTACATACCCTTTGGGGTTATTTTTTGTGTCTGCATGTGGAATTTCCCTCTTTGGTGAAAACAGTTGAGGCCTGTTACACCTTCCCTTAGGAAACTCTAGATGGGCCATCCTACAACTTCAAAGTCCCAAGGAATTCCAGATCCTCTATAGGCCTTGCAGTGAATGATTTGCCACTTAACAGTTCAATGAATCACAAATTTATTTATTTTCTATGTGTGCTGCATCAATTTAAAAAAAGGAGAGGTGTGGGGATGGGCACGCTCTGCTGTGAGGTTTATGGACTGAACAGGCAAGATTAACACAAGGGAAGGAGGAGTGGAAGAAAATGGGAAAGGAAAGAGATCAAGTTATTCAAGACCTGAATGAAGTGGCAAGCTATAAGCAGACATTTGTACCCAGATCAGGCTGATATTCCCTTGCTGGTGTTCATGCCTCTTTTTCTCGTTTTGGCAAATGGATAGGGCCAGTGTGTCCTTTCCCCTTGTTTCTGCTGTCCCAGGGCAACTGGCAATTAGAGCTGAATGTTCATTTAGCCAAGGGAAGGAAGCTCCCTGCAGCCCTTTTCCTTCTTTGGCTGAACCAAAGAAAAAGGGACCAGAGAGCATTTTCCTTCCAGCTGAGCCCTTTGTGGTTGGATGCTTGAGTAGCAGAATGCCCCCAATATCACCCTGGTCTCAAAGGACTCTTGGCATGCTCAGAGAACCTGGGGAGGGGGCGGTTAGTGGTAATTACGAATTATGCCAAGACTGGGCAGAAGAAACACGAGGGGGAAAGTATTTATGTAGCATAAAAGGGACAACTGTCATATTCTGGCTTCCTACCTGTGCCCTACTTCTTAGCAATGAATAAAAATCAACAGGAGCATAGCTTTGGGTAGTGCCTGCGTATTCAGGAATACACTACCCAAAGTTATTAGTTACTATCAGTGCCTTTTTGTTTTTGCTTTTTTAAAGAGATGCTGGTATTCTTAATACAAATGTTGTGGTCGCTAGTGCAAAACGATTGCCAAGGGTAGCAAAAAAAGAGAGGTGCTAGTGCTCTGTACCGGTGAATACTGTCACAAAATGATGCTAGCAAACACAGAACTGCATTTAATATTGCAGTTCTTTATGCATGGCTATTTGTGGACTGATTAGCGAAATCTGCTAGCTGTGCTCTTAGATCCTAGGCTAGGCTGCAATCAGAAGTGAGTGTTCATAGAAGCAACTGGGCAACTAGTCCCCTGCAACCTGCAGGTTCACATTTCCGAAATCAGATATACTCTTGATGCCAGAGGCTGTATGAAATTGCCCTGGGAATCCCAAAGAAGACGACTTTAGGCACAGAGAGAGGCCACACGCAAAAGGACCACATTCCAATTTGAGGCAACTCATTAATGCCACCCCTGAAGGAACATTCTTTGCTTACACTTCCTCCCAGTTCTTTTTTGTTGTTTTATTTTTGTTCAGTTCCTGAAAGTTAATCATCTTATAATATGTACCGCTGCAAATTCATATCTACAGAAGATGTTATCTGTCATTTTGCATTGGATTCTAGCTTCAGAGGGGGGAGGGAAAAGGGTAAAGCTGCAGAGGTTTATTCACTTGATTCTGCTGGTGGCCCCGGCTCTTCAATTATAATGGTAGGGTGTAATCCAGTGAATGTTAGTCATGCCTAAATCCAATTAAAATCCTTGGAATTTACTGCACATAACTATGGGATGTGCCTACCTTTCTCTGGAGTGTAACTGTAAATCTCAACTATGTGGATAATGATAATGTGAAAACTGCAGGGATAATTTCATTAGCACATCATCCAAGGCTTCTAACTATTAATTCTGTTACTGCCACTGGTGGTCATATAGCTACATTGTATGGTCAGAATTGTAGATTAACTAGCAGGTAGTATCATAGGTAAAGGTAAAGGGACCCCTGACCATTAGGTCCAGTCGTGACCGACTCTGGGGTTGCGGCGCTCATCTCGTGTTATTGGCCGAGGGAGCTGGTGTACAGCTTCCGAGTCATGTGGCCGGCATGACTAAGCCACTTCTGCCGAACCAGAGCAGCGCACGGAAACGCCGTTTACCTTCCCGCTGTAGTGGTACCTATTTATCTACTTGCACTTTGACGTGCTTTCGAACTGCTAGGTTGGCAGGAGCTAGGACCGAGCAACGGGAGCTCACCCCGTCGTGGGGGATTCGAACTGCCGACCTTCTGATTGGCAAGCCCTAGGCTCAGTGGTTCAACCCACAGCGCCACCTGCGTCCCATTGGTAGTATCATAGCGGCCCCTTAAACAGGTAGCAGGGGGGAAATGAGCAGATTACTAGTTACACTGCTCAGTTCCCACAAAATAGAATTCATTTTGTACGCAGATCATTTGATCTGATCTTTATGATCCATTGGATGTTATAGCCCTAGATATCTCTTTAATAGAAGAGTGTGGCATTTGGCAGTTTTGCAAAATTGTATTGTCATAGCAAACTCTTTACAGTACTTCTAGAAAAGGTTTGTGTGCAAACATGGAAACTTGCTAAACCCTTGGGTTAGATGCTGGGTTTTGGTTTCTCTAAAAAAAGAATTAAGCCCGAGTGGACTACCGGTATCCGTTAATGGAAATTTAGACATGATGGCTTCCTAATAATGTTTAAGGACTGCTTCTGTGTTTGCAAAGCTTTCACTGCATAGATACATTTCTTTGACATGAAGAATCTGATTGTATAAACCATTTTTTGCTAGTAGTGAGCAGTAATGGATATTGACTTTTTGAGCCCTGAGGAGACTTGCTGCAATGTGAGTCATGTATCCCTTGATTTGAGATGAAGTATTTATTGCAAATGTATGGGATATATAAGGAGGAATACATATATCCAGTTTATTTATTTAGCTGATATATTTATCACCTTTCATGCACACCTCACCAAGCAGTTTATATAAAAACATTAAAATAAGCATCAGTTAAAATAATATAAAACAACATTATAAAAATGAACAAAACATAAGCTAGAATGATTATTATTATTATTATTATTATTATTATTTAAGTATATCTCCTTTCCTCTGGGGAAAATGATTCCTGAGTTGCCCTGTGGTGATTGTTGGGGGAAGGAAAAGCAGCTTTGGATTGGAATACTAGGAGCTAGATGTGGGTAGCTCACCAAATTGTCATTTCTAATCTCTGTCTTCTCCTCAGGGCAAGCTGTGTCCTTAGCCCTGTGCTGGCATTTGCGGGGAGGGAGGCTGCTCTGCCTTCTGAATTTCTGAAGTTTTACCTCCAGCTACATTGAAAGCTGGTTATGCTGCCACCAAGCTGGAACCAAATGGAATATTCCTGTCCTTGTCTCTAGACATGCTGTGGTACACAAAGGATAAATGTCTGTTACTCTGCGCTATAACAAGAGTCCTAATAGCTGAAGAGACACCTCTTTGACTGTTTTAGGACCCGCCTTATTATTTTGACTGTAATTTGTTTTAACGGTTTTTGATATCGCACTTTTAAATGGTTGGGACCTCCCCTGAGACCATATGGTGAAGTGGGGGAATAAGAAATCTAATAAATCAGTAAAATTGGAGGTGGAATCACCATGCTCAAGGGGTTACCTTTGAAGGTGACTCGGAAACTACAACTAATCCAGAATGCGGCTGCTAGACTGGTGACTGGGAATGGCCACCAAGGTCATATGACACCGGTCTTGAAAGACCTACATTGGCTCCCAGTACGTTTCCGAGCACAATTCAGAGTGTTGGTGCTGACCTTTAAAGCCCTAAATGGCCTTGGTCCAGTATACCTGAAGGAGCGTCTCCACCTCCATCATTCTGCCCGGACACTGAGGTCCAGCACCGAGGGCCTTCTGGCGGTTCCCTTGTTGCGAGAAGCCAAGTTGCAGGGAACTAGGCAGAGGGCCTTCTCGGTGGTGGCACCTGCCCTGTGGAACGCCCTCCCAACAGATGTCAAAGAGGAAAACAACTACCAGACTTTTAGAAGACATCTGAAGGCAGCCCTGTTCAGGAAGGCTTTTAATGTTTAATAGATTACTGTGTTTTATTTTTCTGTTGGAAGCCGCCCAGAGTGGCTGGGGAAACCCAGCCAGATGGGCCGGGTATAAATAATAAATTATTATTATTATATTATTATAATGTGTCCTGCCGCATCAACAGCTACTCCTTTTGTACTTTCATACTTGTACTCGTTTGCCTTTTTACCCTTCTTGATGATGATATTCAGTTTGTTTTCTAAGTTTAGGTTCACATAAACAGTCAGCAATGAAACTTAGCAGTATCAGCTTTCCTGCAGCTAGTGAGGGAGACTTCAGCAGCCCTTGCCGGTTGGCTGAAATGGGCACATACAGAGGAGTCTGCTATTGCGGTGTTACATTGCACTGTTTCTTTCCAAAGGTTTCCCCCTCTTATGCACATTAATTTCTAGTGCATTTTTAATATCTGTGTATTCTAACCATACTGATTATGCCTCTATGTCAGTTTTTCAGAGAGTAGCAGTTCGCTTCTTAAGATAGGAAAAGGCCATAAAACCAAGGACATTTATCCCACAAAACAAAATAATGGCAATTCTACTTGGATCCTGGGGGCAGATCAACACCATGTTTCTTGGGCTAATACCTATGACGCAGACATTCTATGGGTACGGATGATATTGTGTATTTTAGGTTGTATATGTGAAGCTTAAGTAAAAAAAAAAAAGCCTTTGAAAGGGTGGCACACACCTTCCTGAATTTAAGCAAGGTGCTGCAATGCTTAGTTGTTTTCTTTTATATAGAGAAGGCGCTTTTGCATATGTGTACTTTTTGCAGAATGTCGAACAAGAGAGCCACAATCAGTAATTGATCTACTGCCTGCTTTTCATGGTCTCATGCTTTGTCCTGAGGCCTACAGAAGGAGGTTTTTAGCCTATCTGAAATGTTATGGGATGCAGGTATCAAATTTTCATCAGGCTTGAGTAGTGTTAATTTGATGTATTACTACCCAGTCACATACAATCATTTGGTTTATTATTTGCATGACTGTTAAATCTCCAATACTAATTGATGCAGATGGTATCATATTTTTCCAGCAGTTGAAAGAAGGGTGACATATTGTGCCATATTTTAGTGACTCTTGCTGCCCTTGCTCTCCCCCCCCCCCCCCGATAAATGGTTTGTTTTTACTAGGACTGCTTCTTGCAGTATGTTCGCAGCATGGAAAATGCTGCAGACGTGGCTTCTTTCTTTGCCAGACAGGTAATGTGAGCAGCCTTTGACCCACGTGGGAAGACCCCGCACTTTCCCAGCATTGCTGGTGTAGAATCCTTCCACATGGCTTCTCATATCTCTAGAGCAGTGCGGGAAGGAACCACCTTGTAGCTGCTTGCGCTCTACAAATTTCACGTGAGAGGAAAGAAAACGCAGAAACTGATGCTGTGGGGAAAGAGTTTTCTTATTGGATGTGTGCAGTCTTATTGGAAAGCGAAATACTAGAGTTTCCCCACCCACCCATTTTTATCTGTCCCTTAAACTTTCATTGGAATATGCAACTGGCTTGATATCTCTGTTCAGTGGAGAGTACATACCAAAATACATTGTAATATAGCAAGTACAGCAAAGTTTCCGAACTTGATTTACCACAGCTGCTCTTCTGTGGTTAATGTTACAAGACATTTACCAGCTGCCCCATGGTCTAGGTCCTCAAAAATAGCCAATTGGTATCATTTAGGTTGGCAAATTCTCTTCATTCTTTTTGTGAACAGCAGCATGTTTGCAGATGCTAAAACTAGTGTGTAAAAGCAATTTTATTCAGTGTTGGTAGGTGTAAGTTCCAGTTGTGTGTGTTTTTAAGATTGCATTTTGGGGAGGGGGCAAGAGACTTTGATTAGCCCTGGTAACAAACCCTATATTAAGCATAAAGGAGCTTAAGTTGTCCTATTAAGGACCTGGAGTGAAGAACTGCCTAAGTGAGCCCTGTGGGAAGGAGGTTTGATTTGATTGTGGGAATTTTGTATTTTTCTCCTCCCTGGGGGCAAGGGGGATTAGCTGAATAGAAGTATGCATTTATGCAGCAACAGTGTTGATGCCTGTAAAATCACGGCACATTCTTTCAAAATTTCAGAGGACAGCCAACCTCATTGTTGGGAAGCATAGTGCTGTTTAATATTGGTGTGCAGCTTGTTTGGCATGCTACAATAAACCGTAAAGGTAAAGGGACCCCTGACCATTAGGTCCAGCCGTGACCGACTCTGGGGTTGCGGCGCTCATCTCGTGTTATTGGCTGAGGGAGCTGGTGTACAGCTTCCGAGTCGTGGCCAGCATGACTAAGCCACTTCTGGCGAACCAGAGCAGCACACGGAAACGCTGTTTACCTTCCCGCTTGGAGCAGTACCTATTTATCTACAGTGGAACCTCGGTTTATGAACACCTCGGTTTATGAATTTTCGGTTTATGAACGCCACAGACCCATCTGGAACGGATTAATTCATTTTCCATTACTTTCAATGGGAAAGTTTGCTTCAGTTTATGAACGCTTCAGTTTATGAACAGACTTCCAGAACCAATTACACCCATGCTTCAGTTTATGAACGCTTCAGTTTAAGTACTCCGTGGACTGTCTGGAACGGATTAATCCACTTACCATTACTGTCAATGGGAAAGTTTGCTTCAGTTTATGAACGCTTACTCCGCGGACCGTCTGGAACGGATTAATTCACTTTCCATTACTTTCAATGGGAAAGTTCGCTTCAGCTTATGAACGCTTCAGTTTATGAACAGACTTCCGGAACCAATTGTGTTCATAAACCGAGGTACCACTGTACTTGCACTTTAACGTGCTTTCGAATTGCTAGGTTGGCAGGAGCTGGGACCGAGCAGCGGGAACTCACCCCGTCATGGGGATTCGAACCACCGACCTTCTGATCGGCAAGCCCTAGGCTCTGTGGTTTAACCCACAGCGCCACCCGCATCCCACACATTAAACCATAGATTGAATTAAACTATGGTTTAACATGAACGAGCAGCATTCTGGTGCATGCTTCTCACTACTGTCCAATTCGCTCCTACCTTTGCCACATTGGGAAGAAGCAAGCTCTCGTAGTTTGTTTCCACCAAACAAACCATAAGCGATAAGAACAAACCTTGACTTCTGGTCGTGGTTTGAAAACAAACAAACTGTGAGCACCAGTTGACATAGAATGCTAATCCAACTTCCTGGTTTTTGCCTCCCAGCGTGACAAAGCCAGGAATAGCAAAAGAGCCAAGTGGGCGAAATTGAGCAGTGTGGAGCAGCATAGTTTATTTTAAAATATGGTTTAGCGTTGTGTCTGCTGCAGATTTTCCCTGAGGCTCTCTGCACTGATGTTGACTGTCAATATGGATGTAAAAAGGTAAAGGACCCCTGACAGTTAAGTCCACTTGCGAACGACTCTGGGGTTGTGGCACTCATCTCGCTTTACTGGCCGAGGGAGCCGGCGTTTGTCTGCAGACAGTTTTTCCGGGTCATGTGGCCAGCATGACTAAGCCGCTTCTGGAGAAACCAAAGCAGTTTGCCTTCCTGCCGGAGCGGTACCTATTTATCTACTTGCATTCTGGCGTGCTTTTGACCGGGTTGGCAGGGTCTGAGCAACGGGAGCTCACCCCGAACCGCCGACCTTCTGATCAGCAAGCCCAAGAGGCTCAGTGGTTTAGACCAGTGGTCCTCAACCTTGGGCCTCCATATGTTTTTGAGACTACAATTCCCATCATCCCTGGTCACTGGTCCTGCTAGCTAGGGATCATGGGAGTTGTAGGCCATAAACATCTGGAGGCCCAAGGTTGAGGACCACTGGTTTAGACCACAGCGCCACCCACGTCCCTCAATATGGATGTACCTTCCTCCAATAATGACAGATGGTGGAGTTTTCTAAGTAACACCCCCCCTTGATTACTACACCCTGATTTGCACATTCAGGCTGCAGTCCAAGACCTCCTATGCCAGGCTGTGGGGGGGTTGAATCTCTTTGTTCACTTCTGCTTGCTAAACTGGCACCCCACTGCCAACAAAATGACACTTGCATCATTCTGCAGATGCTGACCTCTGCCTTCCAAACGGGTGGGCAGAAGGCCTTCCGGTGGTATTCTTGTCAAAAGAGCCCAGCAGAAGGCCCCCAAAGCAGTGTTCCAAAGTTGGGCAGAGCCAGCCTGGGATCTGCTGGATCCCAAGCTGATCTCACAGCCAGCCACAGGCGCCATCTTCCGAAGAACATTGAGGGGGCCCAACGTGATGTCCTGACATCGCTCCGTGCTCAACTCCACCTTTGGCTTTAACAATGGGAGGGCAGCCCCCTCCAAGTAATATTGATGGGATTCAAAAGAGCCTCGGCCCCCTGGAGCCGGCACCTGTGCAGCCAGCAATGGCCTAAAACAGGGGTCCCCAAACTTTTTCAGCAGGGGGCCGGTCCACTGTCCCTCAGACCTTGTGGGGGGCCGGACTATATTTTTTGGGAAAAAAATATAAACGAATTCCTATGCCCCACAAATAACCCAGAGATGCATTTTAAATAAAAGGACACATTCTACCCATGTAAAAACATGCTGATTCCTGTGGGCCGGATTTAGGTGATTGGGCCGCATCCGGCCCCTGGGCCTTAGTTTGGGGACCCCTGGCCTAAAAGCTGTGCTGGCCTAAAGCTGACGCAGTAATCAGACCCAATCCGCCTGCTGCCCATTTTCTGAAGTGTCTGGACTGGGGATGGGCAGTGGCAGCTCTGCTGCTTCCCTGAGGCAAAGTCAGCAAGCAGTATGGATTACTCTGCCCTGCAGTAAGGATGTGGGGAAATGCCGATAGTAGTGCAGGTCTGTCCCTTCTGCAGCTCTCACTGCTTACAAGCCGTTCTTCATGACCACCCACCATTGAGAGGCTCTCTTTGAATCATCTTCCCCTGACGGTTCTGCCTTACAGGGCACTTATGGGAGTCTGCAGCTAGGGTAGGGCCCTTGCATTGCTCTTCTACCATAATGTTGCAGTTTCACCCCAGAGTTAATTCATGAACTGAGGTTATATCTCTGAAACCAGCCTCTTACATAATCTTTTCTTATTATTTAATGTTCCAGTGTGCCCAGTGCAAAAATCTTCTGCATTCATAAAAGCTTTCAGTTCGCTCTTCCATTTCCTGCTTTAAGTATTCTATCACTTGGGGTGCTGAGAAGCTGTTCAGAAAGTCAGCTTATCGGTTTCAAATTAGGATCCTCATTGGATTTGTCTCTGGCCAAGGATCTCGTTGAATAATGCTATCTCCACTGCTGGTGTACTCTTAGCTGGCAATTACTCAAAATTGTCCCGAGTTACACTGACCTTGTTGCAAGCCTGGCGATTATTTAGGTCATTTGGCTTGACCAGGTAACACTCTTAATTCTTAACAGTACTAGCTCCATTGGTTGTGCATAGCTGGCTTGATTTGAATGAGAGGGGAAGGAAAGGGAGTGACTGAATTGGGGAAAGCTTATGTTTAGTTTTTGGTCAGTCATGTTGCTCGCATTGGCCTTAATGGTATATGTACTCCTTTTGTGGAAGAAGACTAATTGAATTTTTGAGCTGTCATTGAGAAAGACCCAGCACATATTTTCCAGTGTCTGTGTATGGAACTTGGTCTAGCCCAGGCATGGCCAAACTTGGGCCTCCAGCTGTTTTGGGACTACAACTCCCATGATCCCTAGCTAAAAGAACCAGTGGTCACGATGATGGGAACTGTAGTCCCAAAACAGCTGGAGGGCCAAGTTTGGCCATGCCTGGTAGCCGCAACATACTTGGTCATTCCCTGGCTCCTGACTTTTCCTGACCTATCTCTTCACCACCTCCATTTTGGTGTTGCATGTTGCCAGTATAAAGTCCTCCAAGCAGAAAATGTGTCTGCATGCAGAAAATGTGTCTGCATGCAGAAAATGTGTCTGCATGCACCTAGAACACACACAACCCCCCCCATCTAAAATAGGTCTTATAACAATGCAAAATGCAAACCTAATACAGAGAGACTTTTTCAACCATTTGCAAAAACTTGTTGAAACAAAAATGTCCCAAGTTGTTTCTGTAATGTTCAGATCGTGGATGTCTGTTGTATCTCAACAGGAATGCTATTCCACAGAATGGGGCAGCCGTGCTGAAAGCCTTTGCTCCACCACTATGTCTAATATTTTTGGCCTTGTTGTGGTATTGTTTCATTTTTCTTTGGCTAGCTGCCTTCTATGAATACTTGCATAGGCATGGTTGCTCCATCCTATGGGATATAATAGATGAGATGTTGCAATGCTACAGTACTGTTGCCTTATAATCACCTTTTATTTACATAGCAGTTATTAATTTGCATTATCTAACCATGCATTTCATGGCATGAGTGACACTGTTTGGGTTTACAGCATACTATGTGTCATTTTAATTATTCCAAAACATTTACAGTGGAGTTTCTATTTTCACAAATGAAATACCGTTAATAGCACTTGCTATTTATTTTAAATGAAACAGGAACCCACATGTGGTGGTAGATGTCCATATGATCATTGGGAAAAATGAAGCAGATGCCTTGTGACTTTATTTCCTAAAACTAAATAAAACCCAGGCATTCAGAGTGCAGCACACATTGCGGTATTTAGTACTATCAAAAATGTACTGAATGCTCCAATTTTGTGTTGTTTGACCCGAAAGGTTGGAACAATAAAATCTGTTAACTTTATTTACATATGTGCTGCATTTAACACTAGCAGTTCAAAAATAAAATTGCTATCACACATAGGACTAAGTGAGTCACTTTCTGAAGTTGGCCTGGGGCCAGGCAATGGAGAGCTTGATGTGGGACAGGCTGGGGCCCCTTCAGTGTAACTTAATCCAAAGAGCAGATAAATTCTTTTCAAAGTCAAAGCCAGTAACAAGTTATTCCCCGTTATACAAATGTTACACCACATTATAAATGGTGGATTGATTTAAGGCCATTCATACTGCTGGGTTCTAAGTCGTGACTAGGTCTAAGTCAGAAGTTTAAGCTGGAAATATGAAAACCCAATACTCTGGCAGTACCTTCACTTACCGTATTTAAATTAAATTATTTATTGGATGATTAGTTTGCCTACTTCGTATTTATATATGAGTTCTTAACCCCCCTTCACCATAAAGGACAAAATATGCAATCATAAAAACAGATAAAACCATTTCAGTCACAGGGCAAATAAAACTAGGAAGAGTCTACTTCTGCATACCATTCATTACCATATTTTTTCTGTCTATAAGACGCCCCCATGTATAAGACATGTATAAGACCCCATGTATTATTTTGTGGACTCAGATTTAAGAAAATGGGGGGGGGGAGAGAGAGAGAGATGTATCCGTGTATAAGACGCCCCTTATAAAACCCACTCGGCACCATGCTTTCCTTCTGATTCATGACCTGGAACATGTAAGGCAGAGTGAGAGCATATGAGTAAAAATTACAGGAGAGGAAAAAAGTTGTGACTCTATTGTGGGTGTCTGCTTTAGACCTCCAAGCTGGACTGGAGACTGGGAGGACTCTTTTCAGATGCCATGGGAGGTAGCAATGCAGGGAGCAGCAGAGGCAAGGGTGAACTACTGAAAATCTCCTTCCATGCCTTCCCACTTATGAGAGCCTCCACTGAATCCAGGAGCCTTTTTTCAGTAGAGGGACACAATTGGATGCAACTCTGCGACAATATTAGTTGCTAAATATGGATGCCGTTGATTTCTGCACACAAATTTGGACGGTATGGTGAATGCATTTTCTATCTAGTTATTTCCAAGTGTGTAGTTTAGGAAGCATTGTTGATGTTTTGCATCTATTTTGGTGTCCTGAGTTTTCCAGTGAAAGAATGATTGGTTGAGCAGCAGAAGCATGCCTTTGCATGGTGCAATGAACATTCACCTGGGCAGCTATGAAGTCTTGTCCTAGTGCAACTTTGATGAAGTAAAAGCATACCTATTAGCTATAGTCTGCGATCACTAAGCAGAGTGTATTTTTTATTGCTCAGACCACCAAAATAGCAAAAAAATGTGAGCTGTAGGTTCTGGTTTGTGTATGCTTTCAGAGTTTTCTGCAAGCGATCATAATTTATTTATCACTAAATTGCATTAATGTCAATTGAGGTCATACTCATAAATATGGCTTCAGTTGTATTGCTAAACTGGCAGTGTTTTAAAAGCAGCGTCATTGTTTAGCAGTTATCCAGGCACAGCATGTTTTGATCTGTATAGGGAATATTTTACAAAGTGGAGGCCTCAGAAGAAACATAAACAATAGGGAAAGGAAAGGGCAGCTGTTTTCTATTAGTTTTTAATCTTGAGCACTTCAATGTCTTCTAATGTTATGGGACGTTTTGGCTGCATATGAGAGACCGTGGTTTGTAATATTACAAATGTCCTGGTTACAATGTACTGTTTTAAAAAGAGTGGAAGAAAAATACGAACAGTAAAATGTACAAATCCTCAGACATTAGGACTGAAGCTGTGGGGCTAGTTGAGATGGAAAGGGTTTGCAATTTCCAAGGTACTGTGTTAAGAGATGTGTGAGCGCTGACTTATGTGCTCAGACAATAGCTTTTCAACAGCTTGTCTCTGCGTTAGTCCTGGTGACTTGGGAGCAGTTGCAGTGCTACTCAGCTAGCCTATAAGTGGAGCTGGTATGGGAACTTTTTGAGTTTCTTATGTTATCCTAGCAGTGTGGGACAGAGCCACTCTGCAGTAGCTCCCATGCCAGTGGTATATTGGAGAGGGCTCTCGATGGAGAGAGGGCATTAGAAGCTCCAGTGTTGCAGCTTTCAGCTGGTTATCTCGGGCATCTGTTGTATAGTGTTCATGGTTGGTTAGCACCATGCACCAAACTTAGCCACACAAATGTCTAGGCTCCCAGACAATGGCAGGAGCTCACAGCTTCTTTGCTGCTCCCCAGTCTGTTGTACTTTCACACAGTGCTGAGCTAAGTCAAGGTTTTGTTTAGTATGTCGTCTGAATTGGGAGTTGTTAATAACCCTCTTCTTGCTAACCATGAGCTGTAGCCAACTGCTAGCACATGCTGCTAATTCTATCCTGGCAGGCCTGGAGGCCAAGTGAAGAGATCTGAAGGGATAGCCAACATGGTATCCTCCAGATGCTTTGGACTACAACTCCCATCAGCCCTAGCCCTATCATGGCTAGTGGTCAGAGGTGATGAGAGTTGTGGTCCAGAACATCTGGAAGCTACCACGTTGGCTACCCTGATTTAGAGTAGCAATATCAGGTCATCAGTGTGACTGGGGAGAACACGAAACCAGGGTAAGTGGGTACGGTAGGTCTAGTCCTAGGCTTACTATTGCCTTGAACTGGCCAACTCTTTTCTCTCTGCTGTTGCCCGAATAATGACTCTGGTTTTGTGTTTTGATTTGGAGTGCCAATAACAGTAATGGACTTTTTCAGTGGTCTTGGGAAATACAGTAATACCTCGGGTTACGAACGCGATCCGTTCCGGATCGCAGTTCGTAACCCGAATAGTTCGCAAACCGAACGCGATGGGCGCCGCCATTTTGCGCATGCGCAAAGCTCGATTTTCGCGCTTTGCGCATGCGCAAATCGCGCGATCGCACGCGTGCGGCTTATGCGCGCGCGCGGCGAAAACACTTCCGGGTTTGCGCAGTTCGTAACCCGAACTGTTCGCAAACCGAGGTGGTCGTAACCCGAGGTACGACTGTAGAGCAAATATGGTGATGGTGATTATGATTGCTACAGTGTATTACCCACCCTTTACCCTAAGATCCCACAGCTGGTTATAATAGCTGTTTAATACAAATTTTAGAAAGAATATAAGCAACTTGTATCAGAAACCTACATACATATAGTTCGTTGTAATGCACCACGAATGTGCTGGAAAAGAATAAGCTGTTTGCAGTGATTGAAAGGTGAAAGTTGTGTACAAATATTGCATTACAGCTCCATTGTGAAATCACTTCTCATTGACCATGTCTTTGGTGGCGATGAGACAGCAGGTGTAGAAGTTTCTTTTTCCACTTGGATGACACAAGTAGTGTATGACATCATTTATATCAAGTATCATTATAATATGATCTTCAAAACAGGACACTTGATCTCCCCAGAGCTTGTGATGAATTCATTTACAATATCTGTTAAAAGTCCCATGTAAATGACCAAATAACACCATGTCCCTTGGCCATGTATACATCCTGATCATAGTTCATATCATATTATCGATAATAACTAGACCAGTGTTTTTCAACCTTTTTTGGGCAAAGGCACACTTGTTTCATGAAAAAAATCACGAGGCACACCACCATTAGAGAATGTTAAAAAAATTAACTCTGTGCCTATATTATTGAGGTTATTAGCTGCTTGAGGTTATTATTGAGGTTATTATTGAGGTTTTAGCTGCTTGTCCACACACTGGAATCCCCAAATAGCTGCAGCTTCCTAGCATGTGCCCGCAACAGTGGTATTTCCATTTATAATAAGGTCAGGGGACTTCAAATCAAACCCAAAACGGGAGGGGCTTCCCAAGGTGTAAAGTGACCCTCAACAGCATCAAGACTGACCTGGGGGGGGGGGTTGCAATATACATTTCTGATACCTTTAATATTTTGAAGAATTTTGTCTGCTTATGAAAACTGAAATGAGCAATTGGGGGTGGCTTGGACTGGGTGCAAGTAATTATCTTTGCCTGGGGCACAAGATAGCCTGGCACTGGGGCACTACACCCATACACAAAGCTGGATGCATGTGCGCCATGGCTGGCAGCATCTTCCTGCCTCATAAACATAAACGATCCGAGATCACTCATGAACACCCCCACCCCACAACTCCACGGCCTCCTTCCCCGCCTATCACTTTCGCACGACGTCGGGGCTGTAAGGCGACAAGGTCAGGCAAGAACAGCAGACGTGCCTAGCTGCGCCCAGAGACCCGCCCGTCGCTCGGGCGGCGGATGGGCACCGTTTCTCGCCGCCAGGGGCCCGCGCTCGCTCCTCGAGGTGCCCTCGATGACCCTGCGCGCTGGGAGGTTCGGAGGGGCCTTCCCGTCGGAGGTCACGCAGGGCCTTCCCGCTCCACGCTGGCCCATTAGGAAGCCCTGCCCGCAAAGCCAGCGCCCGCCGCCCGGAAGCGCCCTCCCGGGCTCCGCGGGGATGCAGCAGGTGGGGTGGGCGCCCGAGGGGGCGGGGAGGAGCCGGCCAACCGCCCGCTTCACGTGGCCCCGGGGCAGCAGGAGGTGCTACCGAGAGAGCCTCGCTCCGCAGAGCAGCCCGCAGCTGAGCAGAGTCGCCCGGGAGCCGGTCCCTCTGCTGTTCGCTCCCTCTCCAGCTCCACTTGGCACCCGGGAAAAAGAGTGCCTGTTTTCCCCGCAGAAGCGCTTCCCCCTGCTGGCGCCTGCCAGGCTCCTCTTGGAAGGAACCACACGCGCTCAGCCAGCCAGCCAGCCAGGGATCCTGCAGGCGCAACGCGACGGCTCGCCGCCCTACCGCCATCTTTTGCCCACGGCACACCAGGCAACATCTCGCGGCACACTAGTGTGCCGCGGAACAGTGGTTGAAAAACACTGAACTAGACTAATCAAGAGTGGTATACCATCATTGTGAATAACACATATTCAAGGATATGAGTTTGTGCTAGCAACAGTTAAGAATGTAAGGTATCATTTGCTGCAAAAACTGAATCTGTGTCTTGTAACCAGCTTTGTTCATGTGTGCTTGTATGCCTTGTACATATGTGCGCATGTGTTGAAAGCTATTGCTAAAGGAATATTAGCAGCCTGAACAGTAGTGTGAAATTTTGGGTTAACAGGAGTCTTCTGTTGATAGATTTTGATAGTTCCTTTTTCTCGTGGGTTTGGCTAAAGAAAGCTTTTGGAGATAGCAGTAGTGGACATGACCACATTACGTCACACCCTTCATCTGCAGATCTCAAACTGGTACAGGCCTAAGGAGTATTTTCAGATGCCAGCAGTGTGCTTTGTTCTGGGTATAAATGAAGATACTGTGTCAGCACTAAGGACTTTTTTATAATTTAAATGGGCAGAAGCACAAATATAAAAAAGTAGAAGTCCAGAGAATTGTGCCATTATAAGCACGTGTCCGAATGAGAAGATAAAGGAGTTGTTGTGAACATGGGTTACCATAGTATTTGTGTGACTTGAAAGAGTAAAAAAAGTGTGTCTACAACAGGCATAGGCAAACTCGGCCCTCCAGATGTTTTGGGACTACAACCCCCACCATCCCTAGCTAACAGGACCAGTGGTCAGGGATTATGGGAGTTGTAGTCCCCAAAACATCTGGAGGGCCGAGTTTGCCTATGCCTGGTCTACAAGCATTTTGAACATTGTTTTTCGACATAGGATTGACAGGATTTCTAGGTTAGTTTTTTTTTAGCTCTACCTAGCTCTGTTTGGTAGCATGTTCTAATGGGCTCATAGATGGCCCTCAAGCAGTAGCAGACTGGGATTACAGCTGCCGGACAAGGTCTAGATATGGATATGGTAGTCCAGTAATTCAGGTGGATTCAGTTGCATGAGACAAGTGTAGCGTTGTAGTTGGAGTATTAGGTTAGGATTGGAACATTCTCATTTTAAATATCCACTCAACCACTCAACTCACAGGGTGCCTTTGGGCCAGGCACACACTCTCTCAGCCTACCTACCTTAGAGGGTTGTTGTGAGTATAAAGGGAGCACAGAAATTCATGTACTGTATGTAGAACACCTTGGACGAATAAGTAATATGGAGTACAACAAACAAACAAGAGATAAGTACTGCAGCATCAGTGTACATTAACCAATTGGAACTGCTAATAAGGAAGCTGGGTGTCTCATCGCTAACTTGGTTAGACAGGTTGCAGATTCTTCAGCAATAACTCATACTTTGAAACTAGAACACCAACATTTTATGATTTGAAAGAAGTGCTGAAGGGTTCAGGTAGGAAAGCAATGATCTAGGATTGGTTTGGGGACCCCTTTAACTTTGTGGTCAACTTTGATAAAGTCTGCTGAGAAGCTGCTGGTTGGAAAATGTATTTAGGATGAACAAACTTGTAGACTGGAGTATGACATTTACTAGTACAAAGTGTAATGGCCTGCCCTTGGGGAATAATAACGAACACTCTCTAGCCTAGAATTCATTGGCTGGAAACACCAGAGGAAAATGTAAGAAACTGGAAATCTTGGTTAGTCTCAAAATTATAACAGGCTGCTGTTGTGATACAACTATCCATCACACCAGTGGTTTAGATGCATATGCAGTGATGTGTTTGAGCCAGAAGCAAGAGCTCTCGTGGCCTTTATGTGGGAAGTGCCAAAATGTGCACCCTCAATCATGGGAGTTGCAGCAGTACTGTGTGAATTTCTTGCTTATGCAATGTGCTGATCAGACCCATACTGAGGGGAAGGGATGAGGAAGCAGGGGTTTATGGCTACTGGTTAAACCTTTCCATTAGGCTTAAGAAAGTATTCACGTCATTGGATAAAGTATTGGTGAGGTTCCCTGTAAAAGCATTGTGTCAATGATTGGACTCCATCTCTCTTAGTT